>NC_069783.1:146771048-147079201 GCF_027406575.1 Nycticebus coucang | reverse complement strand
ACAAACTTGTTGGCGTCACACCTACTGAATATAAGTCTTCAAAGGTAGTAATCTTAAAATAGTATAAGATGGTGGACACCAGTGTCTTCAGATTTGTTTGTTATGAATTGTTCTCCCTTCAGAATCTTATCACACACAGGTTGAATGGCTATTAATAATTTCACACGGATAATTAAAGAAGCAAATATACAAACAGCAAACAAAATATCATTCATTTTCTAAAAGACATTTTGAGATTTTTCCTACTGGTTTTTTATTCTTCTTGTAATTATAATTTTAATAAGAATGACTATGAAAGAAACTCTTATTGTATTAAAGCAATGTTGAATTGAAGCTGCCCCATGTTCATATTCAGTCCCGTATTATCTCTCATCTCTTATTTCTACCATATGATTCAGCTAAGATATAAAATTGCCTTCCCTATGTCTGTGAAGATGTTACCAACACAGCTTCACTCAATATATTTCAGATCCGTTTGAGCACTCTATCCCAACAAGCCAATAGGGCACATTTCTAGACCCATTCATTGTCATCTCTAGTCTCTGAGAGACCCACAAATTCTTTAGGTACTCTATAATGACTTTTTAAAGAAAATGTAATGAGGTTTTAGCAGTATACTTATTTGCTAATAACACACAACACTGAAAGTCATCTCCCAGTATTTGAAGTTAAAGAATCCTTCTGTGTAATCATCCCTTTTCAAGTACTGTAATCCAAAAATTCTGAAGCAATTATTTTGTAATCAAACTCAGGCACAGTGCACCCTGCCCTCTGCCCGGCTAAACCACTATTTCGCCACAGGCTTATAACAATCTTTGCATTCGTTATTGTAACTATGGAATAGAGAGAATCTTTAGCACTTATCAACTTGATTTTTATAACCCATGTATTTGTTTTTTTTTTTTTTGTAGAGACAGAGTTTCACTTTATCACCCTCAGTGGAGTGCCATGGCATCACACAGCTCACAGCAACCTCCAACTCCTGGGCTTAGGCGATTGTCCTGCCTCAGCCTCCCAAGTAGCTGGGACTACAGGCGCCTGCCCCAATGCCCGCTACCATGTATTTGTTAATACCAGAGATTTGTTCCATAAAGAAAAAAAAATATGTACAACCGAAGTCTGACCCTTTTTCTTCCTTCTATATATCAAGATAAATACAAGTCTCTTCTTTCATTTTTTATCACTTTCAGTTCCTAATGTTGTCCTTGTATCTTTTATTATAATTATCTATTTTAAGATGCGTACTGAGTGTACTCTTGACATAATTGAGCAGCAATAGGTGGGAAGCATTAGCTGTTCTGGTTAATGATGTAATTATATGGGCTTGTTTTGAATTGGGGGAAAACAAAGTCTGGAAATTTAGAGTTCAATCCTTTATGTTCCTCTCCACCTCTTTTTGTATGTCTTGCCTTTTACATGTACAAGCTTTTGGTGGTCATTACTTGAAATGTCTTAAAATATCTTATTAAATCTTTCTAAAATACTGATGTTTTTCTTTATTTCCTTTAATTCTTAAAACATGAATTTTGATTGTTTAGGAAGACAAAAAAGGGTGAATTAAACAATATATCTTTTTAAAAATCTTACGTAAAAATTATGCAAATTATTAATCCTAGATGGTAGAATAATTTATTTTTTATACCTTTTTGTATTTTTAAAATGTGATGAAAAAAACTGTAGTTATGGATCTTGCCTTGTCAGTTAAATTTTAGAACTATTGATGTTAGAGTTCCTTAGGTTTTCCTGTTTGTTTTTGTTTTTTAGTATCTACAAGACCAACACATGTGAAACATTTGTTTCTTTTGCTATTCCAGAGGTTGGTAGGTTTCTTATAATAATATTTTGAAAAAATACTTTTTCAAAGTGTTTATGAGGAGCAACCCAAGATATCATTCATGACATAACTTACAGTGACACGGGTAATGATTTACACATGGGCTTGTTGTGATACACTGGAATCTTTGCCCTAACTTAACAATATTCATATTTTTAAGGAACTCTGGAATATCCCATTCATATCATTATATATAATGTAATAAATACTCTTAAGGGCATAACTCACTGTTGCTGGACATAGGACCTATGCACAGAACTGCTATAATTTTGGCTGCATGAGTTTAGCCAAATCTTTTAAGAACTTGGCGTCAGTTTGGGGTTTCTTTTTTAAACATTTTTGCTTTTTCCAGTTCCAGAATAACTGAGTTATACTAGTTTTTAAAGTCACTTTCAAAATAATTATCTGTGTTTCTATAGTTTATATTTATTAAAATCATAATTTGATAAATCAGTTTATATCTGGCAATAATCATGGCAAAATTTAGGCAATCTCCTCTAAATTGAGGTGCCAAACTATTTTACCTTAAGTATTTATAATATTTATAATTTCTAAGGTATTTTACCATTTTTCCAAATTAAGAGGGCTTTCTTTTCCTGGATTTGACAATTTTTACTTTTTTTCTTTTCCTTTCTTTCTTTCTTTCTTTCTTCTTTCTTTCTTTCTTTCTTTCTTTCTTTCTTTCTTTCTTTCTTTCTTTCTTTCTTTCTTTCTTTCTTTCTTTCTTTCTTTTTTCTTTCTTTCTTTCTTCCTATTTTTTTTTTTTATCACATTGAGATAGAGAATCCAGGAGTTGAAAAAGAAAATGCTCAAAGTTTTATATTCCTTTTAAGTTCCTTTAAGCTCAGCACCAGTGGCTCAGGCAGCTAAGGCACCAGCCACATACAACTGAGCTGGCAGGTTCAAATCCAGCCCGGGCCTGCCAAACAACAATGACGGCTGCAACCAAAAAATAGCCAGGCATTGTGGCGGGCGCCTGTAGTCCCAGCTACCTGGGAGGCGGAGGCAGGAGAATAGCTTAAGAACAGGAGTTGGAGGTTGCTGTGAGCTGTGATGCCACAGCACTCTACCCAGGGGGACAGTTTGAGGCTCTTTTTCAAAAAAAAAAAGTTATTATGTACAAATTTCCAAATAACTCAAAGATATCCCAAGATCCTATGAATTAAAGTTATACTTATAAGTCCCTATGAATTAAAAGCTCAAACAATTCAAAGATATCAAAACATTTGTATCCCATAGTTGGCATTATTTGTAGTCATTAAAGATAAATGACATAGATTTCCTACCAGGATGTCACTAAATAACCACAGAAAATTTCTGAGCTACAATTCTTACGAAGAGAGGGGATATTCTAATCATTTTTTTCCTTAACATTTCCTAGTTTCTGACCTATGGTAAAATTTATAATTTCCACCCAGAGTGCAATCATATCAGACTCCTAACTATAACAAAGGTCAATTAAAGCTAGTCTAAGATCTCCCCAAATAAGAAGTCACATAATTAAATTACAATTAAGTTATTTATTAATTTGTGGTGCAGACAATTAAGATGTTTTATCACATATTTGGATTTGATCTATCTTTAGTGAAAATACGTAAATATCTATTCCCATTGCAAACAAAAATCAAGTGGTTGACATCAATCTATTTCTAGGGTCTGGACAGTCTTGAGGATGCCCTAATACAGGTTATCACTAATAAAATTCTAAACATGGATGGATCTTTCCAAGATTTCTTTTATTTGTATGTCAAGATTCTAATATTCACAGACCATATTGAAGCAACATACAAGGTAATTTCTAGAAGAATGAAAAAATAAAAAGTTTTTTAAAAAATAACTACAGACAGTAAGAAGTAAAGAAGACATGAAAGAAAAGCAAACCAATGGAGGAAAAAAAAAAAGGAAATCTTGAAAAATTCAAAGAAACAAAAATGACAGGAAGAAATGTAATTGCTGTAGAAAACAAAACATGAAATATCAAACAACATCAATGGTGTTAGTTCCTAAAGGAAGCAATGCACAATGCAGATAAATGCATATGCCAGACTAATGAAATATAAATAATAACAAGATTACTAGTTGCTATCAAAGGGAAAATTCTTATTAATTTCCTGAATTCAACAAAAATTTGCATATGAAGATCAAAATGTCAGATATAACTGATAAACGTTACTTGTTTTAAATTTTTGAAAATTAAAAAATTTCTCTAAGCTTCTGATAAAAATAAGCAGCTTTATTACAAAAAGACAAAAATCATATTGGTGTCTGTATTAAAACAAAATCAAACTAAATTAAATGCCAAAAATGCAATACCTATGGGAACTTTAGTTAAGATTTCCAGAATTGTTCACGAATTATTTTACTTAAAAAAGCAAATCAAGCAATTATATATTAAAAATGTGAAACATATGTATTCATTCACCTTTTTAAATTAAAAAAAAATTGAGATGGTGTTTTGTTCGGTGGCCTCAGCTAGGGTATATTGGTGTCACCACAGCTCACTGTAGCCTCCAACTGTAGGGCTCAAGAAATCCTCCCGCCTCAGCTACCAAGTAGCTGAGACTCTTTGTGTGCCCCAACAGGCCCAGATAATCTTTTTTGTTTTCTGTAAATTTGGATTCTCATTATTTCCCCGATGATTTTGTAATTTTTTTTTTTTAATTTTATAGAGAAAGGATTTTACTATGTTCTCCTGCTATTCCCGAACTCCTGGCCTGTCCTCAAACAATCCTCTTGCTTTGGTCTCCCAAAAGTTTTTGGGATTACAGGTAAGCCACTATGCCCAGACTTCATATGCCTTTTTAACTGATATTAATTAAAAATGTAATTAAAATCATTAAAATTTGAGAAAGTCAAGGGTTAATAATACTGGAGAAAAGTTACTCTGGCAGAATTTATGTTCCTAAATGGCAAAGTTTTTATCTCAGATTCTCTTATTTTAGTATGTCATCATTTCACCCTTATGAAGTGGAATCTATGTCCCTTCACTGTATCCTCCTCTGCTAAAAAGAAAAAAAACAAATAATAATTTAAAATCCTGACCCCAGTTTCTCAGAACATGACATGTGGAAAAAGTGCCATGCAGATACAATTAGTTAAGATGAGGCTACTTGGAGAAGGGTGGGTCCAGATTCTGCTGTGAGCGATGCTGTTACTGAAAGATGATGTGTGAAGGCACATGGAGAAAATGCCATGTGAAGACAGAGGAGCATCAAAGATTGTGAGCAATCCCCCAGAAGCGAGGAAGAGAAAGAAGGGATTCCCCACAGGTTCTAGAAATGTGATCCTGCTGACACTTTGATCACACACTATTATCATCTTTAACTTTGAGACAGGAAATTTCTGTTGTTTTAAGGCATCCAGTTTGTACAGTTTTCTTATGGTAGAAACTAACAATGATCAACAAAGGGTCAGAGGTGGAACTGCACTCTGTTTGATGAATGATGCGGAGAGGATAGGGGCTATTTTTTGGTGCCAATATGATCACACTTTATTGCTATATTTAATTATATTTAATAGCATCAATCTATAATCTAATTTTAACTTAAATATTCATATCTACCCTTAGAACAGTGTTAAAAGGAAGTAACTGCCATAGTATAATTTTATATAGAGAAAAATATACCCTTTCAATGTCAAATGGGCTAAATTCAAAACTAAACTGGTCAGTAGCAGTCATATGCAAAAGTGAGTACTAAAGTAAAATTACTAGACACAAAGCGATCTTATGAAGAAACATACACCTGCAGTACTTCAGAAATAAAGATAGCTATATACTGGTTAAGGTCATTTTAATAATTGTATTTTTAAGTATGTATAGGATTAAAATATATGGAAATAATAAAATTTCTAAGAAGTTAAATGGGCTTAAAAGGTTTAAGATCATCATATTGTATAGGAAATAATAAAATATTAATTTATATTTGACTGGGATAATTTAATAGTCATTTTATCTTATATGTTATCCAAATGAACAATAAAAACAACACACTAATAAACAAATAATATTACATAAAATAAAAGTACGTTATTAATCTGCAAGAAAGAAACAGAGGACAAAAAGGCAATTTAAACATGTTTGAAGAACATGAAGATTTTACCACAGCTATTAGTAACTAAATTAAATGCAATGATAATTATATATAAATTATTTAGGCTGAAACAAAACAAGCAAAAAAACCTAAGTATGTAAACTAAACATATTGAGGACATAGAGATATAAAAATGGCTTATACCATGAAAATATTGACTAAGGTAAAGTTGCTGTAGCTATTAATTTCAGGAAATCAGATCTTAAAGCAAATAGAAATACTAGAGATAAAGAAGGATATTTGATCATGGTAAAAATGTAAATCCTTCATTAGAGTTCTAATTATTATAGACTCAGTAACACAGCTTTAAAATTCACCGGGCAAAAATTGACAGAACAAAAGAAGAAAAAGGCAAGTTCACAGTGTTAGAGACAAGTTCATGGCATTCATATTTCCCCTGGGAAAACTGGTAGGTGAGTAAAATACCTGATTAAAACAATGTCCACATTTGACCTAACTAGGGGACTTAAAACATTATACCTACAGGATATTCTTTTCAACTTATTGCTTCACATTTACCAAAATTGACCATATATAGAATTAGGTGGCAGTAAGCTAAAATCAACATTGATAACAATAGTAAAGGGCAGCAAAACACACACCAAATCTTCGAAATTAAATAAGGTACTCTTAAATAAATCATGGGTCACAGATGCATTTTCAATTTAAATCACATTATATTTTTTATTAAATGATAAAAAATGTAGCATGTTTAAGCTTAAGGACTGGACTTTGTATATATTAGGGGATTCACAATCATAAATGCACACATTTAAAAGAAAGTTTGAAATAAATGGTGTATGAATACATTCTAAGAAATTATGAAGGGAAAGGCAATTAAATATAAAATATATGAGGAAAATAAAAAAAAAATAACAAAATAGAGACAAACTAAGTTAAAGAGATCCAACAGGCTGGGAGTGGTGGCTCATGCCTGTTATCCTAGCACTCTGGGAGGCCAAGGCAGGAAGATCACTAGAGCTCAAGGATTTGAGACCCCATCTCTACTAAAAATAGAAAAATTAGATGGATGTTATGGTGGGCATAGGTAGTTAGTCCCAGCTACTTGGGAGGCTGAAGAAGGAGGATCACTTAAGTCCTAGGGTTTTAAGTTTCTGTGAGCTGGGCTGATGCCATGGCATTCTAGCCTGGAGCAACAGAATTACATGTCCAAAACAAAACAAAACAAAAGTTATTTTTTGACAAAACTATCATTAATATTAGTCTGATAAGACTGCTTAAAAATACATTTCTACAGATTCTTTAGACATTAGTAACATAAAATAGAATTAATTTTGAAAAATAACCCGAATGTATTTAATAAAATGTTTAAATAAAAATAAACAAAGATTAGTCATCTATGTAAATAAGTAAGTAGTCAAGTGACTCAAATGCCTTCAAAGTTGAATTCCTCCACATATTAGAGGAAGGAATAATAACAGGCTTATGGGCGGCGCCTGTGGCTCAAGGAGGAGGGCGCAGGTCCCATATGCTGGAGGTGGCGAGTTCAAACCCAGCCCCGGCCAAAAAAACACAAAAAAAAAATAAATAAATAAAAAATAACGGGCTTATGTGGACTCTTTCACAAAATAGAAAATGTAGGAATTATGTTCAAGTTTATTTTGTGACTCCTACTTTAACTTGAAACTTATAAGACATCATAGAGTCCCTTATGAATGTATATAAACAGATTATCAACAAAACTTTATGAAGTTTAGCAATGTATAGAATGCATAATACCTCATGACTAAGTTGTATTGTTCCAGGTATACAAGGGTGATCAAACTTCTAAAACAGTGGTTCTCAACCTTCCTAATACTGTGGCCCTTTAATACAGTGCCTGTGGGTCATGACCCACAGGTTGAGAACCACTGTCTAAATCCTTATACATTTACCATGTTAGTCAGAAGAGAAGAAGAAAAATCATGACATTTTGGTAGATAAAGTAAAAACATTTGAAAAAAACATTTAAAGTGCATTCAAGATAAAACTTTTTAACAAAGAAGTATTAGGAAAAAAAAAAACCTTTAACATTTTAGAAAGATATCTACCAAAAAATAAAACCAATCACAAATATCATACTTCAGTATTAAAATTTTCTCTTTGTATAGGATATACGCACTGGTTATCAATGCTGTCTTTCAACATTGCACTTGGGTCTCTAGCCAATGCAATTAGCCTGGAGAAAAAGAATTAATAATTTGAATAAATGAAAGAAACTCCTCATTATTTACTGACAACTATTTGTGTAAAAGAATCTTCACAATAACTATTAAAATTTATAAGTAAATTTAAATAAATTTAGTAAACTGCCTTAATACAAGATCAATGTATAAAATCAATATTATTTACATATGATTGTACATTTAAATTTACATAACATTTACCATGCAAAGCAACATTTTCAAAACAATTATGTAGCACAAAATCAACTAGAGTACCACAATCCATTTTCAAAATTATTAATTTGTGTTTTAAAACATTTCAGCATATTACAGGGGTACACTAGTTTTGGATACATAATTTACTCTTGTGCACTTTGAGTCAAAGTTGTAAGTGTACGCTTTATGTGCATTGTACCCATTAGGTGTGAATAACCCATACCTCCCCCACTTGATTTCTCTGGAGTTTTACTTCCATATGTGCACGTAAGTGTTGATTGACCAATTCCAATTTAGTATGGAGTATTGGTGGTGGTTGTTTTTCCATTCTTGTGATATCTTTCTTGGAAGAATGATCTCCAGTTCCATCCAAGTTGTTATAAAAGATACTAGATCATCATATTTTATAGCTAAGTAGTACTTTATGGTATACACATACCATATTTTACTAATTCATTCATGCATTGATGGACACAAGTTGTTTCCACATCTTTGCATTTGTGAATTGTGCTATTACTATGGATAAACATTTGAGTGCAGAATGTCTTTTTGATAAAATGTCTTTTTTTTCCTTTGGGTAAATGCCTAGTAGTTGGATTGCTGGATCAAATTGTAGGTCTACCTTAAGTTACTTGATGTATTTCCATGTTATTTTCCGTAGAAGTTGTACTAGTTTGCAGTTCCACAAACACTGTGTATAAGTGTTCCTTTTTTTTCACATCCTCGCCAGCGCTTGTTATTGTGGGACTTTCTTTCTTTTCTTTCTTTTCTTTCTTTCTTTCTTTCTTTCTTTCTTTCTTTCTTTCTTTCTTTCTTTCTTTCTTTCTTTCTTTCTTTCTTTCTTTCTTTCTTTCTTCCTTCCTTCCTTCCTTCCTTCCTTCCTTCCTTCCTTCCTTCCTTCCTTCCTTCCTTCCTTCCTTCCTTCCTTCCTTCCTTCCTTCCTTCTTTCTTTCTTTCTTTCTTCCTTTCTTTCGTAGAGACAGAGTCTCACTTTGTTACCCTTGGTAGAATGTTGTGGCATCACACAGCTCACAGCAACCTCCAACTCCTGGGCTTAGGCAATTCCCTTGCCTCAGTCTCCTGAGTAGCTGGGACTACAGGCACCTGCCACAATGCCTGGCTATTTTTTTGTTGCAGTTTGGCCAGAGTTGGCTTGCACTCACCACCCTTGGTGTATGGAGCTGGCACCCTACTGAGCCACAGGTGCCACCCTATTGTGGGACTTTTTGATAAAAGCCATTCTCACTGGAGTTAGGTGATATCCCACTGTGGTTTTGATTTGTATTTAATTTGATGATTAGAGTGTTGAGCATTTTTTTATGTGTTTTTTGGGTATTAGGCTATCTGTATTTAAAATTTTTCTGTTCATGTTTTTGCCCACTTTTAATGGTGGTGTTTGAACTTTAGTGTGGGGAGTATATATTTTTTTTTATTTCAGAATAAGGTTCAATTTTTTCTTGTTGATTTGCTTGAGATGTTGTAGATTCTGGTTATCAGTCTTTTATCAAATGTATAGCATGCAAATATTTTCTCCCATTCTGTGAGTTGTCTATTTATTCTATTGATTGTATTATGGTTGTACAAAGCATTTTAATTTCATCAGGTCTTATTTCTTTATTTTTGTTGTTGTTATCCAGTTATTTCAGCACCATTTATTGAATAGGGATTCTTTTCCCAGTGTAGATTTTTATCTGTTTTGTCAAAAATCAAATAGGAATATGAGGATGTTTTCATCTCTGAGTTCTCCATTCTGATCTAGGAAGAATTTGCAGAGCAGGACAAGAAAAAGTAAGGTATTATCAGAGTAGGACACCCTGGAAGCTTGTCATGTAGTGAGAAGGGTAAGAAGGGTATGTGGGGGTTTCTTTCTCCCTGTCCTGTGTCTCTCACAGCTGGAGGGTTTCATAAGCCATATTTTAAAACAGTATGGCATGAGAGCCTTTCGAAATGAGAAATCTGACTTGGAGAAGACAGATGAAATATTTCAGAGCTTAAGCATGAGAAAAAAAGGTGAAGTTCAGTTAGTGCAAAGAATGGTCAAACCAGTTCTTACATGAGAGAAAATTTGTAATTGTGGGTTAGTGGCAGTTGTTTGAACAGTGTGTGTTCAGCCATGTGTGCATGAAGTTATGAGTCTACCAGAAAGGATGGGGAAAATAAAAGAAGTTGCTAAAGTGATACGAGGATTAATGTTGAAAGCTTTTAGGTCTTCAAGGTCTTTTCCCCAGTCTCCAGTTTTGTTTAACAGGGAGACTGGGTATTATTATTGACCATATTTAGATTTGGTCAGAATTGTCTATCAATATCATTCATTGATCATAGTCCCAGATTTGTTGATGACTGAAGCTACCAGGGCTCTTGTGACTTTTGTTTTTATAATTGAATTTAAAGTATCAGTCAGCAGGTTGATGTGCCCATGCATTTAAGACTCTGGAGAGAACAGGGTAATCAGTCCTGCAGAAAACAAATATTAAAATCAGAATAATCAGAATGCCTTGGACAAAATACTTTACTCAAGATCCTTGATTAAACAAAGAGAACAGATTTCATTTTTACTTTGAGTTTGTAGAGAAGAGAAAATTGATATAAATTTGTGTACTATTTATTTTTTTCTAATTTCTTGTTAGTTCTCCTAATTTATGTTGAAAAATATCCACTATATATCCTGATACAAATAGGTGCATTCTTCTTTTTCTAAGTTAGCACAGGTTTTGTCCTGTGAGCTTGATATATTCAAAGTTCTTCTCTTTTGCATCACAGCTTGTTGAATTTCTACCACTCCTGCAGTCTCATTTGAGTTCTGTAGATTATTAATGGTTATTTTCATTAGGGAATAATAAACTCTATTTCTGAGCTTTCATAGGGCTGTCAAAGTTTCAAAGTAGGAGAGAAAACAGCTGTCCAAGATTTGCTAGTAGACAAAGATTGTTATATCTTTCTTCAGGCTTAAACTTCTTAAATTCTAGCAAATGTCCTGGAAATTTATGACCCTGTCTTTCCACATAGAGGCCACAGTTATTTAAAGTTTCAGTGTGGGCAAGAAAAAGAAGAGTAAGAATTTTGTACAGGTAAAAGGAACAAATCAGATTATTAGAAAACCAGAAAACTTCTAGTATCTGTCAAATTAATAGGAATTGTTTAGTAATCTTATGTCCCAGAGGTGCAAAAACATTTAAACATTGGGAAACAGGGTTGGTCTATATTAAGATGCCCAAAAGTATTAATCAGATAGATTTGTTTGTCTTCCTGAATGATTAATTGGAAAAAATATCCCCAGATTAATTTTAAGGTTATTTTTTTAAATGCTTGCATAGTTTTAAGAAGTTAGGGGCGCAAAAATTATAACACTTTGTCACAAGAATGTAGATTTGTATAAAAAACAGAAACTTTAAGGGGACTAACTGATGTTGTAAGCTTGTATCAAGGTGGTTTATCTCCTGCACTTGAAAGGTCAGAAGATTTGGCCAAGATTGCAATGAGGCTAACAGTTAAAAAAAAAAAAAAAAAGAAGAAGAAAAAAATATTTTCTCATTATAAAGTTGGTAAGAAATGAATATTTTGATTGGGTCCTGAAGGTGAAGAAACATAAGTTATTTTATGGTCTGTTTGTACACCATGCCTCAGATACCTTATGTGATTAGATATAATTAAACATGCAACTTTGTGTAAAGTCTCAAGTTTCAAAATCAATCTACAAAAATCAGGAGCATTTCTACACATCAATGGCAACCAAGCTGAGGAAGATAATCAAAAATTCAATCCCACTTACAATCACTACAAAAAAAATACCTAGGAATATATTTATCAAGAAGGTGAAAAATCTCTACAAGAAAAACTGTAAAACAGTGATGAAATAAATAATAAATGACACCAACAAAAGGAAAACTACCCATACTCAAGGATTAGAATAATCAGTACTGTGAAAATGATTGTACTGATCAAGGTAATCTACAGATTCTATAAAATTCCTGTTAAAATTCCAATGTCATCTTTCACGGAATTAGAAAAAAATAAGTCCTAAAGTACATATGAAAACAACAAAAACAAAGGCCCAACTATCCAATTCTAAGCAAAAACAAAAAAGTTGGAGGCATCACCTTACCTGATTTCAAATTATACTGTAAGGCTATAATAACCAAAACTGCATGGTACTGCTATAGTACTGGTAGCAGTCAATGCACCAATACAGAATCCTCTATTGTTGTGCTTGTGATGTATAAACAACTTATAACTTGACTAGGATGACTAAAAGGCAAATCTATCAATAATTATAACAACTACAATGCTTTAAAAGGTAGTATCAAAAGTTATAAATGAAAACAGAAAATGTGAAAAGTGCAGATAAAGGAGTAATGAAAGAAAAATGCAGAGTTTCTTTCAATTTTCTTTTTGTTGTTGTTTATTTGATTTTTGTTTTTGATTTTTTTGTTTATTTGATTTTTAAAGAAGAGGAAAATTGTCATATAATTAAAATAATTGGTTAGAAGATCTCTTTTGCAAGCTTCATTGTAATCTCAAATCAAAATGCCTATAAAAGTTAAGCAAAACATGAAACGCAAGAAATTAAAACATCCTATGAGAAAAAAATCAACTTTTACACAAAGGAAAACAGGAATGAAGGAAAAAAGAAAGGGAAAACCACAAAACAACTAGAAATCAAATATTAACATTACAGAAGTGAGTTCCTACCTATCGGTAATAATATTGAATGTAAGCGGACTAAAATCTCCATTCAAAACACATAGAGTGGCTGAATGGATTAAAAAGAAAAGATGCAACTATACGATGCTCATGAGATACTCACTTCACCTGTAAAGATATACCTAGACTAAAAATAATGGGATATGAAAACACAACATGTAAAAACCTATGAGACTTAACAAATGCAATACCACGAATAAAGTGTATAGCAATAAGGGCCTACATTAGAAAAGCATAAAAATTCAAATAACACAATGATGCACCTTTGAGAATTAGAAAAACAAGAGCAAACTGAACCCCAAATTAGCCCAAGAGAAGAAGTAATAAAATTCAGAGCATAAATAAATGAAACCAAAACAAAAAAACACAAAAGATCAATGACAAATTGATTTTTTAGTATCATAAAGAAAATTGACAAACTGTTAGACAGACCAAGAAAAAAAGACAGAAGATAAAAAGAAGGGGCCTTGGTGTGTGCCACACCTTCTGGGGGCAAGACATGATTGCAAGAGGGACTTTACCTAACAAATGCAATCAGTGTAACCTGGCTTATTGTACCCTCAATGAATCCCCAACAATTGAAAAAAAAAAAAAACATTTCAGGAAGAAATAAGGCATCTAAATGAAAAAATAAACAAATAAATAAAATTGGAGGTGACAATGAGACATTACAACAGATGCTGCAGAAATTTAAATGATCCTAAGAGAGTACTGTGAGCACCTACATGCCAACAGATAGAAAATCCTGAAGAAAGGGGTAGCAGTAAGAGAAGGGGTTCTGGCAAAGTGCAGCAGGAGGTGACGGAGCAGTGACAGAGTACAGAGGTCAGAAGGGAGACAACCAAAGCTGAGTCAAGAGAGAAGCAGAGTTTAGGGTTAATTCCATTAGTCCTTTGTTTTTCAGCACTGGGCAGGTCCTATTGATTTTCATATCATGCACAATGTATTGGTATTTTATATATGTGGGTTATTTTTTTTTAGCTTATTTAGGTATTAATATTTATTTGTCTTCATAAGGTCTTTTAAGGTAGTCATTTTAGAAACTTTCCATATTTTAGAGGACTTTTTATATCAGTCAAAAAAATGTTGACCCTTGATAATTTAGACTCTGTGATTCTTAGACACATACAATAGGTGTAGTTTATTAATACTTCAAGTTACCAAGAGTGGCTGATGTTATAAGCTGTCTTTAGTAACATTTTGACAAAAATTAAAATATCGGGGCTGTTGGCATCAGAACATTCATACCTGGTACATATGGGAATCTGGACAGTGGCCTGGAGGTTCAACACATGCCTGTATTCGGTGACGAGAACAAACGAGAGACAGAAGTCGATGCATAAAGAATTTGTCTCCATATTTTCATCTTATCTATAAGAATCTAGAGTAGTAACACTATTAAAACAAAAGGGACTTATGCAGAGAAATAAAGAGAGAGTATAATGAGTTAGGTTGTCCTCAATGTAAGGGAGCAAAATGGTCTTTACCAGTAGGACATATTCAGTGAGTTCCATGTTGACCTGAGTCCAGGTATCAAAACTGGTGGAAGATTGTCATCAGCCAGATCACTGTTTAGTACAAGCCTTCCTTTGCAATGCTTCCACATAAGCAGGGGTATGCTGTCACACAAATTACTTAATTTTTAACATAAATATCACAATGTCAGGATATAGTGAATTGCATGACATATAATTTCAGTGGGAGTACAACAGTCTTTTATTAAACAACTGTATCAATTGGATATCTATGTAGGATGAGGTAAAAATACACTTCATCTTACCCTACATAACATATTAATTTCTTATGGTCTGTACTTCTTAATATGAAAGATAAAGCAGTTAAAGTTGTAGAACAAAAGATTAAAATATATAGGGTAGACAAAATATCTTAAGGGGGACATACATACAAAAGTAGTTATAAGGAAAATATTGTAAGTTGGAAACCACAATGAGATAATACTGGAAGGGCTAAAATTTAAGGCTTGAAACACCAAGTGTCATATAGCAACGATAACACACATTTTTGATGGGAAAGTAAATTGAGTCATCCATTCTAGAAAACTAGCATAACCACTAAGACATCTCCTCTGATTCAGTAATTTTGCCCCTCTGCATGTACCAAACAAGTTTGCATGTGGATGACATAAGGTATGCAGCAGCATGTTCATAGCAGCAAATACATAGTTCAGGTTTTTGACATATTCACTTGAATCCTATTTTCGGTTGGAGGTAATTTGATACCTAATGGATATTTCACAATGTTGGGAGTCAGTTTTAGTCGTCACAATTGTAGGAATTTTATTGGTTTCTACTAGGTAGGTGCAAGTGATGTTAGTAACATTCTCCCATGCACAGGACAGTCCCATCACAAGAATTGTCCACCCCAAAATGGGAAAAGTGCAAAGTTGAGACATTCTTCTATAGAACTCTGAGGTGAACTTGACAAGACCTCATGGATGAAAGAAACCAGATACAGAGTTTTATACTGAATTTTGAAAACTTCACAAGCAGACTAATAAAACCCATCACTGTGTTACACATCATCTTAATGTTTGTCTTTGATGGGGAGCAGTGATTACAAAGAACAAGAAAAGGGTCATTCATAAGGGTAGTACTCTGACTAGTACAAGTGTTAGTTACATGTTTATCCTTTAGAAAATTATTTTCACTGCATATTTGGTATTTTGATATCTCTTTATTTTTTAGTGAAAACTTAACATTTTTAATATATTATGTATTTCTCTTTTTAAAGTTCATCTGGCAACTATCAATGGTAGTTATTTACACTCTATAGATCTTGTTCTTGAGAATGATAAATAATATAAATTCTCTTTATCCTGCAGAGTGACTCAGCTCTGTCTTATTAATACATGTGTATCCAAGCAAAGCTCAAGATTAACTTTTTACATCAAAGAGAAGGGTCATCTCTTCTGTTAGTATCACAAAGCCAAACTTTTCTTTAAAGAAATTCACTTTATTTTTGTAAATATTGACATAGCAATTTGTTTTTTTTCTGTGAAATGAATACGTCTATATAAATCAAGTATCATCAACTTTCAAATATGTATAAAATGGATTTTTAAACTGTGCTTAACATAGATTCTCAGAAAGGCATTGAAAACGTGCCTGGTCTTGGTATCCAACATATCAGGATTGTTAAAGCAGAACCTGTGGTGAAGAGAGAAATGTCTAGTGTGTAATCAAAGTATTTGTTAAATGAATAAATTATAGAAGTACCTTTAAACTATTTTTAAATTACCATAGTACTTTGTTTGAATTGTATATTTACATTAGAATTTAACTTTCTATCTGTTTGATAAAAGAATCAAGGTTATGGGATTTTTTGAATGCAAAACTATTTTAACCTTTACATTAGGTTAAGAAATAGATCTATAAGAAAACACCAAAAGCTACTCAAGTTAGAAACTTTTCAAATAACAGTGTTGTGAAAGGGGTAGTAGATTTGGCAATTTTATAATTAAATGTTGATGGTATGCCATATACCAAAACACATTCCAGATTCGTTGAAGATTAAATTTCAAAATAAAACTCATCACAAAGCTAGAGAATAACTTTTATTATGAGTTGATTAAAGTTCAAACTAGAAGAATAAAGAAGTCTTTGTATCAGAAATTCTTTTTCTACTCATAAAATTAGTAAAATTAATAAAACATAAACCTGGTAAATTTGTCTCAAACTGCAAAGCAAACTGAAAAATGTAATAAAACTAAAAGGCAAATAACCAAAGGGGCAGATACAACAAAGGGTTTATATTTCTCATACATCACCATATACATTAAGTAATACTGTAAAGACCACTTTCAAAATGTCAGGAAAACCTATTAAAAGACAATTTATAGACCACAAAATACAAATTGGTAATCAATACATAAAATAATTTCAACCATGCTAATAATCTGCCATGCCGGTGTCCAATCAGAAACAAAGGCTCCGTGGTTTCACTGCTCCAGACATCTAGCTAATTGGCCATAATTTTATAGTTTCATGTGATGCAAGGACAGTTGACCTCTGGATAAGAGACAGAGTTTATTATTCAGAGTGAAAGGATTAGCCGCAGCAACATCTTCCATCAGTTCTCCAAATCCCAATTTCCACTGGCAACATGATGAGTGCCAAGTGGTACATGAACATACGGAGGGAAATGTCATAGGAGAGGAATCGTGCATGTAGAAGGCTGGCTCTATCAAAGGACTGCTGGCAGACATGTCCCCTCTCCCTTCGTTAGACACACATCATCGTTATTACTTTGAAATGTAAGCGTCTCTATGCTTATTAACCTGTAATGCCTCATGGGAAAGGTATCTTTAACTCATTTCAGAGGGAATTACTGTCTTTATTGTCACTGTATGGAAGTGTAAATACATTTGCTCCGGAAGGAGTCTCTGTCTATTTTTCCAGAGTGGCTCATGAAACCATTCTTGAGAAGATAACTCTAGAACCCAAGGGCTATAATGCCTGGAGAGGTAGAAGCAGCAGAGATTAATGGAGAATTACTTCTCAATATCAAGGAAACACAGATTAAATAGCTGTGATTTCGTTTTCAGCCATTTTATCACCAAAAAATTTAAATAGATATGTATTTTGGAAAATACCCATGGATAGAGTACACTGGCAGTTCATTGAGAGTTACTCTCTGACTCTGCTGAATTTGGAAGTTGTTGTGAGTTCTTCTCGAAGTAGATTTGAAATATAAATTAACATTAATATTCTGTATAGTGTCCGATTACATCCACCTGTAGGATTGCAGCCTAAAGGACTGAAATGATATTCAAAGTGGTTAGTGACTGACTGTGCTTTCTATTTTTATTATAGAAAATTTTAAAACAACATATTATATAAAGAGCAAATAATAGTTAAATATCTTTGGAATATATATGCAAAGCAATGATTTTTAAGACTACATATTTGAATTGAGAACAGCGCCTGAGATAATGTCAGCTTAAAATACCATTACTGTCAAGCTGGAAAAACTATAGATACTTACAGATTTTGATACAGACATATAGATATAAATATGTAAAAATGTAGAATCAGGTATAGATATAGTATAGATATATATTTAGATCAGTGACAGGAAGAAAGTATATTAACAGATTTTTTTTCAGTAAGTCTATGGATAATTTCTATTTTTCTTTATACATTTTACATTTTCAGATGCCCTTGTATATGTATATTAATCTGGTGAAAAGTTAAGTAAGTTAAACCCTAATTTTTTATGGTATTTGTTTTTTTTTTTTTTTGTAGAGACAGGGTCTCACTTTATGGCCCTCGGTAGAGTGCCGTGGCCTCACACAGCTCACAGCAACCTCCAACTCCTGGGCTTAAGCGATTCTCTTGCCTCAGCCTCCCGAGTAGCTGGGACTACAGGCGCCCGCCATAACGTCCGGCTATTTTTTGGTTGCAGTTTGGCCAGGGCTGGGTTTGAACCCATCACCCTCAGTATATGGGGCCGGCGCCTTACTGACTGAGCCACAGGTGCCACCCAGGGTATTTGTTTTTTTAAATACCATCCACATTACAGCCTCACTATGTCTTCACACATTTGAGTGAATTCTATTTTAATTGTTTGGGTATTTGAAATATAGTTTTATTTTACGGGGTACAGCCAAGAACTTTAAAAGCTATGGTTATATACGAGGTCACAATAAACCTCCCAGTGGGGTTTATAATACAGAGTTGGACTCTGTTTTTGATTTTTGATCACTGATCACTTTCCTTGTCTCTATTTTTCTATATCTTTCCAAAACAATAATAATAATAAAAAAATAAGACACAACGAACAAGCAAAAGCCCATTAATTCCCTGAGCAGTAGCAGAAGGTTCAAAGCCTGTCGCCCCCCAGTTTACATAAAGGATAATTTTTTAAGACTTTTCCTCTAGCCACTGTGCATAAAGGCTCAACACATTCTCTCTCCTCAAGCCAAATAGATTGTTTTAAGTGCTTTTCCTTCCATCCTCAAATCCCTCTTTATGTGAATAAGAAATCCCCTCTTCAGGTGTATTTGTCTGAAAAATATCTGAATAAGTCCTCTAAGTAATGGCAAAATAAATATTTTTCTGCATGTAAATGTATCTAGACACACAAATACACACATAAATATACCCATATATAATTATATAGTACAAGATACATATGAACAATATATTATTTTGCATATAATAGGTCTAGCTATTTACATCTACCAAAATGTCATTTTACATATGGCAGTGCTTTATACCCAAAGTAGAAATGAGATTCAGGTAGGTTGGCAAATAAAATTAGATAATATTTTACGCCTTTAAATCTAGTAGCACTGAATGATTATTTCCATGGAATTTTGAATGGGAGTTTTGGAGCCTGTGATTACATACATATGAAGTTACCTCAGTTCAGAATTATCATTAATGGTATCTAATTTCTATCCACAGGCTGAGAAAAGCCCAGGGCATTCAGACTACAGAGAGCTGATAATAAATATAAATTTAAGTTTCAATTTAAACTTTTAGTCAGCTTAAAATATTAATATAAATCAATCAGATAAATCTAAATTACCCAAATGCAATAATTTTAGGGAAGTGACAAGCATCTAAATAGTATTATTTTAATCCCTGAATATAAATAGATATTTTTTACCATCTTTGATGTGGCAGAATTGGGGGACAAAAAATGTAATGACATGTTTGTACATTGCAAAATTTATTGTAGATGTAGCACAAACAAATGGCAATATATCCCTTAGCATCATGCTGAAAACAAACCCCACATGCTTGGAAACATTTACCTTTATGTAATCATCAATTTAGAACAGACAGTAATTATTTTACCTGACGTTAAATGGAAATACGTTGATATTTCAAATAACTTTTGTTTCTGATCATGAAAACACAATTAAATCCCAATTTATAGTAAATTTGACTATCATTTTATATTTATAAAATATTTTATATTTATAGAATTAACACTACCTTGTTCAATAATGTGACATTTTTATTGCTTTATCAATAAAACGCTATGTCCAATTCCTTATGTTCAACTCCATGACATTGGCGATATCTGTATCAATACCCAGCATATCTCCAACATTAAATCAATTCAGTTGGTTAAAAAACTCTATTAAATAGACTTCAAGGGGAAAAAAAAATAAAGGAAAAGCAAAATAAAGACACTAACCATCTACGTGGATTGTTTTCTTTTTCAATCTATGCTATGTAATCTTGTTAGGGGCTGCAATGCCGCCTGGAAATTCCTCTGTGGCTATTTTGCCACACCTTTCTCCTTTTCTTTAGAAAGGCAGTTATGTATATTTTCACTTCCCTTAAATCTACAGTTCTACTAAGACCACTGGTTACGTTCTGGAGATGACTTTATTATCTATAAACTTAAGACTAGGATTGCATATGCACTCTCCCCCCCAAATTCAACTACTGAATCTAAAAAATTACCTATGGTTTCTCTCATTCTCTTTTTACTCGCCCTTAAAATATAATATAAATGATTTTCTAACTCTAAAGGTAATTCTTTTACCACGCCACCAAAATCTGTCTTTTTACCCAGAGGGGTCATAGTCTATGTGCTTCTAATCTGCCTTCTGCATCTTCAACTTCTATTCTATAAACATTTAAATATACTCATATCTGTGATATTTGCATATTTTCTTGTAATTCTAGACCTTTCCAAATTTCTTCAAAATGTTGACTTTCCTTGTGCCCCTATTTCACTTCTACACATGCCACAGCTCACTGCGATCTGTCCTCTGTTCTTCTGATTTTTCTCATGAGACTAAGACTGTGATATTACAAACATCTTTACTTTTGACAAATGCAATGCGCACTTTTCTTTTTATTTCATAAATTCCCTAGGTCATTTGGCACTGAATCCTTCCTTCTTGAAATACTCTTACTAAGACTTCCAGAACATAATACACTCTGAGTTTCTCTCTTTTAACCCTGATCCATTTTATCAAGTGTTTCATGCAATCTTTTTTCTTCTCTTACATATGATAACCACTCAGGGTTTTTACATATCCTCTCCTCACTCGATTCCTGTCAATGCTGATGATTCCACCATCTAGACAGCAAAACACCACTTCTCTAATGAGGTTCAGATTCTTATGTCCAGCCGAATGCAATCAGCTTAAAAATTATGAGTCTGTACAATTAGAAAAAAGACCATTTTTTTTTTTGTTTGTTTTGGCGGGGGCTGGGTTTGAACCCACCACCTCTGGCATATGGGGCTGGCACCCTACTCCTTTGAGCCACAGGTGCCACCAAAGACCATTGTTTTTTATAAAAGGTTAAAACCTGGAGGGTGGCCACCCTGACATGCTGGGAAGTGGCCTCCAGCAGAAACTAAAAGGTGGGAAATTGATATGAGAAGAGGGTGGGATAGGAATTTATGCGGAATGGCTTGGTCAAACATGCATATTCCACAGTTTACAAGAGACGCTATGAATGTTCTTGAGATAGAGTCACAGATATGCATATGAGCAAACATGGATGTCACATGTGCCCCATGTCCACTTGGAGTGAAGACCTAACAATTAAATGTATGACAATTAATTTGTCAAAGGTGAGGCAGGGACACAGTGCCACTCAGGTACGCAGGCTCTGTTAACTGGCCAGAACCAGTCTATGGTCTTTCTACCAGATGAAAGTTACTGAAATCAATCTCATCAGAGCTGCAGTTAGGACTTGTGGAATTGGGGGACTAGGTCAGTTAGTGAGCAGCTGGTGGAGCATGAGGTGTGATTGTTTTAATTCTGTTCACCTCCAGACCAGCGTTTGTTTAGCTGTTAGAACAAAAGAAATTCCTGTGGCAGTTAGAACATAGCTTGTTCTTAAGGGTAGGGGTGTCTGACGTAATCAGGGCCTGGCAGGGGGCTGGGTCCTGTTTGTAATTTGTATCTCACTGTAACAAGGAGTCTGTTCCATCAGCCTTAAGACCTTTATTTTAACATTAATCCCGTCAATGGTTGTGTGTAAGCCACTGCAGGAAGTGGGTGTAATGAAATGTATCTCACTTCCGCTCACACCATAGTCAGGAACTCAAGTTTTTAAGGTTTTCCTGAGGTTGCTTTTTAGCCATGTACTCCATTTAGTTGGCTGGAAGGCTTAGTATTTTGTTTTTAGTTCTGACCGTTTTTAGTTTTAGCACATGTATTCACTAGGTTTCCATTTTTTTGCCTTCACAAAAATAAAAAAGGCTTAAAATTTAATAGCAATGTTAGATAAGGACTAGAAATAAAAACCTTGTAAAGAACGAACAAACATAAATGCAGTCAGAAAAGGAATCAATTGCTACATCGAAATATTATGCAATAATAATAATAATGATGATGATACAAAGAAACTAACACTCACGTTGTCAAATAAGAGTATGTCTATGACAGAATGCTTTGACTCTGAGATTCAGTCATCAGTATTTTCACGCTCTTAGAGAATACGGAATAGTGTAGTGTTTCCAACATATAAAGCGAGTTAAAATAAGTTTCTCAAAGCTGATTTGTCAAAATAGGAGTATCAGTTTCCTCCAGTTATAAGAGTGACCAAACTGCTTTGAATTGAGGAAAGAAAGGCAGTCATTCTTTGTGATGAAAACGTCTGTGAAGGAGGATGTCACCTCCTACATACAAGGGGAGGGGAGGGAAGCACATGGCTGACTGTCTACTCAGATCAGAGGGGAGTGATTGTCAGGAAGGTCGGCCCTGCCCTTTTATGGGCTTCACTATGTGCTAAGAAAGGGGATGTGTTGGCTTGTGTCATTGCTGAGGAAGGAATAGTCAGGCAGAGAAGTTGCAAGAATGAGCTCACTTTAGTTCCCAGTTCCTCTAAGGGAAAAGGATAAGCCTATTCAATTCCACAAGTCTCTAAATACAGAAAAACTTCTAGAAGAAGGGTATTTATTCCAGCATTTTATGTAAGAAATGGGTCACAGGCATCTTGGACTCTCAGGCCTACAAATTCCTCCTCTCTGGCCTCTGTAGTAGCTGACAGCACCATCCTTTCAGCTGGTATGGCCAAAACCTTGCGGTTACTCTTTTCTGCTCTTTTTCACTTACACTGTTCTCGTTCATCAGCAAAGCCCTCAGTCTTAACTTCAATAGATTAACCTGATTTCCCCCGTATTTTTCACCACTAATATACCAGGTCACGTTCCTCTGAGCTCCCTCCATTATGCATGGAACAAGGTCAATGCTTAGGGAATATTTCTTAAATGATAAATTGAAAATTATACATGCACATATTCATAGAAAGATTACATTAAAATGCTTCTATTTCACTTCCAATTAAAAAATAATTTAAAAGGGCCCATTACTTACCTGAACTTAAGGGCTCTTTTAACTGTATAGGTTTCCCCTCTTGACAACTCTTATTTCTGGCAGTAGAATTTTGTTTATTCTTCTTGGCTTCTTTAAAATATTATCTTTTCTAAGAAGTGTACTTATATTCTTTCAAGAAAATGCTATTTCTCCCTTCTTAAATTTCGTGTACAATCCAGCTTTATTTCTCTGTGGAGCTTAAAATATTTTTTCCTGACATTTGAGTTATTGTTCCAAATATGTATTTTTCCCCTATCAGATTATACACTCCTTGAAGACATCTCCTTTTAAATATTAAGACACAGTAGGTTCTGCTATTGTCATAAAACAATCCTTAGTCTACCCTGCCATTGAGTTAATGTGCTTATAATGTGATGGTTTTAACAAAACAATTATTGCACATATGAACTATATGTGTAGCATTTATGTCATATTTAATTTCCACTTTTATCCCCAATTGGTATTTTATATAAATGAATGAAAAATTAAACATATAAATAAAAGAAATAGTAATTCAATGAAAAGTGAAGCATTTCTGACTCAGTAAACAATAGGACAATAACATGAGATTTTTCATGTTAAAGAAGATGCATTTTAAACATTCACATTTAGAAAAAGAGAAAATACAAGATTTAGCTTCATATCCTAATGCTGATATTTCATTACCTGTGCAACTATAATTGGCTTATTTAAAGAAACCACATTATAATCACATTAACTCACTTCAGGGGGTTTAATATAACAATACCCTTCCCTGCTGTGTCTTATTGCTTAAGTGAAGTTGCAATTTGGTTTTCCTGCTGACTGTTCAATTGTATTTTCTTGACAAAGATAGATAGTAACTTACATCAAATTATACTTGTTTATCTAAGAAGAACATTGATCAATACCATATGATCTGAGGCCAGCTACCTCTTTTTCCCTAGTCACACTGCATTTGAGGAAGAACAAAGATATCTGGCACTTTTTTTACTGGCTCAATTCAATTTGCCACATATTAGGGAGCTCTGAGGAGCTGCGCTTCCTGCATCATGTGAGATTTTAAACATGCTCTCTTGATGGGCAATGATATTTGCCTCCAAGTTTGCATATTGGAAAAGAGATGACATTCATTAGTCATAATGAATAACTAGGTAAGGAGGTAGGGAATGTGGTGTTAATTGTCATTTATAGTTTTAGATATTACATTCTAGAGAGTAAGACTCTCATTGGGCTGTTTCAACAAAGAACTCCACATTTTGTGCTATATAATGTGACATTATGCCCCCAAATTACAACATTATATCTGATTTCTTGGTCACCTCACCAGCCAAACCAATTTCTCTATGTGAATAAAGCACTCTCCACTTTACCCCAGTTTCATAATTTCTTGATAATAATTTAATGCCGTATTCCCCATCTTATTGTTCTGAATGATAAAATCCTTGAAATCCAGAAGCTCAACGCTGTCCATGTACAGAATTTCTTTCCTGACAGGTCTTTTATTTCATGAATTGTCCTCTGGCTGATCTCTGCACCAAGGCCTCACCTTCCTGTACTCTGATTACACACCTCTCACAAGAGGATGCCACACAACTCGCTTCAGTCACTCCCTAGCTGAAAGGAGCAGTCCATTTTCCCTTCTGCCATGTTGTGCCCCTGGCCTGCAATGCTCTTCTCCACGGCAGTGTAATGTTCTCACCATGTGGGGGAGACCTGTGGGTCCATCTCACTTTGGATCATCATTCGGCCTCCACGCTGTCCGACACGCCTCATCATAAACCTGGGGATATCTTGGGCACCCTTCTCCGTGGTTCCCCAAACTCACCTGACTCCCAGGTTTTCTCTTTCCACCCATTCGGAAGATGACTTAGTGATTTTATTCCAGAGAGAACGGGGGTGAGGGCACTGGCCCTCTCCCTTCCCTCCCAGCCCTGGCTGCGGTTTTCTTTGCAGCCCGGTTTGACTTACTCTATTCATTTTCCCGCCTAAGTCAATGGTGTCTCTTCATCTTACTGAAAATAAAGTTTTCACCTGCACGACAATTGATTTCATTTTTGTGCATCCCCTGAAAGATTTGGTTTCATTTATTAACTATTTTTTACCAGCACCTGCAAATTCACCCATCATATTGACTTTTAAAATGTGTACCAGCATGTACATATTCTGAAGGATTTTTAGTGTTTAAACCAAACCCTCTCGTTCTACGTATGCTTTCTTGTCTCTCCCCTTTCTTCTTCATTTCCTTCTACCCCCAACGTGTCTTCTCTTCACACTGCCACTCATTCCTGGAGGCAGCCTGTTGTCCAGGATGTTTTCCCTGGAAAGCCTGAGAGCTCAGGCTCTTTAATTCCGATTTCACCCTGGTTGGCATCAGCGTTGCTCACTAACTGGCGTCAGGTCTTCCTCCTTCTGTACCGTGGGACATTGAACTTGCTCGCCTCTTTAAATGTAGGTGTATTTTGTCCGGCCACAGAGATGCACCCCATAACCATCAGTGATCACCTGTCCTTATCACTAGGAACTCTGCGCCATTTGCACTAAGTCTCATGGGTTTCCTCTGCTGAAATCCAGACCTGTGACTCTTTGGGGGTGACTAGAGTCACCTCCACCAAATGCTGAAATTTTACATCACATTGAAACTCTTAAAAAAAAAAATAACAAGACTCTGGACATGTAACATGGACAACATGGAGGAGTCATCAGGTTCTGTGTCCTCAGGTCAGGACAGTTTTCAGGGTTCCCTTGCCCAGCTCCAGAGTTGCCCTGAGGCTAGAGACAGAATTTCCCTTTAGGGAATTTTTCTTTATATTGTAACCCTGCATGGCTTTCTTTTTTTTTTTTTTTAATTTTTTAGTTCCACTTCCCCACTTTCCTACCCTGCCCAGTGCACACATTTAGTATTGAGGTCACTTTCATATAACCTGTCAGTGCAAAGACTACTTCTGAGAAACCTAAACTAAAATAAATAGTGTGGAATTACTGTGTGTCACACCCAGCTGAGGAAGCTCAGCTCATTTGTATTATGTCACCTACTATCTTCCTCTGCCCTGGCAACTGGCAATATTCCAGATACCGACTGTACTGTTGGCCTGAGGCCAGGAGTGTGGGCATGGTGGATCGTGGAGTGTGGGGATGGTGGATGGTGGAGTGTGGGGATGGTGGATGGTGGAGTGTGAGGATGGTGGATCGTGGAGTGTGGGCATGGTGGATCGTGGAGTGTGGGGATGGTGGATCGTAGAGTGTGGGGATGGTGGATCGTGGAGTGTGGGGATGGTGCAGTGTGGCCCACAGTGCAGTCGTGAGAACAAAATGAAACTTTGATTTTTAAAAGTGCCAAGTTAGCAGTGTTAGTACAGCTGATCTAGCCTGTCTTTTTTCCGTGAACATGAATTCACACTCAGTTTATATCAGCGTGTACAGGAACAGGATAGGTTATGTTATGCTGTGGCAATAGTTTCCAAACCCCAATGGATTTCAATGGAAGAGGTTCACTTTTGCACTGTGTGGGTCTCTTCACTCCTGCATTTACCCCGTGAGAGGAGCGAAACATGAAATTTGCTTGTGGCTCTGGCAGAGAGAAGCTCCAGAGACTATAACAAATACTTTACAGTAAATACAATAGTTATTTATTGACAATACATTTGTTAAATGAATGCATATTGAGCCTTGAAGAGGTAGGTGTGACTAATCGTCAGGACTCATTGGGCAAAACTATCCACTTGGCTCCACTGACGACAGTGAGGGGAGGAAGTTCAGTCCAACTATGACCCAGTGAGACTGAGAGAGAGAATTATCCAAAGATTAGCACTTGGATGGTATAGTTTCCAACTTATCAACATCTAGGTTCTATCCAAACTGCTCCTTGGACCTGTGATCACTTCAGACTTAACACTTACATCTTTTGTATGAATAATGACACAAAAAATTAAAAATAAAAGCAAAATCATATATTGAAAAGAAATATCTGTCACCCATATACTGGACAAAGGGTTTGTAACAGTAATACATAGAAAGCTTGAATAATTAAGTAGGATTAAAAAAAAAAAATGGCCCGATGAGAAATGAGACAAAGTTATATAAAACACACAAGCCTCAGAAAAGGAAATCTGAATCTCAAAATTCACTCATGAAAATAAATTGAATATACACAGCCTCCTGAGTGATCAGGGAAGTCCAACTTAACCCCATAATAAAATGTGAATTTTATAGCCATCAAAATAAAAAATACAACTACATCCAATAAATTCAAATGTTAGGAAACAAGAACTTGTAACTTTGCTGGTGAGTTCACAAATCAGTTTAACTGTTTGAAAAGCAGTTTTGTCATAGCTAATGAATGTGAAGTTGTGTGTACTTTATATGTCCAGATCATCTGTGCAAAGAGAATACTTAGAAGCACATCTATGGCCACACTGTATGTGATAGAGTATGTGGTAAAAAATAATATGCCTTACTAGGGGCATATATAAGTGGCTTATTCATTCAATAAAATATTATAGAGCAAGCAAGTTACATCAGCTAGATTACCCATATCACCGCCAATGTTGAATATGGATGTAACTCACGCACGCAATGTTGACAGAAGAAAACAGGTACCAGATGGAGACATATGTATATATACAACGTATATACATATACGTGCCTATATAATAAAACTTTTAAAAATAAAAAAGTGTTATTTATGAAATTGCCAATTTAAGGTAAAAGTATAGAAGTTGTCTATAATATGATTTTCCTACTTCAGGATGGTGGTTACTGAGGCTGGAGAGAGGGTGCGTGAAGCAGGACAGTGGAGCAGCCTCTGAAAGAGCTGAGGATCTTGCCTTCTAATATTTCTTGCATCTTGTAATTACTCTCCTTAAATATGACTGGGTCTACCCAGAAAATGATGGCCACTTCCATCTCGAGTTCCTCTCACTGTCCCATTTGCTTGTCCCGAGTAATCAGGGGGCACCTTGTGAACTGTCCTATGCCAAGGAATTAATGAGGCCTCAAAGCCTGCAAGGCTGATTGTCAGGCATTAGCCTTTGAGAAACTGAATCCTCAGGACAAGTGCAAGTGTGAGCCTGGAAGCCAGTCTTCCCTGAGTTGGGTCATCAGAAAAGACCACAGCCCCAACTGGCACCGTGAAGTTGGCTTGGAAAGGATGGGGGTGGGAGAGGGGAGCCAAGGCACATCTGTGCAGATCCCTGCTCCACAGAAACTCTGAAACAATGAATGTCTCTTGTCTTCAAACACTACATTTGAGGGTAACTTGTAAGCAGCAAATGCTAACTAAGAGGAAGGGTGGATGAATAACTGAAAATGTCTGCAGCTTGAAAACATCAGCAGATGTCAACCACGGCGCTAGCTTAATTCTGTTTCTTCATTTGATTTTCCCGGACTCTGTGGATGTGCCCCAAGCTGGTAGCAAGATGGCTAAGACAGCTGCGGCCTCACCGTGCGTGACTCACGTCCAGCCAGACCTGTCCAGGGAAATACAACAGCAGCTGCACAGGCAATCAGAAAGGTGTCAGACTTTGAAAAAATCAATTGTACCAGATGAAATTAATCTTAATAATGTTTGTTTAACTCAATGTATTTAAAATACTATTATCCCAGCATGTAATGGACATAAATTACTGAGCTATTTTATATCTCCTTTTGTATGCTAAATGCACACATACATAAGTACATATTTTCAAAATTCAACACTTGTGAAAATACAATCACATATCAAATACTGTATATTTGATGTTTTTTTCAATGGTGAAATTGGTTAGAGGGGTATCAGGTTTCTAATTTAAATTATTACTAATTAAAATTAAGTTAAAATAGACGTTTTTATTTTTTAGCTTTACTACCCACATTGAAAGTACATAATAAGTCCATGTAGCCAGTGTCCATCACTCCAGACAGTCTGAGTTCAGAGAATATTTCTTCTGAGATAGATAGAACTTTTGTATTCATTCCTCCAAGTTCAGTTCCAGAAATTTCTCTTCGTGTTTTTGTTTGTTTTGTTTTGTTTCGTTTTTGAGAATTTGGTTCTTATATCCTTTTCTAAACCTATCTTTATAAAGGAGGAAGACATTTTACTTTAGAAAAACTGTTCTCAACCATCTCTGCATATTAGATTGACCTGGAGAGTGTTTTTTTTTTAAATATTCCCGTGTTTCATTCTCAAACTCAGATGTTATGATGGAGTTGATTGGTGCTAAGTCCTAAACAGGAATTTTTAAGGGCTCCTGGAAAAAGAGGGATTAGAAATATAAGATTTATAATTAAAACATAATTTCTGAAATGAGTTCTGGGCTTTGCATTTTTTTTTTTTTATTTCCACACGATTCTAATGCAAAGTCAATGAAGGGAATAGTGGTGAGAATAAAACAGCAGCCCTGAAGACTGTGCTCGGGAGACTTCCCCGAGCCACAGAGCTTTGTGGGGAGGAGAGATAAATTGCTAAGACAGAAGATACAACTCCGCTAGAAGGGAGAAAGGAATTCTGTATGGACAACCTTCTCCACTACCCTGTCTGGGGTTTCTTTCTAGCGCTAAGGTTTGTCTTTTGTCTCTCTTGTAGCTGTGACATTGCTGACCCCTTCCATGGTGTGACTCTCTGGGTTCTGTTTAGCCGCCAGCTTCTTCTGTAACTGTCACTTTACTCCACCCTTCACCATCTTATGTGTGACTTCCATCTACCACTCCTGTCTCCAAAAAGCATGATCTGTAATACTCTACCTCCTGCATTTTAGAAGAATACTTGGTAATAATCTTGATTCATTGTATTTCATCTGCTGTACTTGTTTTTCACATGAATTTTTGCTACTCGGTGTTAATATAAAATTTTTATTGCATTTGTGCTATAGAAGTTACTGTATATTGTAACAGACTAATTTATATTCAACAGTATTGTTATGATATTTAGCTACTCAAAGAAATATTTCCTTTGTTTCTTTTTAAATCCAGAGCTGTGAAATTTACTCCTGACTATAATGGTGCCACTTTAATGTACTTAAATGATAAATACAAAACCACAGTGCCTGAAAACCTATTAGGGTTTAAGGGGAAAAAAAGTGGTCTTTTGTTCTTAATGTACTAGAATTCAGGAGTTTTGGGGTTTGGGTTTTTTGTTGTTTTTTTTTTTTTTTTTTTTTTTTTGTTTGCTTGTTTGGTTTTTGCAGTTTTTGGCCAGGGCGGGTTTGAACCCGCCACCTCCAGTGTATGGGGCCAACACTCTACTCCTCTGAGCCACTGGCACCGCCCACGGGTTTATTTATTTATTTTTTTAATTATAACTGATGAAATTGTTAATGGCCAAAAACCCCACAGTGGGAGGCGCCTGGGGCTCAGTGAGTAGGGCGCTGGCCCCATATACCGAGTGTAGCGGGTTCAAACCTGGCCTTGGCCAAACTGCAATAACAACAACAAAAATAGCCAGGCATTGTGGTGGATGCCTGTAGTCCCAGCTACTCGGGAGGCTGAAGCAAGAGGATCACCTAAGCCTAAGAGCTGGGGTGGTTGTTGTGAGCCGTGTGACCCCCATGGCACTCTACCTAGGGCAGTAAAGTGAGACTCTGTCTCTACAAAAAAATAAATTAATTAATTAAATAAAATCCAGTTTTGTTTCATGAACTGATCTCTCTTTTCTGAAATAGTCTCTGATGAGATAGAAAGACTTTAAAGGAATTTGTGAAAAAAATACTTAGCTGTCAGTGAAACAGAGAGTAAATGTTCGTAGAATTTTGTCAGAAGGATTTGACAGAGTGAATGGTGTAAATTTTCCAGAATGGGAGATATTATTTGTTAACTCACTAGATTATTTAAAATAACATTCTGTAAGATCACTCTCTCTTAAAATTATTTACATTTCATTATTCATTAATTTGACTTCTAGCATTAGTCTGATGAAATAAGCAAAAATACAGTAAAACCGTTATGCCCCAAGATATTATTTAGAATAGTCCCTATAGTGAGCTTTAGAAACATTCTGCATTTCCACCAATAAAGACTATTTATGTATGACGGATTATTGTACAAATGTTCAACTTATGTTTCTGAAAAATTGTAAACAAAAATATTTTTGTTACATTATTAAGTGAAAAAATAAAATTATGAAACATGCCAAAGATAATCAATCTAAAATTATTAATCTTTTTATAAAGAATTTAAGAAATATCTTTTTACAATTTTTTTTTTTTACTGAACTATCTGACAAGAAGAAAAGGTATCCTTTGCTTGTGTCTAAGACCTCAGTTGGCTTAGAATATAAAGTATTGTAACTCATAAGCCATCTCTGAGGTATCTTTGATCATTATTTTGGGGTATAAGACAAAGGAATGAAAAAGGTGGGCCAGGGAGGAGGCAGACTTGATTCTACTGGCTGCTGCTGCTAAAGAGTTTCTGTTTCTTCTGAATTATCTTTTATTTTGTGCAATGCTTGGTCTGGAACAGCCAGTTATAGTGTAAACATACAAAGCCCTACCACAGATGGGATGTAAAAATGGATATTTGATAACAACCAATATTTTAGACTATTTTTATATGTATTTACTTTGAGAAACGTTGGATTTGGCAACAGAAAAGGTAAGGAAGTTTGTAGAGCAGATTTGAAGGGTATGTACATTTTCCTAGCCGACATATATATTTGGCTAGACATATGGTTCTCAAGAGGAACCGTAGGAATGGAAACTGCAAAGATAGTTCAATGCCGTACTTCAGAATAGCCTAAATGTAACACTTACATTCAGATGGATGGATCCCTGAACGATTTGTACTGATAAACAGGGATTCATCAGTATGTAATATGTACCTCGTCATATATGTAGTTTATAGCGTTTAGTACAATAGACTACTGTGGAAGGCTGACACCACAGCATCTATTTTGTAGGCCAAGTGCTATTTCCGGTACTAACAGACTTAAGTTTCTATTTCCCTGCAAACGCCAGGCCTCTTCTCGTAAATCACATGAGCGAAACTTGGAAACTTGCCGTTGGGAACTTATCTCCACCAAGGCCAGGTTGCTTGGATACCTGGTGTAAACCTCCTCCTTCACCTACCCTTATATACCCTGGAAGAACTCTGCAATAAACGAGACTTGATCAGACTCCTGTCTTGTCTCCATTCTTCGCGCCCCTTGTCCGTTTTTCATTCTCACCCCCTCCTCCAGGTATCCCTGTCGACTGACCCGCAGGCCCGGTCAGACTACTATCATAGTAGTGACAGAAATGAAGGAATAAGATCAGGAGGACTTGTCAAGTAATTGTTACCAAGTGCTAAAATGTAAAGAGAAGAATAAAGTTGCAAAACTTTCACTTGTGTGATTGCTATTTCCAGGAGGAGTCAACAGGGAAGAACAGTCTGGGAGCAAGAAACTGACGTGAAATTGCTGAGTACATTAAGAGTTTTTCATTAAACATTCGGGGGCCTGCTAAATTAGGCACTTCTTGGAAAATAGAGTAAGGGACAAAGTGATTCATCTTAATAATGGTTATTGTAGTTTGTTTGTTTTGTAGAGACATGAGTCTCACTGTACCGCCCTCGGGTAGAGTGCCATGGCATTACACGGCTCACAGCAACCTCTAACTCTTGGGCTTACGCGATTCTCTTGCCTCAGCCTCCCAAGCAGCTGGGACTACAGGTGCCCGCCACAACGCCCGGCTATCTTTTTTTGTTGTTGCAATTTGGCCGGGGCTGGGTTTGAACCCGCCACCCTCGGCATATGGGGCCAGCGCCCTACTCACTGAGCCACAGGCACCGCCCAATAATGGTAATTGTAAAAAGGTCAAGTTACAAGGCTTAAATCACTCAGAGTTTAGCATTTTTAAGAACCATAATATGTAGTCTAAGTAAGTATTTTGCATTTGTTTACTTTGGAATCTATAATGAGTGTTTATGTTTATTTTTTTATCATTCCAAAAGTTGTTAAAAAATATATTTCTTTGAGAAATGCAAATGCTATAAAAGCAATACTTATTTGAGGTAAAATAGCAGATTTGTTCTTAAAACATCTACACATATAAATTGTAATGAATAAAGATAATACCCACAGTACATAATTTAATATTCAAAAACTAATGTAAATATCTAATGATTTACTGAAAATAAGAATAAAGCTCAAAAAGCCTGACAAATAACCCCATTAGAAATGGACAATGGGCGTGAACGAACATTTTTTTAAAGGAGACATGCAAACAGCTATAAAGTGTATTAAAACTGGTCAATGTCACTAACCATCAAAAATGAAAATTAAAGCCATGATGAGGTATCATCTTACACCAGTCAAAAAGGCTATTTTAAAATGACAAAAAATTACAGATGTTGATGAAGTTGTGCAGAAGAGGGAATGCTTATACACTCTTGGTAGGAATGTAAATTAGTACAACCTCTATGGAAAACATTATTGAGATTTCTCAAAGAATTAAAAATTGACTTACCATTCCATCCAGAAATGCCACTAGTGGGTATCTAACCAAAGAAAAAGAAATATTTATGCCAAAGCCTACTCAAATGTTGTAGCAGCACTGTTCACAGTAGTAAAAATATGAAATCAATTTGTACCTATCAATGAATTCATGATTGGAGAGAGAAAATGCGTAATTTAACTCTGGTGCTTAACACCTGCAATCCTGGTGCTATACACCTGCAATCCCAGCACTTTGGGAGGCGGAGGTGAGAAGAATACTGTGACCAGGAGTTTGAGACCAGCCTGGGCAACATAGAAAGAGGATGCATCTTTACATTTTTTTTTTTAAATGGCTGTGTCAGAAAAATTGATCATGACTTCCAGGTTTAAAAAATAAATGTGGTATGTGTATACATGTGTGTATAGACACACACACACACACAGAAACACACACAGTGGAAGACTGTTCAGCCATGAAGAAGAATGAGATCTTATCTTTTACAGCAACATCAATGGAACTGAAGGCAATTCTAATAAGTGAAACAACTCAGAATAAAAAAGTCAAACACTGCATATGTATGTGAGAGCTAAATAATGTGTACATTTGGACATAGGGTGTGGGATGGTGAACCTTTGAGGCTTGGAGGGGTGGGACAGCGGGAAAGAGGAAGAGGGATAAGAAATTACTTAATGGGTACAATGGACATTATTTGGGTGATGGCTACACAAAAACCTCAGACATGACCACTGCACAATATAACCATATAACAAAACTACCCTTGTAACAATTAAATTTACACAAATAAAAAATAAAACAAAAGGTCAAAAAATGTAGTATATTCATGCAATAGCACACTATTCAGCAAGAAAACGAAGAAATTCTTGACATATATAACAATAAGGATGAATTTCAGAATAATCATGCTTAGTGAAAGATGCATCTTAAAATAGGGTAGATAGTGTGGGATTCCATTCATATAAAATCCTGGAAAGTACATGGTGGAAGGACATAGACAAGTGGTTGACATGTGAATCACTATCAGCGGAAGCAGATAAGCCTCGGGGTATTAGCTCAGGGAGGGAGGCAGAATTATAAATACGCATACATAAACGTTCGTGGGTAATAGACATGTTAGTATCACAATCATCATATTTTATAGGTGTATGATAAATAAGTCGCAACCTATCAGACTCTATGTTTTAGCTATGAGCAGTTAATTATATGTCAATTTCATTTCAGTAGAGCAGTTAGAAAGTCATAAAACATATGTACTTAAATTCATGGTATTTGGAACAGTTTACAGAGTGACTGTGTATAATTCTATTCTATGAAGAAAAACTAACATGACAACTTGATAGGATTGGAAGAAAATAACATGGCCTAACATGGAATGAGGTCAAGGGTACAGTCAGTGTAGAAAATCTGTACATCAAGCCCTGTATTCCTTCTCCAGGAATTAAACACTTGAGAGGCTCTTTGTGCATATGTGCATATACAGTCAACACAAAAATGAATTGTTTACAATAAATCCAATATTCCTTGTAGGGCGCTTTTAGACACTTGATTCCAATAGTTTGTAAAAAATAAAAATAAAAAAAGGAGATACTATGTGATGTATTTTACTGCCAGTAATAGCTTAATTACTATAAGATACATGATATAATATATATATATTATGTATAGTATTTACAACATCTTTTAGCACAGGTTAAAGGCATGAATTCCAGAGATGATTCTACAATGAACTTAAAGATACAAGTACACACAGTTTACATCCACACTGAGCTCTGACAGAGGAGAGAAGCTTCGAGGAATATAAGATTCAGTATATTTCAGGGAATAGTTCTAGTACTTTATTACTTTATATATATATATATCTTTCAATAAAAATTATATGTCATATAAATCAAGGTTATAAGTGGCCATACAAATATTCTCAGTAAAGTACCTCTCAAATGCAAATTTAAGGCCATGTAAGTTTACCAAGTTACCAAGATAAAGTCTTGCAAAATATGCATATGTAAATAATGAAATCATTTGGTTTGCTAGAGTTTTGATAATTACAAGTGAATTAAATTACTGTCATTTCTTGTTCTAAAATGAAATTTGTATCTGGTTTTATTTTTGTGTTGTCCTTATTAAATTATTATTTCTTGCTATCACCAGGTAATTATGAAATCATATTAATTTGTTATTATTTTTCTAAATTCACATTAGTCACAGTTAGAAGACGAAGACATGTTTAGATTTGTTTTTGGTAGTTGTACTACTAATTCATTCTACTAAAACTGTCTTTTAAAATTAAAAAATAAGCATATTTAAAGGAAATTAAATTAAAAAATAATCCAAAACACTGACATTCCATTTTTACTGATTTTGATTCACAATATTTATATACATATTTTTCCCTGGATCAGTAACAAGCCATCTATAAGGAATTCATGCAATTTAGACTATCAAATCCACAAGGTAAAACAGGGAGACAAATAATTAAAATCATAAACTATATGTTTGTCCTTAACTAATGTATGCAGCAAATGATTGAGAATATAACCCTGGTGAATTGTTGATGACCATACCTGTAACTTGACAGATTTCCATATAAAAAGTAGCTCTGATACTTTAGTTTTTACTAAGCTCATCAATAGGTACTTTAAGAAAAATTTGAGAGTACATATTTAATTGTAAGATTGATACAATCTATATTTTGTTTGAAAAATACTGGCATTATAAAATTTAAAAAGATAAATCACCTGAATCTATTTATAAGGTGTTCCTACGGAAATTAACTTCAACACTGTTTTTTGTTGTTTTTGTTTGTTTGTTTTTGTTGTTTTCTGTTTCTCTGGGACAGAGTTTGTGGATAATAAAATGAGTATAACCAGGGAGAAAATGCTATGATATATCAAAGGCCAGGCACCTCCAGAACTCAGGAGACCCATGGTGACAGCCAGCTCAGGGTCCCTGAAGAGGACAATCAAGCTTGTACAATTTTCTAAGTACCCTGACAGCACACTCTGTGTCTATGTATGTTCAGGGTCTCTGAGGTAAGAACAAAGAACTAATTCTGACAACAGGGAGATTCAAAGCGAAACTCTTCTGCTCTTCTTAATCTGGTTCTTCGCTTTTAGCCAAATAAATATTAACTTGGTACTTACCATTTGCACAGCTCTCAAAAATCCCAGATTAAAAGTACAGAACAATGGAATTCTCAAAACTTCATAAGCATAAATGAAATAGTTGATAGTTATTTAAACTAAATATTTTTCGTCCAAATGCTTGTTTTGAATTAAAAGCCTTAGATTCATTCACCTTTGGACGCACATCCATAATATTAAGTTACCAGTGTAGGAATTCGCACAAAGTGTTAGTTTTACACCAAATTTCCTATTTCACTTCAAATTCCATTTTATTTAAAATGGAGGAATTTTAATTTGTTCATTTAAAATAGATAAAATTAGAAAATTTGTTTATATTCTCTACTTAATTTGGCTTTGAACCCTTTAAATACTTTTAAGTTTCTCATTAGATTGTGAGCAAATTCACCATCAATGCTACTGTAGATAATAAGTTCATCTATGAATAACATGTCTCACTGTGCTGGGATCCTGTCACGTTTAATACTAACCTAAATATATTGGGGCTCTGACCTTCAATGTTCTTGCAGCATTTAGAAAACTTGCAAATTTCCTACACCATGGCTAACTAACAAGATGGATCCAAAGAACAAAAGGAATAGGGAAGCCAGTCACTTTCATCTTCATGCAAATTTTCCTATTTGCACAAAATTTAACCAGGATTAGCAACAACACTGATTCTCAATTAACACTGGAAAATGATGTCTGGAAAAGAAGTTAAACAGAAAGAGAAGAATAAAAAAGAAATAATATGATATTTTTTTCACATAGAAAAATTATTCAGATCCTACAACTGGAGGAGATACTTTGTTTCCAGAAATAAAGAGTATAATAGGCTTTGTTTTAAACCATGAAATTGCATTCTAAACCATTTCTTTTACTTGAAGTAATGAAACTTTTGTTGTTGAATGGTTATCAGATATGTGGGGTGTCACATTTTGGAACACTACTCACTGATTGGTTTATACATGCATTTTATATCCTTTACTGTATTACAGACACATCATGGAAAAACATCACATCTCTTACATTTTTATTATCCCAGCCCCAGTGTGCCTGATGGGAGCATAATGCCTCCTGCACTGTAGCTACTCCAGGCCTCATCAATAGTCCCCCTGAAGTTGAACTTTGATTGCTTTGATTTCAATACTTTCAAACTTTGGATGAGGTAAGGAAAGACCATCCCTTAACTTTTGAGAACTGGGTAAGGTCCATGCCTTTTCCCACCAATAAACTATAGGCAGGTAATGAAAACAGGTGAAAGCAGCCTGAGTCCACAGTTGGGTTCCTTGACAAATCTGTCATCTGCCTGAAGTGACCCAGCAGAAAACTAGTTATACACAGGGTGTTAGTGGACTGGGTCCTCAAGGAGCCTGTGTAAGCAATTTGGAATCCAGGAGCTCTGCCAATAGGCACCTTCAATTACGTCCAGGGGAGTTAGCCTTTGTGATATCTCTTTAAGGCAAGCCTGGGCTGTTTCCAAAGTTAAAATATGCTTGTAATTGATTTCTCTGTGGCTGCATAGCAGAGTTTGGGAGGGACGTGGAGAAGTCTGCAAACAAGGAGAAAAAGGAAGTGACCACAGAAAATTGGGATCCTGACACTCCGCTAAGAAACTTAAATGCTGGGCAGCACCTGTGGCTCAGTGAGTAGGGCGCCAGCCCCATATGCTGAGGGTGGTGGGTTCAAACCCAGCCCTGCCCAAACTGCAACCAAAAATAGCTGGGCGTTGTGGTGGGTGCCTGTAGTCCCAGGTGCTTGGGAGGCTGAGGCAAGAGAATCACGTAAGCCCAAGAGTTAGAGGTTGTGATGCCACAGCACTCTACCCGAGGGCGGTACAGTGAGACTCGGTCTCTACAAAAAAAAAAAAAAAAAAAAGAAACTTAAATGCTCCTTATTACCTAATGGATAATGGCTACCTTTTCCACTCACTTGAAGAGCCATGTATGTTTCTCGCCAATTCCACTATATGGATACAGTCAAGTGGAAGAGAATTAGTGTCCCTAACACTAATTAAGTATTGTCACATATTTATATAGATGCTGCATTCTCATATATGAACTTTGGTACAATAATTGGGTGAACCACATGTCATATTTACACACAACCTCAGAATATTCTTTTTTAACAATAGTTCTGACAAAATTAAACACCTCTAGCCTTTCATTTACCCCCATAGAAAGTACTATATGCATAGTAGATGAGTTAATTTACTGTAAATATGTAGATGCCTAGGATATTAAGAAAATCATCCCATAGAAACTCAGAAGAGAGATGTGAATTCAAACTAAATTTCATCCAACTTGAGCATCCGTTCTCAAAAATAGAAGAGAAGTCCAATGTCCGTCCCCTTGACTGGCCTTTAAGCCTACACAGGAAACTCTTTGTAGGGTTTACCACATATGGTCACCGAGGCTGCATTTTTCCTTGATGCTGAAGCTTCATATTTTTATTTTGGTGTGGTTTTGATTATTGATAAGGACTCCATGTGAGATGAGCTCTCAACAATTTTTGTATTGTGTATACAATATTTCTGACTACAGGCAAATGATGATAGCAGATCTCTAGAATGCAAACACCTTGTGAATCTGAAACTTTACACCCATTGAACAACAACTCCCCATTTCCTCCTCTCTTCATTTCCAGGAAACCAGCATTTAACTCTCTTTCCATGAATTTTATTTTTTTAGATGTATTTATTAGTGGAATCATGCAGTGTTAGTCCTTCTGTGATAAACCCAAATAACAAAGTGGGCAAAGAACTTGAATAGAATGAAAGTTCTTCCTAAGAAGATTTACAAATTACCAACATGTTTATGAAAATATATTTGACATTAATAATAATCAGGAAGATCAAATCAAAGCCACATTAAAAATAGTTACACATCTGTTTGGATGGCGATTTTTTTTTTTTTTTTTTTTTTTTTAGAATTAAAGGTGGGAGGTCAGGGCTCCATTGCCCATTTGTGGGATTCTGAAAATGGCACCAAGTGTTTGTTCCACTCTGCTTTTATTGGAGTCTATTTGCCCAGAAGGTAAGATGAGGGAGGGAACAAAGACACCAGCAGTTTCTCTGAGTGAGCCTATCAGCTCCTATTGTTATTATTTAAGGGTCTGAGTAGCCTTGAGAAATCTGAAATCTGAGCCTTGTATTGGGAGAGCCTCCTACTTGAGATCACACACACAGATTTCTAGGGAGGGGTTAAACTCCACTAGTTCCTTGTGGAGTAAAACACCACTGGCATTAATCCGTGAGGAATTGGTGAGAGGGAGGCATTTTTCTGCCATCATCACCATAGAGGATCTTCCTCTGCAATAAGGGATATAAGTTTTTCTGCCCATATCTCAGGGCTCAAGCTACTCCCTTCATCTCTGCCCCAGGCAAATGCAAATCTCCACAATGGGTATCTGCTTTGCCTACTTACTAGGTAGGAAATAGCCCAGTTCTTTCTAGGTCTTTACCATAGCCTCTTCTAAGGCCATTTTTTCCTCAGAGTGCTCACAGACCCAGCAGGGGTGTTTGTAAGCTGTATCCCCAACAGGCTAGAACTTCAGAGAAGGCAGGAAGCCTGCTAGCAACGGCTAGATTAAAGGTAAACTAGCTGATTCACCCAGCTTAGTTTGTAATTTTCCTCTTTTTCTGGGGGTAGGATGGTGATCTCATCTATAGGTATTTATGTACTGGTAAGGATGTGGGGAAGTTGGAGGCCTTATTTACTATAAGTGGGAATGTAAAGTGGAGTAGCCATTATGAAAAATACTGTGGAAGTTCCTCCAAAAATTAAAAATAGAACCAAGACATGACCCAACAATCCTATCTCTAGGTCGTTATCCATAAGAATAAACAGAATCTGAAAGAGATATCTGTTCTCCCATGTTCACTGAAGCATTATTCACAAGGCCACATATCAAAACAACCTAAATGCCAAATGATAGATGAATGAATGAAGAAAACGTGTTTTATACATGCAGTAAAATATTATTCAGACTTAAATAAAATCTTGCCATTTGTGAGAACATAGGTAAGCCTGGGGATATAAGTCAGTCGCTGAAATGGATTTTAAGTCCTGTCTTTGCAGCCTCAGCCAGCAGGCTATGCTGGTCCTGAGTTGCCTCCTTCCCAAGTTCACCCACAAGTAACCTTTCCTATCTCTCTAGGGCATGGGCCTTACCCATCATCCACCACAGGGGCATCCTTGTCCATCCCCTTAAATGTCCTGCCACCTGCATGGAAGTGCTCCCTTCCATAAACTTGAGCTCCTTAGTTACTTTCAGTCCTACAGAGTTCAGTATGAAAGGAGAGTCAAGTTTCTTCCACTTTTTCATCAAAAAGCCTTATTTCTCTCCTTGTCTCCAGCAAGTAAGTGGTTTTATTCCCTCAATGAGCCTGGATTCTAAAATCAGTAAGGTTTATTTAAAAGCTGTCTTCAGGATGACTCACCAGGCACTCACTTTATTCCTTCTGGCTCTGAATCATAAAAGTTCTTTATTCCTAGAGAGGAATAGCAAAGCTCTTCAACTTGAGCAGGTGTGTCCTGCAGGATAGTATGGGGTGGGCTCTCTGTTTTATGCCTCATATGATTTTGCACACAGAAAAATGCCCCAATATTCTGTGTGGAACGAACATACAGGAAATTGTTAAATACTTGTGATGTCCGAAATAAGGTTCAGAGCTAAACTATTCCTTTAATCCACCATGCTGGCCCTAGGGGAATTGTGGAGTATCTCATTGAAAGCACCTTTTTATCACTGTCCTTCAGAATGCTGGCTGATCCCTGCTAGATTCTATCTTAATCGGCTAACACCAAATATGCTGCTCATTATTTTCCCTTTGTTTTCACATCACTTCCTATTTGTGAAGCTTGATTCTATTTTCCGTGCTGTATTATTTATGACAGTTTATAAAATCGTTCTTGTATCCCAGGTTTCCTCCAGTAAGCATCCTTTCTGGTTTGTTCACTGGGGCCATTTCTTCTTGGCATTCACTTCTTAAGCAGCCTGTCTCCAGATTTATCCTCGACAGTGAATGTTAAGGTTCAATCATTTGGACTCTGCTTATTCTCTCCTGTATATCAGTGTCATGTTAATTCTTGCCACAGATATGTTTAGCTCATTTGTATTTGATAGAAACAAACTTTTTCCCAACTCCAAAAGCCATAACTCAAATTTTAGTTTTAAGTACTTTTTCCTTAAACAGCTAATTCAACCTAACATTAAGATAAAGTAAACAATCTGACAAATTGGTCAGTCCAAGGACTTGCAGAGGAGTTTCAGGCTGGCTGTGTGTAGAGCGAGGCAGAACTGAGGTGTTGCATGACAACAAAAGCTCATGACTTTCAAGGAAGCACTGGGACCAAGAAATGCCTTCCACAGGATTAAAGCAAATTGCCTCAGCTTCAGATATCGTGGTCTCCAGCTATTTCACCCAATTTCCATGCGTACTGATCTTCAGTTTCTACTCATGATATGTTAACCTGTCAGGGCTGCCATAGCAAAATAACGCCATAGACTTAAAAAAACAGTTAAATATCTTAAATGACAGAAATGTTCTTCCTCCAATTTCTGAGGCTGAGCAGTCCATGACAAAGGTGTTGGCTGATAGAGTCTCTGGGGAAGCTCTTCTTCCTATCTTGCAGACTGTCCCCGCCTCACTGTGTCCCTACATGACACAAAGAGACATCTGTCTCTTCCTGTTAAAGGGGCATCATTTCCACTGGAACAGGCTCCATCCTTACTTCATCCTAATCACCTTCTTGAAGGTCCTGTCTCCATTATAGCCACACAAGAGGATTAGATTTCAACCTATAAATTTTGGAGGGAAATGATGGAGGCCAAAGCACTTGGCTAGCTCTCTGACACATTCCCTAATCAGCTGGTAAAACTTCTCAGTGAACTGCCGATTCTCATTATGAGCTGCTTTCCACATCTTCCATTCTGAATCAGACAAGTAACCCCAGGTTTTTTCTTTTTTTATTTTTTTTTATTCACATATCACTCGTGTTTGTATAACTAGAATGTGATTCTTCTAAACCTTGTGTTGCACTAGGCGTGCCAGTTAAGGCAACATAGATTATCCATAGGGATCCTTATATTTAAGGAAGAAAAATTCAGATTGTGGGATATAGGCCATGTCATCAATCTGTCTCTTCATCAACCAAAAAGAAGGAAAACTAAACTATTTTATTTAATTTATTATCAAGGTGAGGTTAGATGTAAAGGAGAAAAAATGTTTATGGAGTATATTTATGCTTCAAGAAATTCTGTGTATGTTGAATGGAGCCAAATATAGCTGTGGTTTTGAGGCATGATATCTGATTTTGAGAGAGAGACGACTACTTACGCAGTTGAGTATAGATGTACTGATTTATTTCGTTCTGTATGCCTATTTTTGTTTCAATAGCATACTCTCTCAATTACTGTAGCTTCATAATACATATTGAAATAGAAAATGTGATGCTTCAGCTCACCTCTTCTTTCTCGAGATCCCTTTGGGTATTTGAGGTTCTTTCATAGCTCCATACAAATTTTATGATTTTTTTTTCTATTTCTGTAAAAACTGTCACTGGGAATTTGATAGGGATTGCATTGAATTTGTAGGTCACTGTGGGAGGTATGGACATGTTTAAGATATTAATTTATCCAATCTGTGAATAGAGATTCTTTTCCATTTATCTATTTATTTAACATTCTTCATCAATGTTGTAAAATTTCTGGATTCAAGTCTTTATCCTCTTTGGTTAAATTTAGTCCTAAGTATTTTAGTCTTTTTGTTGCTATTTTGAATGAGATTTTATTTTTACATTTCCTTTTTGAAAAGTTTAAGTACAATAATATGGTTGATTTTTGTATGTTAATTTTGGATCCTAAAGCTTTATTGAATTTACTTAATAATTTCTACATTTCTGTCTTAGGTCTTTGGTTTTCTATGTACATAATCACACAATATGCGAACAGAGGTAATTACACTTCTTTCTTTCAACCTTAGATGACTTTTATTCTTTTTTCTTTCTGTCTAAGTGCTCTGACTGGGACTTCTAGAGTTATGTTGAAAAAAATTAGCCAGAGTGAGCGTTCTTGCCTTGTACTAGATCTCAGAGGAAAGCTTTCAGTTTTTCTCTATCAATTATGTTAGCTTCTGGGCTTTTCATATATAACCTTTATCATGTGGAGGTACAATCCCTTTATAAGTATTTTGTTGAGAGTTTTAATTTTGAATGGGTGTTGAACTTTGTTAACTTTTTGTGGCTATTGAGATGACCTTTTTTTTTTTTTCATTTAATTGACATGTTGTATTTCATTGATTAATTTACCTGTTGGGAACTCCTTCACATCTTTCACAAAATTTCTGCTTGGTCAGGGTGTGGGCTATTCAATCTGTTTAATAACATTTTAGAAGAGATTTTTGCTTCTATGTTTATCAGGATAAACCTGTATTTTTCTTTTCTCTAATATCTTTGCCTGATTTTCGATGTCAGGGTAATGCTGGCTTCATACAGTAAATTTGGGATTGTTCTCTCTTCTATTTTTTTAGAGGAGTTTTAGAAGTATTGGCATTAATTCTTACTAAATGTTTGGTAGATTTACCTGTGAAGTCAGGGTCTTACACTTTTCCTTAATGAGACAGGTTTGATTTCTCCTTTATTGTTATTGTGTGTCCAGGCTTTCTATTTGTTTCTGATTTAAATTTGGTAGGTTGCATATTTCTAAGAATTTATCCATTTTTCTATGTTATCCAATTTATTGAGATATATTTTTTCATAATAGTCTTATAATCCTTTTTCTGCCTTTATTTATTTGAGTCTTCTCTTTCTTAATCTAGCTAAGAGGTTATTAATTTTTTCTTTCAAAAATATATCTTTATTTTGTGAATTTTTTTACTTGTTCTTGATTTGATTTGCTTATCCTCTAAGTCTTATTATTTCTTCCCTTTTGCTTATTTTTGGTTCAGTTTATTGCTCTTTTTCTAGTTCCCTGAGGTATAAACTTGGGTTGCTTATTTGAGATCTTCATTCTTTCTCTTTTAATACAGGTTCTGGCATGTTGTGTTTCCATTTTTGTTTATTTTGAGGTACTTTGTAATTCCTTTTTGATTTTCCATTTGATTCAATGGTTGCTCAAAAACGTGTTGTTTGATGGATGCATACTTATTACCATCTTTTATTTTCTTGCTGTTAAAATCGATCTTGTTGTATTGCTGTAGGGAAGGATACTTGAAATGGTTTCTATCTTGCTAAATTTATTAAGTCTTGTTTTGTGGACTAACATATGATCTATCCTAGATAATGTTCTGTGCGTGCTTGAGAAAAAAGTATATTATATTCTTTTGTTAAGTAGATAGTTCTATATATATGAATGTCTCCAAAATTTCCATACATTGGGAAAATGGGAAATTGTAGCCAAATGTATGTGTATTTACAAAATATTCACTGAAAAATTTTACATTATATTTACAAGATATTCTCTACATGATGGCCACATCTTTATAAAAATGTGGCCTTTAGTGTTGTGGAAGTAAGTTGTTTATTGATTTTCTGTAACCATAAACGAGGACATGGTAAATTCTACCAATTACATTTTATGGCTTAAACCTGCAAGTGCAAGGCTTGCACACTAAATCTCAGAAATGTTTGGTAGAATTTTCTACTCTCAGCCACAGACACTGGGCTGGCAGCCCTTGGTCACTAGGAAATGAATTGTTGATTCCTTATGAGGCAGTTTAAAAGTTTCACACCCATCAGTTGAGGATTGTCTCCTGAGTCCAATATTTGGCTCTTCAGAGAGTTGTGCGTTAGCCATATTGGGATAGGTAATTGTGAGATTTGTACACTGTTTACTGATTCTTTTTCTGTGTGTTTTCTCCAATGAACCCGGTTCTATCCGGACTGGTGAAATGTGTCTTGTTTGGACACTGCTATCGTTTTTGTAACAAAGCCTAGTATCCACCACCAGGTTGGGAAATAAATCATTATAAGTATTTTAGAGCTAAATGAGATCATTCTATTTTGTTGGCTTTTTTTTTTTTGTCAAATCTGATTTGTTGCCTCTGGTGTCATACTTTTTATCTCCTTTAGTTTTTAAAATGTTATTTTAAAATGTTTCTATTACAAATAGAAAAATCTTGTGTCTAATTTTGATATGAGATTCTGAGCTTTTTCTATCTTTTCTCTGTTAGCTTTAAAATGTGGTGCACGGTTTCATGGAATGTTTGAAGAAATTGAATGGGGGCTACCCATTTTTCTTACAACTTTGTGGGAAAATTTTTATAAGAATTTTGAAGGGTGGCTTTTTTGGAGAGTAATTACCTTTGTTGCTGCTACTTGGTGAGCATTTTAAATCAGAACCTTTGATGTTTTCAGACCAATGTAGTTAGTGATTAGTGAGGATTTGAAAGAAAACCTTTCGAAATGTTGATTTTTTTGTTTGAAGATTCCCAGGGAATGTGCATTAATAGTATCTTCCCTCATTAATTCAATACCAAGTTCATGACAGATTATTGTTTTTCAAAATTGAGTTTATTTCCCATTTATCCTTACACTGACTGAGACGGTAACCCTTCAAGGTCCTAAATTTATGCAAGTACTTAGCCTTATGCTGGGGCATTTTATTAGATTTCATTTTTTTTTCCTTTTTCTATGTCACCCTTGGTAGAGTGCTGTGCTATCACAGCTCATAGCAACCTCAAACTCTTGGGCTTTAGAGATTCTCTTGCCTCAGCCTCCCTAGTAGCTGGGACTACAGACACCTGCCACAACACCCGGCTATTTTTTGGCTGTAGTTGTCCTTGTCATTTTTAGCAGGCCTGGGCTGGGTTTGAACCCACCAGCCCCAGTGTACGTGGCCGGCACCCTGACCACTGACCTACGGGCACTGAGTCTTTCTAATATTGACAAAACTCTAGGCTCTAGATTCTGTTCTTAATATCCTGTGAAATTCTTGAATTAGATGCTTAAGGTGTTTAGGTTTTGACCCAAACATGGCTTTGGCTTCTGTAGGAGACCGAGCCCCAGGCTGTAAGCTGCCACCGGTTCTTGAGGGAGGCACTGGAAAGGAGGTGATCTCCCAGCCTGCATGGAGATGTTTTGCTGCCGGGAGACAAGTCCTCCTGCAGCTGTAGGTGTTAATGAGATAAGATCTGTCAATCGTTAGCAAGTATGTGTTATATTTTGAACACTTGGTGCACAGGGTGGGAGTCAAGCTGGGGGTGGGGGGAGAGCTCGTAGCAATTACTAACATGATCCTAAAGGCCACAGCAGCAATGACTCGGGGCTTTCCTAGAAATAGGGGAAGTCTACCTCTTGCAGGCATGCACCTTCAATCCGTGTCCTGGCTATTTTATTTGAGTGGTGACGGATAGGAATTAGGAATCTAAACGATTCCTAAATTTCCTATAGTCACTTTTTTCTGGGTTCTATGGACTCATTATTGTGAATGTTCAACAATTCACTTAATTACAAATACATGTATACTTATATATCTACATATATTTATATATTTTAATTATTTCAGATTTGTCAATAAGAATAATTCATATATTTGTTCAACTATACTTCTGTAAATATGTCATACAAATATCATACCTAAATGTTTCAAACATTTTCAAAATGGTTTCTTTCTACAGATGAAACACAATGCTTATTTATTTTGTCTACTAATTCAGATATCACCTTTCGTAATCTGAAATTTACTGACTTTTAGATTACTTCTTTAAAAGTGTCACTAGATTTTCTAAATTCTATACAATTGAAAATATGCATTTCAATTCTGCCAATAGTATAATAATAAATACCATAGATTGTTAAGAAGCATAAAATCCTAACTTCACAGTGGGAGTGTGATGAGTGTGAAATATGAACCCTAATGTCTCAGAATAACATCTGCTTTTCTCTCCTCACATGTTTGGCCTACAATAAAATAAGGAAAATTAATAGTAAGCTCTGCAATAAAATTTAATTAATTATTCACGTCACACTTCTTTAAATTATGTAAAATTTTAAATGTGTTATAGCAAAGTTAATGTTTATGTCTATAGTTTATAAAATAAAGTAGTAATAGGGGAAAAACGTGAAGCAGTAACAGTGTCCTGTTTAGATTACTGCTATTTAGATTGTTCACATACATTTAAAATGTGTAGTTTAACTCAAAATTCTTGAAAGAATTAAGTACAAAGAATTTTTTAAAAATTAAGTAAACGGTGTCACAGTGTCTTACGCTGTGAGGAAATCCTTCACTGAACTCTGGGGAGTCCAGGAATGGAATAAATAGGACTATTGTCACATTGACCCCTGTTTTTCTTCAAATAAAATGGCTGACACTATTTATATCATGGTAATTACGCTTTATATGATGACATTAGTATTTTGTTTCATCTTTTGTGAGTCATCTTCAAAATGACAGAGCCATTTATCACTTTTACTAGGTAGGCATAAAGTTTGAAAATCACTCTGCCTGAAGATGAGTAAAGTGAAAAGGGAGATAGATTTTAGGAACTCTTGTGAGAGAGTTTTGGAATTCCAAGTGCTTATTTGTTGTGTAGGGTTTGCCCATAGTCAAATCTGGAAAAGACTGCTGGGAAGGCACATGAGTGAAATGTTAGCGCTTTATATATAAACAACAACAACAGAAAGGGAGCTGCAACAGGCAGAATGTGTCACCAGAAGGTCAACACGTTGTGATATCATATTAAGTGCGTGTGGTTGGGTGGAGAGGTATGTCTACTGGTACAGGGAGAAAAACTTGAGAATCTAAAGGCAGGAGATTTTAAACTTCAAAGAAGCAAGCATGCAGGCAATGCCATTTGGAAATTATTATATCTCAGCTCAAATTCAGGGAGGGGCTCCCGTCTCTGAAGGAAAAGATAGAACTGATATCAGGTCTAGGGTAGACGTGCACAACACAGGTTACCGTGGTGGAGATGTGTGGTCAGGGATACAGAACCATGTCCAGTGAACCACTGTGCACGGTGGGGATTACGGGAAAGGGCAAAAGTTTAATAATTAGAATTGGGACATAAAGACAGAACTGCAGTAACGTTACCTATGTGAATACTAACATATTAATCTATCTGATTGCTGATTTTTATCATTAGTGTCTAATCATTAGAGTGTAGCAATGCTGTTACAACATAGAGAAGAAAGGGCAATATATCCGAGTGACAGGCCAGATACAGGGTGGAGCAGCGTGCAGGAGAACCAGGGAACAGCCCAGCTCCTGCCTGTGGGGAGGAGGCAGCTCTTACTCCACTTCAGGAGATTGTTTGCATGTAGGCTGCATGGATCCACTGATATTTATTTTCTCACTTTCTGAAGAAGATAGATATCTTTATTTTTTGTTTTGTTTTTCATAACTCTTAAAACAATCTAATTTTGGAAATCAATTTTTGCTATTTTTTTCCATGTTAAATTTTCTTCCACCCAGTCCCCATTTCTTTTACTCTAACCTAGAGGTCATTACCTTGCTTTTATTTAAGGTTAGGGATGTTTCACTGATGGCAGGTATAAGAAAAGGGTCTTATTCCACAAATGGGAGACAAGTGGACATAGATGTGGGCAATGCAGCATCCTCTGTGATTTCCTGCACACCGGCCTCAGGCCTTACAAAGACAGGCAGAGGAAGAGCCCGCCTATGTCATGCTTTATTGGGATGCTATTCCTGTGAACAGCAAAAACTCTTAAACTGGCTTAAATAACAAGGAGTCCTCTTGGCCAATCACAGCTCTGACTCCAACTCGCTGAGATTCTCTTTCCTCCTTATTTCGGCTTCATCATCAGTCAGCTTTCTCTGTGGTTGTAAGATGACTATTCAGGGCAGTTCAGACAACATGACCCCCCACATTCACATCTTAGAGGAAAGAGGAATTGGGAGTCTCAGATGTCACCAAGGCTGCACTGGCAAAAGTCTTTACATCATTTGTTGACTGAACATGGCTTAAATCAGTAAAAAGCTAAGCCAAACACAGGTGAGAGGAATGAATAGACTAGTCAAGCTACACTGTGTAGAACAAAAGTTAATTCCCGAAATCTCCCTGCCTGCAATGCCGGGCATGTGGAGAGGTTGGGATGTTTCTTCAATAGATACAGCAGGTCCATGCTGTATGAAGCAGGTGACACATGGCTGACTTTTACAGCCCTTGTTCAGCTGTAAACATAGTGACTACTTGATAAAGGTGATATTTTCTGTATCTCAGAAGTCTTTGAAGCCTTGAAGCTATCCCAGAACTCAGGAGGCTTTCTTCTGTGCTCTCAGGCCCCATGTGACCTGGACTCCATTAAGTGCTTTCTGGTTAGACTCACTGAAAATCCATCAGCTCTTCTGGACTTCCAGTAACCAGGTCAAAGAGTTGCTCCCTTGTCCTATTTGTGAAGAAACAGACCTCAATTTCCATGTCAGGAAGAAAGCAGTTTAAGAAGATAACCATGAGATTAAATTTAACAAAACTGAGTAACTTCTGAGTCTCCAACATATTGTTTCAGCACCAGGTAATGACATCCATCATAATGACTCTGGACCCTATATTTGTGCTGTATTAATATATATTACACATGTTGACTGATTGCTCCATAATAATTTCTTTGTATTTCATTTTTATTTTTTTTTTGTACTTGTGTTTGTAAATTTTTATCTTTCAACCTAGACTTAAGCAGGTTTGGAGAATAGTTGTTTCCTCATCAATTTCCTTCACAGAGGACTCTTCCTTTGGTAAAGATGCAACAATCTTGGTGCACAGAATAGCAGCATATGTGATTGGTGCTATATTTAAAAAATGGGGTTCAGTCTGAGAATCACCCAGAAAGCATCTTCCCTTCCTGCTCTAACCTTTAACCTTCCAACATGTGAAGCTTGAACCAAGAGCCGTTTATGTCAACATCAGTATTTTTTTCTCTCTACATATAATGTGATCTTTTTAATTTTCCTTCAAGAGTTGGATAAGAGTGCATTTTGTGTTGTTGTGTTTGTTTTTGTTTTTTGTTTGTTTGGGAGTTTTTTGCAGTTTTTGGCCGGGCGGGTTTGAACCTGCCACATGGAGCTGGCGCCCTACTCCTTTGAGCCACAGACGCCACCCCATTTTGTGTATTATAAGTGTAAGAGTCTTTGTTGCCATTTTTTTCTCCTACACTTAACCTAGGACAGGAAGAAACAGAACCATGAGATTTTATTTAGTATTATTCCGTTTCAGCATTACTAATGGCAGAGATTTTAAATCTTCAGAAAGAGAATGTGCAAACCTAAATTTTTTTGTTTTATTTTGTTTTAGTGGAAGTGGGAGGTTATAATTTTTCTAAAAAGTGCAAATTTTTCTAAAAATTATTCACTTTATCTTAAAACAATACATGAGTAAAGAAGCTTGCAGACACTTGAAGCCTAATAAGCTAATTCCCTTGTTTACAGTTTGACTTGGAGGCTCCGAAATGCATAACAACAGTGATGTTGGATACAGAAATAATGTCAGGACTTTCTCTATGATGTCTAAGTTAATTTATATTTCATAGGTCTAAAAAGACAAATAAAAGTTTATACACTAAAGAAGATTTTAAAAGCCCAAAATAATAGCACACTTCATCAGTTCAGAACTGCCCTGCTGTGGTTTTAAATGAATTATTCTTTCACTTTGCCTTTAATCGCATAAAATTTGAATCGGTAAATAAACCACCATCAGAAATAATATATATTTGTTAACAAATATAATTCAAAAATGTCAGATGCTTTGTAAGATTAAATAAAATGCTAAGGAAATATGAAATAGATTTATTTCCCCCAGCAGAAATGGGAATAACTAATACAAATCACTAATAGGAATTTTTCAGCTTTCCTGAGCAAGGTATTAAAGTAGGCGTTTTACAGAAATTATCTACTTTTATTCTCTCCACAAGATCACGAAGCAGGTAGGATTCCTCCATAGCCCTGTTTAGGCATATTTATTTTCTGGGGAGACACATTTTATTTTATACAGAGACATTCTTTGTGGAGTTAACAATATGATAAACCACTAAGGGTAGAGTCACAAATAAGATCTTTGACCGTTAACACATTGCAGTATGATAAATATTTGATGGAATGGTGACCTCTATACTTTTTCATGGCTGATTAGGGTACGGAAATAAAGGGTAATAATTAATTACATTAATCAATTCATAGGATAATTTTAGTGTCTGTGGTGGTACAGAGAGGAGACAAGCAGCTTACAGAGAAAAGACCTTATTGGAGAAGAAGCAGCGGTAAGATGGGAATCTGATGAATCTTTTGCTCTGTGGGGTCTAACAAGAAACTTCATCCTGTACCATCACAAGATCCTCACTACGCTGTGCAATTTTTTTGTTAAGGCCTGAGGGTATTGAATCTATTTGCTGGGTAGAACATTAACAACAGAGATTGAGCAAATTCGTATTCTAAACCAAATCTATGTTTACATTTACTGCCCTCTGTTTTTACCGGCACCATGGATCTCCCCACTATAGATGAGGAAAGTGGTTCTTTGAGAGGTTTCACCATTTGCTCCAGGTTATTGAGTTGCTGAATGGTAGAGGGGTGATTTTCATGAAGGTCCTGTGACTCCTCTTAATTATCAGGTGATGCTGTCATTGGGAGTCTGGACTGAGATCAAAGTCTCCTCATGTGATTCCCTCCAGGCTGGTAGTTTTTTTTTTTTTTTTTTTTTTTTTACAGATGATGAAACTGAATCTTAACGAGGTTAAATAACTAGCACAAAGTGACTTAGTAAATGTAGGTAAGGCTGAGAATTCGAGTCATATCTGCCCAATTACAAAGCCTCTGAACTTTCCTGTGTCCATATTCATACAGACATGCTCAGGCTTTTCTTAATGATCCCGCAGTTTTTCTCCCTGAGGGGGTGTTCCTTGTAATTTTGATCTGAATGATTTGCTTTGGCGACTTAAAAATTAGACCCAACTTACTGCTTTTTTAGTAGGATTTGGAGAGTGCAATGAATTTAAATATGTGCCTTTATTCTGTCTTCTTTAACTGGAAAGACCTTTATTAAGTTTTTTAGTAACAATAACTATTAAGTATGTTTTTTTAAATTTTGATATTCTCTTAATCACTGTTGCTTATGAATCTAAACAACATTTTTTAAACATAGAAAATGTTAAAAACAGAGGGTCCAAAATGTATACTCATTTTTCTAAGACAGGAAAAAACTGTAGTAAAATTGTAATATTTGATTATACTAATGACAAAAGAGCATTTGATTACCTCTTTGTAATTGCAGAAGTCAAATGTGCCTTGAGTATTACCATGTTAACACAGTTTTCTCCTTTCTTAAAACGTGTTTACATTTTTCAGCACCCAATGTATAAGCAATTTGCTTATATTTGATAATAAGAGAAGGGAAATAAAATTGCTTAATATGAGACATGCAAGTGCTCTTTTTGACAAGTTGTTTTCTTATTTGGATTAGTAATGGCCATAATAAGATACATTCTTTTAGAATCCTATTTACATTTTAATATAAATATTTAATCATTTGGTTGAATTAGAAGAGGTATGAACTGCTCTAACCTAAATTAAGAAAAATCCCTCATAATCTTTCAAATTTCCGAATGATGCAATATTTTTTGAAGAGTAAAAATAGCTCATGGATGAAAATAACCACTGTCATCCGTTCTCTTGTCTACACATGGTTTATGAGACATTAGAGAGAAAGCACTCGAGGTGGCCACAGTCTGTTTTGTTTTCCCCTTCCTCCTCCCCACCACTTCTCCCTCTATATCTCTTTGTACCATTTTGTTTTTTAGATATATATTTTCACATCTGAATGTGAGTGCATGTAAAATGTAAGAAGAAACTTAATGTTACAGGGATTTTAAACTTCTTGACAAAAAACAGCTGTTCATGTTGGAAGATATTTTATTGCAAAAACAACATTCAAAAGCAGCAGCAGGCACCCAATAGTTTTAAAGCTGGCAGGACAGTACTGTGAGCATATTTAACAGCTGTGGTCAATGTCAATTATATAAATGGTAAAAGGATACACTTGAAATTTACATAGGCCAAACTGACCTCATGGTGGGGGAAAATGACATAAATAATTGCTTATGGGATTTTTGATTTCTTATATGAAATGCTCTGGAAAATTCTTAATGTAAAGACAAAGCATTTTCCATCAGAGTATAATTAATAGAGATGGAATAGAAATTGAGAATTTGACACTAAAGAAGCCGATAATGGAATTGCCATTTCCTGAACACAAAGTGATATTATAAGTCTGACACACAATTTCCCCTAAGTCACCTGAAAATGAAAGCTGAAAATCTGTGTTTATAATGCTAACCATATTGATGAAAATTAAAAACTTCAGTTGACATTCTGAGTGTTTGTAAATATTTTGGGACTTTTTATGGAGCAAATGGGACCCATTACTTGTAAATTTTTCTTTAAGTTTTAAATTTTCATCTGAGTCTACTCTAAAACATTTCATTAAATTATTAAAAAGTTAATCATTCAGCTTTCTAAAACATACATACATAACATAGCCCCAGTCTCTTATTTAGCCTCAGAATTAGTCATATTTCCTTAATGGGTATAATAAACAAAAACGTGTTTTTCAAGGATATACTCAGTTTATAGGCAAAGGCGTTTTCAAACTAAAAAGTCGCCCATCTCCAGAGACTGATAAATATTATATCCGGACATATTTAGACCCGTTTCCCAAAGCCTTCCTGCCTCCTGCCATCTTTAGCCGGGCTGCAGCGAACTCATTAGAGCAATGGAAAATTGTCCTTGGTGGCGGGGAGGGGTGAGAGGGAGAAGTTGTATATTAATGCTTTAGGGTTAATTTAAATCCTACAGGCTTGTTAGGTAAACAAATGATGATTATGCTCAAAACAGCATTAGACTGTTCAGATGTATTAATCAATTGCCAGAGCAAAGGTTGATTGTCAAGCTTTATTAGAACAAAAGAATTTTAAAGAATTCTTAGTATTTTTAGCAAGCAAATGATTTCAGACTTTCAGGTTTTATGTAGTTAATTGCACTTTAAAAAGATTTAGAGCTTAAAAATGATAGAGTAACATGAAAGAAATCTGAGAGTTTCACAGGAAATTCATTTTTTTTTTTTTTTTTTGAGAAAAAGTCTCAATCTGTTGCCCAGGCTAGAATGCCCCTGGTGTCAAGGGGCTCACAGCAACCTCAAACTTTGGATTCAAGTAATCCTTCTGCCTCAGCTTCCTGAGTAGCTAAGACTTTGGGTGCCCGCTATAATGCATAGCTATGTTTTTTTTTTCTATTTTTAGTGGAGTCAGGGTCTCATTCTTGCTCAGGCTGGTCTTGAGCTCCTGAGCTCAAGGGATCCTCCTGCCTCCACCTCCCAGAGTGCTAGGTTTATAGGTGTGAGCCACTGCACCTGGCTAAAATGAAATATTTTCAGATGAGAAAAATGAGTCACTAGTCTACACAATATTAGCCCGGATTGATTGAGTGCTACCAGGCTTTTCTTCTGAAAATCTTCTGTTTATGTCTTTTGCATACTTTTAATGGGGTAACTGGATTTTTCCTTGCTGATTTGTTTGAGATCTTTGTAGATTCTGGATATTCGCCTGTTATCAGATGCATAGCTTGCCAATATTTTTCTCCCATTCTGTAGGTTGTCTATTTGCTCTGTTGATTATTTTTAGCTCTGCAGAAGCTTTTTAATTCAATCAAGTCCCACTTAATTTTTGTGTTGCTGTAATTACCACCAAGATGTTTGCCCAGAAGAGTTTTTCTAATATTTTCTTCTAGAGTTCTTATGGTTTTATGCTTTACATTTAAATCTTTTATCTATCTTGAATTATTATGAGTCATGAGGGATATGAATCCTGTTTCAATCTTCTGCATGTGGATATATAATTTTCCAAGGATCATTTATTAAATGGAGATTCTTTTCCCCAGTGTATATTGTGGTGTGCTTGGTCAAAGATCAGTTGGCTGTATGTGGAAGGCTTTATTCCTGGGTTCTCTGTTCTATTCCATTGACCTAGATCTCATTTTTGTGACACTATCAGGTTGCTTTGGTTACCACAGCCTTGGAGTACAGTTTGAAGTCTGGTAATACGATGCATCAAGATTTGCTCCTTTGTTTAAGATTAATTTGGCTATTCAGGTTACTTTCTAGTTTTGAACAAAGCACATGTATTTTTTTCTAGATATGTGATATATAATGTTGGTATTTAATGGGGACTGCATTAAATATGTAAATCATGCTAGGTCATAAAGAAATTTTAACAATACTGGTTCTACCAAACTGTGAGTATGATATATTTTTTATTTGTTTGTGTTGTCTGCAATTTCTCTCAGTGTTCCATAGATCTGTTTGTAAAGATCTTTCACCTCATTTTCAAGTTCTTTTATCCACTTGCCCTGTTAGCATTTGCCTTCAGCCTCTCACAAACACTTACCCTTGCCTGATTTTCTAATTCACTTATGATCAACTTACAATAGAAAGCATTATATATCAATGCCTTAGACTCCCATGCGACAAGGCTGGCATTAAAAAAAATGTTAACTACTTTATCAGGAATGAGATCTGGTAACCAATGATACTTTCTTTTTTTTTTTTTTTTTTTTTTTTGTAGAGACAGAGTCTCACTTTATGGCCCTTGGTAGAGTGCCGTGGCCTCATACAGCTCACAGCAACCTCCAACTCCTGGGCTTAAGCGATTCTCTTGCCTCAGCCTCCCGAGTAGCTGTGGTAACCAATGATACTTTCACATCTCAATTGTCTCTAAAAAATTATCTTCTAATATTATTTCTTGAATACTTCCCCAAAAGGTTTTTTTTTCCAGAAAATCCATACACATCCTCACATATTTGTAATTGGATATCTAAAAAGCTATCCCCATTGCAAGTTGAAATAATACGAAAGTATGTAATTTTATATCTTATATAAATATTGTCATTTTATATTAATATTATTATTATTATCGAGACTAAATCTCACTCTGTTGCCCTGATTAGAGTGCCGTGGTGTCATTGTAGCTCATGGCAACTTCAAGCTCTTGGGTTCAAGCAATCTTTTTGCCTTAGCCTCCCTAGCAGCTGGGACTACAGGCATGTGCCACCAGCCCCAGATAGTTTTTTTCTATTTTTAGTAGAGACGGGATCTCACTCTTGCTTAGGCTGCTCTTAAATTCCTGTGCTTGGCCAATCTGCCCACCACAGCTTTCCAGAATGTTAAAATTGTAGGTGTGAGCTACTGTGCCCAACTTATTTTTATTATTATTATTAGCAACAGAGTCTCATTCTGCAACCAAGGTTGACATGCAGTGAGAAGACCATAGCTCACTGCAACCTCGAATGGACACCTGGGCTTAGGCAATCTTCTTCTCACCGCAGCAGCTTGAGTACAGGTGCACTCTACCAGGTCTGGCTAATTTTTTAATTTTTATTGAGAAAGGCTGGTCTTCAGCATCTAATGACCTCAGGTAATTCTCCTGTCTCCTCTCAAATTTCTGGGATTACAGGGGTGACCCACTGTGCTTGGCCAATACTGCCATTTTAAAAAGAAACCATTAGGTCACTCTTGTATGCTAAGATTCCATTGGAACTGAGACACCATATTGATCTGATGCCAGTCATCCATTTGAAAATATAAATAAGCAAGATAACAAATTTGCCATCATTTCCTTTTCTCCTAAACACACATGTTCATTCCATTCTCTGCATTCAGAATTTACTCAATATATTATATATTTATGCTTGAGAATGTTGTTTGATCATCTTACCATACTTGCTTGCATTAACAATACGTGTATTTAAATTTAAATAATTTTTAAAACTTCACCCTACAATGGGGTCAATGTATTAAAGACAGTAAATTGCATTTTTGTTACAATTATTATTAATTCATTTTTTATTATTACAACATAAATATGCAGGGGTTTCCATTTATAATTATTACATATAAAGCAAATTTAGAAGACAGGCAATCCATCCCGAAATGTTAAGCATTTTGGCTTAATTTTTAGTGAGATTATATACCTAAAAGGGAATATTACCATTAAATAAAAAATTAAGTGGTATCATTTCTGTTTCTATTTTTGTTTTACAGACATAAGTTTGGGGAAAATAAATTTTCACAGAGCAAATTGATGTAAACTGAAGAAATTTTGAAACAGCAATACTACAAATTCCTTGAACTCCTACAGAGTTATAGTCTAAATACCATTTTGTGATATAACATTGAAAAGTATTTTTATTGATCTATTCATATACAACTCACTTATTTTTCCTTCATATTTAAAAGCAAAAGATTTTGAATCTACTAGATTTGCAAACTAATGTGTTGTCCATTTCCCTTCTTAATGATTTAAAAGATGCCGAAGTGTTTGAGTCCCATCGAATGACTATTATCTTTTTAATTAAAGTAACCAAAAGTTCTGGAGGTATAGAAGTTTCATTAATATACTGAGTGCAGTATTTTTTGATAAAATGCTTTTATCTTAACATGTGCTTTATATATACTTTTGAATATATTTAAACATTTGATTATTGATATATTTTATCTGCAACTTTGGTTGATTTTGTTAAACAATGTCTGTTTCATAACTTAAATAGCAAAGATTTTCTCCTTGGCAAACACTCTGCTAAATTAGAGTAGGTTTCCACCAAGAAAAATATGACTTCACATTTCAATACAAATATATTTTTGAGTTATATTGACTTTTTAGTTTTATTGCTGCCATGGATGAATGAAAGACTAGCTCAATAAAATCAAGGAGTCTTACCATGAATTTGCAGCCCGAATGGAAAGAAGTAATGCTTTTATCACTATTTCTTACCAATGCTTGGCTTTGCTGTCCTAAGTCTCCACAATGATGCACTTTTTTGACAGTAACTGGAGAGGGCTGGCATGGGGTGGGGAGACGAGAGGGACAAATGAACATTTTCATAATCCATAGGTTACACCCTACAAGATATTTGAATTCATAAAATCCAAATACTAGCCAAATTACATCATTTCTAAAATTGTTTCAAATTATTATTATTATATATATTTAGCCAGTGTCTCACTCTGTTGCCCTGGGTAGAATGCCATGGCATCATTGCTCACAGAAATCTCAAAGTCTTGGGGTCAAGTGATCCTCTTGCCTTCGCCTCCCATGTAGCTAGGACTATAGGCACCTGCCAAAACACCCATCTAGTTTTTCTATTTTTAGTAGAGATGGGTCTCACTCTTGCTGAAGATGGTCTTGAACTCCTCAGCTCAAGCAATCCACTGGCCTCAGCCTCCCAGAGTTCTAGGATTATAGGCAAGGGCCAGTGCACCCAGCCCATTTCAGAATTTTAAATAATTTTCCAATTATTAAAATTGGGAAATATATAAAGCCAAATATATGATTTGTTTTAGTTTTATATAGCTTATATTGCTAATACTAATACTAATACTATGGATTTTTCTATAGTTTGTTGATCTACAGGATTTAATATCCTGGGACAATAAAATTTAGTAAGATTTGAAATTCGTGAGAGGTAGGGATGGAGACTTGTGACAGGAAATGTTGCTAAGAAGAATATGTCTGCTCCTTCTACCAAAAATCTTCTCAGGAAGGCAAGTTTCAGGAAAATGTCTATATGTGCTCAATATTTGAAATTTGATTCTCGTAAAACCATCCATATCCATGTATATGCTGGAAAATGTTTGTGAGCCCTGCGGATTATATATCTCATCTTGAAGACTGCTGTTTCACACTACAGATTACACATGTCAATCTATCTAGGAACCAGACAGGTAACAAAATCGTATTAAGCAGATGAAAGAGGGGCTCTGATGAATTCAAAAGGACTTTCCTTAGCAAAAAAGTGCATACCATTGCTATTCAGGAAGGCGAACCCAATGTTGGAATTGGATTTTTCAGGATAAGGTCGAATTTCAGGGTTTTCCCCCTTAATATTAAATGTTCTAATTTATATTGTTGGGAATGTGCCCAGTATTTGCTTGACACACTAAGTAGGTTAAATGAAACACATCTGCACGCCAGGGCTACCTCAGCGTCATCAGTTGGTCTGCCCTGATCTTGTTATCTCCATGTTTTCTGCTGTCTGCTTCGGTTTGTACCTTCATTTTGGTATTAATATTCCAATACTTTGCTGAGACTGGTCCTGTTAGGGCTGTAAGACCTTGTTTATTCTTCACACTTCTCTCTGAGGTTGAAATACCTCGACTCTCCTTCACCTTTATTGAAATCTAAGCATAAATGGATAGATCCTTGGGATAATGAAGTTTGTAAATGTTTGTATTCAGGGTAATATATTATGTGAGATCCTCCTCTAATTTCTATCATCTATTAAGTTGAAATACTTGTTTCTCCTTAATGGCACATGAAGACGTTCTAAGTAATGCCTGAGCTTGCCTTGCCTTTGCACTTACTGTGAGTGCTCAGAAATGGCCCAGCTTCCACAGGCACGTTGCCTTTTTTAGAACTGGCCATCATTACCCTTTTATTTTTTCTGTGTCCATCTGGCCAATGTTGCTGTGGACGTCAAAAGCAACATCTTAAAAGATAAGACGTTAACTTATCTCTTAAGTTACCTCTCATTTAGACGTTCTTTATTAATTCAGATGTCTCTCCTGTGTCCCATGCATTTTATTTAATTATTGTCAACTATGCATTTGTATTTTAGATTCCCCTTAAAATAACTGTTGTATTTTTATTACTTGTCAACCTTATGCTTATTTTCCAATACTATATTTCAACCTACATATTTACTGTATAGTCTATTTTTTTCCATTTTGTTTCTCTTCTTTTCTTCCTTTATTCCTTTTGAATATTTGTTTCCTAATTCTTTTTTTTTTTTTTTTTTTGGCCGGGGCAGGGTTTGAACCCACCACCTCTGGCATATGGGACCGGTGCCCTACTGCTTGAGCCACAGGCGCCGCCCTGTTTCCTAATTCAAGCTCTCCCTTTCCTGAAAACCTATATCATGAAGTTTATATTGAAAAATTGGTTGTATTTTTAAATTATTATTGATTGCTTTTTGTGCTTTTTGTTCAACTAGGTTTTAAATATTCTGTAACAAAAGCCCGTTACAAAATTTGACTATCAATTTGCCTTAGAAATTGTCAGTGACTGGCCCATTGTTTGAGTCATTCTGGCATCACAAATAGATGTAAAAGGAGTAAACATTATCTATTAAGTGACAGAGTAGGGACTTAATGCTTGCTTTACAAAGCTATTTCAGTGCAGAAATCTTGTGAGAGTAATTAGAATTGATTTATTAACTAATTGACTTCTAAGTTACTTCTCTTTAATTTGTGACATATTTTCTTCTCATCCTTCTTTGAATAGTTTTTGGAATATCTGGTCTTTTTCAATATCATTTACATCCTGTAAATCACATTCTAAATACTATTTAAAAACTGGGGAAGTAAAAATAAAGCTAACTCATGACTTAGGAGAGATGAAATGGTCTATAAAATGGTCAAAGAAGAAAAAAGTAGCAATCTTTAAATCTCTAATATTTAACAATTCTACAAAAGTCTCTTTTCAGAAAAGAAGCTTTCATAAAAAAAAAAAAAAAGTGAATCAGAAAAGTAAGCTTTGGTTCCTTCAGTGTTAGGTAGAGATAAGTTTCAGTATGTTTTGGAATAAATTTCATCTAATCTGTGATCCTTTATGCACTTTTCTTTTTTTTTTTTTTTTTTGTAGAGACAGAGTCTCACTTTATGGCCCTCGGTAGAGTGCCGTGGCCTCACACAGCTCACAGCAACCTCCAACTCCTGGGCTTAAGTAATTCTCTTGCCTCAGCCTCCCGAGCAGCTGGGACTACAGGTGCCTGCCACAACGCCCGGCTATGCACTTTTCTTTTTTAAACTATCAAATATCTACCGGGATCCTCACTAATATGTTTGTACTCATGTTGATAATGTCAGTGAAATTTTTCTAACTTTGTATTCTTTTTTTTGAAAATTCACAGCCAATACATCTTTAGGGAACAGTGATGACAGGCATGATCTTTAAACTTGTTTTACCCTAATTTACACTTAAAAACAAACCCCTTGTTTAGATCCACCGAGGTGTCCATTCAACTGCATAATCGCACAGGGCACTTAGAAGGCAGCACACAGAAAGTAATCTGCTTTTATATTCGTCCTACAATTAAATTCCCACTTAAGATTCAAGTTTTATAAAGTAACTACAAAATTTGATGGAGAAAATTATTTTAATGCATAAACTATTGCTAGATAAATAGAACTGGAAACTTCTTTCAGCTACAGGATGAAGAACTTGGAAGAAACTTACAGTTGCATGTTCTTTTCAGGATTACAATGAACTAATCAATTATGATTAATACGCTGATATTCCCATTCCCTATGAACCTATCTATGAATGTCTAGGTTCTAATACCTGGTGTCAGTGGTTGGAGGCCAGAATATATCACTCCAAAATATGACCACAGTAGAGTTCAGAACATACCCCACCAGGATATGCCACTTTGGTATGTTAATTATTGTGAGCAGAAAGTGCTTGAAAAACAAAGAGAGGGACTTTCTCTGAACTCCCTTATCTAGCTAAAGATAGATCTCTGCAAAAGACTTAGTTGTTATACATTCCCTTCTGACTATTTCAACACCAGGAGAGAAAGACTCTTATCAGAGTAAACTAGAAGTCAACAGCACACCCCAACTTGGTCACAAACTATATTTTTCATCTCTCCCTAAAAGGACTTTTTATTGGAATTTCTCTGCCCGTTTCTTAGACTTGGGAAATCAAAGATTGAATTCACTGACCACCAGGAGTAAGCAACAGGACAGATTTTATTGACAGATAAGAAGGACAGCAAAGCCTACACACAGGAGAGAGATGCTGATTTGGGCTGTCCAGGAGGTTTCATATGCTTTCTCCTTCCTGTAGGCAGTGAGTGGTTGGAGAAATAGAACGTAGGTCTAAGATTTGTCACAGCCATTGGCTCCAGAGGCCTGTGGGCTGAAGTTAATTTTAAAATTGCCATTGTATAGAAATACAGTCTTGTTTGGGGCATTCTCCTCCTCCTGGGGAGTGGCGGGTTAGAAGGAACAGCGATCGAACTTGTTTGTGAGCCTGTTTAGGCCCAGAAAATGGAGTGTGTTTCCAGACCTAGGTGAAGGGTATTCCATCCGAGTCATTCATTTTTCCTACAGATCATTTACTGTCACCTAAATGCGCTACCTCCCCTACCCCTTCTCTTATTAAGATGATATATAAGCTCTCAAATCTTACTAATTTGGGTGGCTATTTAATTTTTTCCAGTGATGTCACATGCATGTGGTATGAAAAATTAATACACGTATGTTTTCTTCTGTTAATTTGCCTTTCGTCAGTTAATTTCATGGACCCAACTATGGAGCCCAAGAAGGTAGCAGGAAAGTCTTCCTTCCCTGTACAATCTCGCCAATAAAGCTCATTTCTCAATGCGTGATTTCATCTGTTAGTCGAATAAGCTATTAACTATGAAATACATTTTACTATTAATATCACAACTTTTGGGTCTCATATTGTCTTCAGCTCAGACTGCTCTCTCTTGTATATTTACACTCCGTTTGGTAATTTGTTAATGATTAAGATTTTGATCGGTTAGTTTCTGGATGTCAAAATTTTTACTTTCCTTTAATGAAACAAGTTTTATGTTGCAGAAAAATATTTCCCACGTGAAAGCTTACTCAAGCATATTTTGCATCTGTATATCAATGGCTCCTCTGGTTTAAATTGAAAGAGCAGACTTTTTGAAAATAAAAAATACAAGCGTATGCTATAAAGAAGTTGAATAGCTGAGCCATAATGGATTAGTAATGAGTCATTAGTGACTAAGGTGAAGACAAAATTGCTGTAAAGTAATAAATGACTTTGCGGCACACGCAGCATTCGGCAAGAACCAAATGTCAATGGGAATCCAGGTGCCAAGGTTTCCTGTGAGTTTATAAACTATTTAGGAGAATGCAAACAATTTACACCTTATACTGGAAAATACAACTGCAAGCTTAAATCTCCAATTCTCATTAAACCTAAGCTACTTAGTTGGTAGAGAGGATAGCGTAAACAGTTACTACTGTGCAGCATGCTGATTTGCTCTCAGTACGCTACACAAAAATCAGACTATAATGATATTCTAAAACACCTGCTAGCAGAACTTCTTATTCCTTTGAAAGTGATTCTCTTTTCCAAAAGGTTATGCAGAGACCTTGAATGCTCTGACAGGGCCATGCATGTCTTATTCTGAGAGGCTTAAGAAATATTTGTTAAAAGTAAGAGTCTTTTTCCATTTTACAGCCAGTATAGCAACAGTTCTGTTTAGTTAGAAAGGATGTAAGCTGTGGACTTGGAGCAGGGATCTGGAGGATTCCTGCTGGGCCAGGCATGGCTTTTTATTTTTTGCACAGCTTGGACGACTGGGGGATCTGGGCAAGGGGGGAAAGGAAATAAACTGGGAAGTGGAGAGGCACTCAGAACCCAGAGAAGCAACTTCTTAGTATGGAAATATTTAAATCACCAGTACTGGCTTCCCATGGCCTGCTGGCTGAATATCAGTCCTGATTGAATAAACAATGGTATCTTCAGCAAGGCTATTGACATTTGCCTATTAGAATTTTTTCTAGTAGTCAGGATGCCCACGTGACACTGTCACCAGATGCCTTTAATGAGGCTGGTATCTTTTATTTTTAATAGACATTTCCTGTTCCATTCACAGATTAGAACATAAAGCCTCAGTCAAATTACGTCACAATTTACAGCAAGTGGCAGGGCAGAGATTGAGCACATACCATTGTGGTTATACCCAGTGCTGTCAAGTTCCCCCTGCTGAAGAACCTGGTATCAGGACTCCACATCCAAGTGAAACTTTGGAAAGTACTAGAGGGCCATTGAGGTATGGGGAGGGAGGAACAAAATGTTCTTGTTACATCCCAAGTTTGTAACATTTCATTCTTTGTAATTCTAAAAATGAAAATTCACCTACTTTATCTAATAAAATATATTGTGTTTATATTTAAATGTGAAATATATTTAAACAAGAGTTGGTTAGGCAACTGCTCAGGGGAAATAGGTTCTCTGGATAAAGAGGCTCCCTAGTGAATAAAAGTGAGACGTCAGATAACAGGAAGGTCTGGGAAGTCTGTTGCAGAGCTGGCCTGCCCCAGTGGAAATCCAGGCCTCCTCGGGGGTTGAACATTGGCTGACTGGACAGTCGATCTCTCTGAGCCTCTGTTCCCTCATCTGTAATATTGGTATGTTTTTCTTTACTCAGTTGCTATGATCATTTACTGATATGATTATATTTTACATTTGGAGCTTGGCACAATGACTAGCAAAAAAAAAAAACATAAAAAGAAGAAGTATGACATAAATGTTAATTCTTATATTGCTATTTTTACTGAGGGAAAAGTGAAAGGCTTATCTTCCTAACCTTAGCAGTAGCTATGGAGCTTTCTGTAGAGTGGGTATTTGATAAATGCTGTTGGATGGTTAACCAATGAGTGATACCATGAAAGCAATTTAGAAGAAACACAACTTGACAGTCCCTCTTTTCTGTTTATGGTGAGACATTCCAATTATAGTAAATTTCCATTAGAGTCAAGGTCATCTGATTTTTAATTTCTTATCCCTATAGGTGTTTATGTTTAGATTTCCTTGCACAGCAATCTGGAAAATAATAAATTTCAATTCTGTAGAAAAATATAAGTGATAATAACTTAATACACAATAAATTCTAGATTTACGTTATATGCTTGTCCCTGTAGAGCACATAAAAACAAAATGTAATGTTGTGATAACATGGTTCTATAGTACAACACGGTGGAAATAAACTAAGGGCTAACTCAGTTAAATCATAGCATGCAGTGATGTTTAGTATTTGTTTTTTTTTTTTTTTTTTGTAGAGACAGAGTCTCACTGTACCGCCTTCGGGTAGAGTGCCATGACATCACACTGCTCACAGCAACCTGTAACTCTTGGGCTTACGCGATTCTCTTGCCTCAGCCTCCCAAGCAGCTGGGACTACAGGCGCCCACCACAATACCCAGCTATTTTTTTGTTGCAGTTTGGCCGGGGCTGGGTTTGAACCCATCACCCTCGGCATATGGGGCTGGCGCCCTACTCCATGAGCCACAATATTGTATAATTCAACCAGAGCTATGGGAAACTATGAAATTTAAGACATGCCTTCAGTCTTTAAGAGTTCCATTCTAAGTTACCCCGTATGTTTATTTATCTTAAATTAATTTAATTAATCTGCAAACATTTGCTGGAGACATGCCAGGTACCCTGAGAGGCACTATTTATACAGTTACAGAACTGGACTGCAAAACTAAATGTTTGCTTTCAAGGAACCCCCAGTCCAGTGAAGAAGATAAACATCTGAGTAACTAATTAAAATAAAATGTGCTACATATTACAAGAGTGAGATGGAACAGAATGTGTTAGATCATTAAGACAAATTGAATGTGATGGGTAAGGTGTTCAGTAGGAGTACAAACGTGAGGAAGTTAAGGCCCTGAAAGCTGTTTTCAAATCCCAAACTGTGTGTTACAGAAAATTATATTAAGATAATTGCAAGTCAGATGGGGATGAAAATCTTCAATGAATCAGAACAGATTTTAAAGATTGTCATTACTTTTAAGTACAAAAGAAGGAACAGGGCCATTTGATACTTTAACCATTTTTAATTTGTTTAACTTGGAATTATTCTTTTTGACTCTCCATCTGACAAATAAATTGTGCCTGTTCTTAATAGTGTGCTATGAATCACAGACACTCAGTGGGAAAGGATCTCCAGTGTTATTTGAAAGGACTTTCCATTACTCACTGTCTGAAAGGTATTTCTAGACCCTGGGCTCTGGTCTCTGAAGCTTGGTCTTCCTCCCTCTGTTTGGACGCTCCCACAGACTGGGCTGCTCATTTCTGGATCTTTTATATTTAGCAAAAAAGTGTCTCTCTCTTATTCTCCTTCTTTCCTCCATAGTTTCACGATCTATTTGGTACCCTTTTCATGAAACAGCTCTTCAAAAACTGTACATATTACTGTTGTATTCACAAAGTCCTTTTTCATAGCCCAAGCATCCACAATTTCTTCAACTATGTCTCACATGGTACAGTTTCTAGAACTTTGACCATTTGAGGAAATTACAACCATTATTAATGTTTTTATCTTGTAGCATGGATGGATTTAAAACTCTTCACAGCTGAGGTATCAGTTCACACCTGCTGAGAGCTTCCCTTAGTAAGGCAGCTGAAGTGCCCTTTGTCCCCAGCCCTTTTCTTCATTTCCATCAGTTTTATATTTTCTGTTAGAATTTGTATTTTCCTTATCATGACTTGGCCTCTTTAAGTAAAATTCTCAGTCTTTTCTAATTATGATTATGGTGACTTTAGTTTTTGACCATCAAAATTGTCAGTCTATTGGAAAGAAAGAGGTGTAAACTCAGCTGTGTCCATGTTACCTCTCTGGACCTCGATTTCCCTTTTTGTAAAATGGGAAGATTTGATTAGGTAAATTCTTCCGCCTGCTTTGGCTCTGAAATTCCGATTCCAAGGTCCTGTGGTCTCATTGGAGCAACTGAGGACATCCGAGGTAACTAGTCTCTTTGCTTACTGCGCAGTGTTCTGCAATTAAGCAACAACGAAGGTGATTCCAACCTGAAGTCGGTTATTTGGTCATTGTTTCTGGCTGGGATTCAGCAAGGTAAATTATAGCTCCAGGAAAAAGCAGTGGGGGGAAGAGAGAGGTCAACATGACCTTGGGAAGAGGAGCACAGCAGCAGTTCTTCTCACATGAAGGAGAGAAAAAGGACCAATAAATACTTCTTAAAGTAATAGATACCGAAGAAAGGGGTCGCTGGTAAGAAATGGGTCATTGCCGCTAGCCCTTGCCTTTCATTATTCTGTTCATGACATCAATGTAGCCTCATAAATTACTTTCCAAAGCCGAAAGTGTTTTCTTTGAAAAGAGATTCATCATCTATGATTCTGATTCCCTGTACTGAAATGAACAGAAGCAATTGCATACCTTGTGATAATGCTGAATAAAAATTACTTTTTTGAGACCATAACCTTTTCCAAACAGTATAATAATTGAAATGCTGTCCTGCTACATGACAATTGTGAGACTATCTCTTTCTTTTCTATTCCCTATAAGATCTCAAAAATCTCTCAGTGATACAATGAATAAATAAGTGTAGTACCTGAGGGTCACGTTCCCTCCTCTGAGCAGACCAACAAATCTCAACTGTGCAGGTCCTCAGGAATAATATGCTATGTATTATTTGGCAATTTAATGAATTCTTGGTTATGTATACCTTCCAAGAACTTTTCCATGAAAGATTATAAACACATGTACATACAAATGCGTAAATAAACACATACAAAGGATATATATACATACATTGCACAGATATATGTGTGTGAATGCGCCCACATACATAGTAAAAGTAAATTTATTGTTTCCAGTGCTGTTCTATGAATTATATAATAACTCAATCTTCACAATTCGCAGTATTATCGCATGTTATAATGGTGCAGTATTATCACCATTTGATAGATATGAATTCTGACATGCCAAGAAATAAAGTGAGTTAGCCGAAGTTACACAGTAAGGGGATGGAGGAGATGAATGGACTTTGGAAACATTACTCTTATATTATTACTTTGATATGGTCACATAGATACTTTCCATAAATCTGCATACTGAATATTCACATCCTACGTAAGTACTGTGAAATTACTAAAGTTCACCAATCCTAATGTTGGCTTAGTAACATTACATTGAATCATTTGAAGTTGGGTAGTAGACAGGTAGAAAATGGTGGAGGCAATTAGTTCCCACCAAATCTAAAAACTTGTAGTTGAAACTAAAAATTAATCATATCCTATTTCTTCTATCCTATATCTGTTTTTCACCACCCCATGGCTATACCCGTAATGCATAGACAGTGGGATCAAACAAAGTTACCAAATAGTCTTTCTATTTATATGAATAGGAATATTTGAAGGGTCTAATAGAGAGTAAAATACAATTCATCTTTTTTTTTTTTTTTGAGACAGAGTCTCTGTCACCCTTGGTAGAGTGCCCTGGCATCACAGCTCACAGCAACCTCAAACTCCTGGGCTTAAGCGATTCTCTTGCCTCAGCCTCCCACATAGCTGGGACTACAGGAGCCAGCCATAATGCCTGGCTATTTTTAGAGACAGGGTCTCACTCTGGCTCAGTCTGGTCTCAAAGCCATGAGCTCAGGCAATCTACCCACCTCAGCCTCCCAAGTGCTGGGATTACAGGCGTAAGCCACCGTGCCTGGCCTAAAATAAAATTCTTAATTCTCCTTAGAAGTCACATTCAGTTTTATTTTATTTTTCTGTGAAGAAGGTAGAGAGTGTGAGTGTAGGAGTGAAGAAGAGTTATATTGTTCCAAACTTGAGATAAGGAGGACAGTGATAAAGGGAAGTGACCTGGCAAATCTATTCACATAGTAAGTCATCTCAAGCTGAAGTGGTCATCTAGATCTTTTTTTCTATTAAGAGTACAAATAGTTGCTAGCAAAATTGAAGTGTATTGTCATAAATAACTCCTCTAATGAACTTCATCTCTCTATACTATGTTACCTTTTCATCTCCTAGGACCTCAGAAAAGATGTCTAGCTGCTGATGAAAGTACGCAAATAAACAGGAGTGCCCTGATGAGCTCATTGCTATGTTATTCTATTTCAACAAGTACAGGAATGTAGCTCAGGCCAATGGAAAGTGTGATCTCTGGCAGAATTGCCCAACAGTAGAATTTTTAAAACTGCTTTGAATGTTGTAACATCACTGGGAGCTGGAGTGCAGTCAGGAAACTTGGACGAAACTGTGGGGATAGAACATAGACTTTGAAGAAAACGCTGACCATTTGTCACCTTGCATACTCACGTGACATTTCACAGTCTCAACCTTGCTTTCTACTGAATGTTACTCCATGCTCTTCTCCCGCCATCTTACTATTGTCCAATCACTTTTACTCTCAAATTCTCAACTCATCAAACTCACCAACTCTGTTAGTGACTCATGGATGTCACATATATTAGTCTGCATGCTGAGAACACACTCTTCCCTTGCCTGACTGGTAAGGTGGGATTTTACTGTGTCGGTTTTCATAAGTGGAAACTGCTTTTTCCAGAGTTCTCTTCCCTGCAGAGTGCCAAATTAGAAATGAACAGAAGGGCTATTTGGGCTGAGATGTGGAAGACAGAGAGGAGCATTAGATGCAAAATGTTCGCATATGGACAGCTGGAGCAGGGGAGCTGCGTGCAGGTGCTGTTGTAGTTCACGCAGTTTGCTCTTATGAAACTTGGGTAGGATTTATCTTGTGAGCGAGGAGCAGCACTCCAGCCTAAAGTTCTTTCAGCAGCTGCCAGATCCTCCTCTGGTTCCTTCCGCTCCTCAGCCAGGTGCACGTTGAACTCCATGACAAGGGTCCCAATGTATTCTGGAGGTCTTTCAGTCATCGATGTTGGCAGCTCGAAGGCAGTGAGAGACGGTGCAAGTTACAATCCGTCCTCTTGGTCCTCCCCCACATCACACCCGTCTTCCCTTCCCAACTTTCTGTCCTGCTGAGTTCAGACCTCCAGCACCAGATGCAAAGATGCAAGGCTTCCATAGACTTTTTATTCAGCTCTGACTATGAGGTTAGCTCAAATCTCTGTAAGAGATACCTGTCTATTTCCTCAAGTGAGGGAAGACCCACCCTTAGGGTCTTTCCAGGGTTCACGTAGATCTGGAATGTGCCTCTTACTTTTCTTGTTTACTCCATCTTAATATCTTTTTTATCTTTTCTTTTTTTCCCTTTATTTCTTCTTCTTTTTTATCTTTTCAAGAACTTATCATTATTTATATTTATTTGATTAATCTTCTTGCTTCTTGCTTTTTTGTCTCCTTCAATGTGGATTCCACAGGGCAAGCAGTTATGTCTGTCCTCTTTGGCACTTGACATCTGACATCTGTCACAATGGTACACAGGGAACGTATTGTGAATATTTTTGTATGTATGAAAGAATAAAAATTAAATGGATGGATACCTTTTGTGAAAGGTAGCTTTGACACCTTTGTCAATAAAGAAATCATGAAGAGGCTATGGCTGGCTGACCAGACAGGGGATGACTGAAATTCACAAAGACCTTCAGTAGAGAATGGTGAAAAATAAGGGGGAATGATAGAAAAAAAAAAAAAAAAAACAATGAACAAACAAAGACCAAATAAGACAATTTGACTCCTCCACAAAGAAGATGAAAGAAAAGGGAGAATCAAGATGACAGATTTCTCACAGGTGACCAGGAGAACGGTGACACTTCAGTAGTTTAAAGATGAAGAACAGACTTTAGGAAAGAAGATGTCGAGTTTGAAGTTTCCAATTCAGATGGAAGTTTCTGGATGATGACACACTAATTTAGATGTATCAGACAGTGGTATTACTTGAAGCTATGACAATAGTTAAAATTTATACAGGTAGATTGTAAATGTGAATTAAGAAGAGGGCCGGCGGATCCTTCACTATTTGTGATGGGAAGAGAGTAGGCAAAACTACAAAGCTTAAGAGATGGGAAAGGATTTTCCTTTCTTTAAGTATGAAGTGACCTTCTCTCGTATCAGATAACGGCCCTAACTTTACAAGCAGACAGGGTACAATTCATTCCTCTGAGCCAGAAGGAGAACATTGTCTATTTTCTAGCCTTTTCCCTCAGCTCTACCATCAAAATGTACATTGTAATACTCCAAACTTCCTTCAGTAAGAACAAACCTGGGTGACAAATTATTTGCCTTGCCTATCAGGAGTATGGCATTGTTTGCATTGAGTAGTAGCTCTCACTTGGGGGCGATGTTGCTTCCCAGCGTACAGGGTGAGCCTTGGAGACACTTTTAACCACTGCTGGGATCTGGTGGGTAGGTGTCAAGATGTTGCTAAAAATTCTACAATGAACAAGACAACAGCCTTCACCTCCCAAAAGGATTTTCCATCCTCAAATGTCTATAGCAATGAGGCTGAGAATCACTGACCTAGAAAAACATTTTACAAATAACATTTTTATAGCACAATTTAAGTAAGTAACGTGGAACATTAACAGATTTTATGCATGCAGTGGAACACACAGGTACATAAAAAACTGCGAGGCCAAATTGGCTGCTTAAAAAAATTGAAAAGATTTATTTACTTCATTGTGCCTCAGAGTCTCATCCGTATGAGTGACCATTTTAAATCTCTTACATGGCATTTTGCTTGTACTGTTTTCCATACTTAACTGCCTTTGGAGACTATTTCTGATCAAATACATTGAGGAACTATTGTTCTGCAAAAATAGTTGGCAAACAATAATTTGAACTCTCAGCATGGAATTTTAGAATGGAAGAGACACAATAATAACAAATGTACTGATAGATGAGCAGGTAGACCTATCATCTAATTTCAGGTCTGACTGGTTAATTCATCTAAGACTAAGGAGCAGCTAGTTGTGCAGAACTTTAACCTGGTGCCAATTTATGTAAAAAACAAAAACTTTAAATGAAAACATTTAACTTTGAGAATGTATTATAAGTTTAAAATACAATGTCTTTGCTGCAGTTTTCATAGAGAATCAACCTAAGAAATACATAACATATAAAATATAAATCAAACCATAGAATTTATACCAAGTATAGTACTTTTTTCAAAACATGTAAATTAAATACACTATTCTATTTAAAGTTAAAAGGTTTAAGATTATATCAAAAATAATATACTAAAAAAAAGCTTAAATTGTGTCTTAAATTTACTTGGCATCTCCATTAACTTATGATTTGTTTAATCACTGGCCAACTCACTGACCAGATATGAAGGTATTTTTGATTCATTTTGACATCTGGGGTAAAACAGAAATCCAATGTCCCTTGATGTCCACGGGGAGCTTGCTAGTATGAAACTCATAGTTACTAAAATCCAGGGTCGCTCAAGTCCTCTATATAAAATGGCATAGTACTTGCATGTAGCATGCACAGGCTTCTATATACACTTTCACACTGTGGTTGCAGCATTATTTCACCTGCACTACTTTTGTTTTTTTTTGCAGTTTTGTCTGGGGCTGGGTTTGAACCTGCCACCTCTGGCATATGGGGCCAGCACCCTGCTTCTTTGAGCCACAGGCACCACCCACACCAGCACTACTTTTTAAAAGCAAACCATCTCATTTGGAGAATATTGTTATCTCTCAGGCTTTGTTTCTACTTAGGAAAATAGTGGTGGACCATTGACTGGCAACTAACTATATCAACGCATTTGGAGATTTTTGAATTTTGAGACAAATTTAGATTATTCTGAGAATTGTAAGTGATAAATATTTATGAAAAGGAAAAATCAGGAAATAATTCAAAGAGTACAGCAGTAAGTGATGATATTGCTAAAGTGTCTGGAAAATAGATATAAGGAAGACTAAAGAAATAGTTGGCTTATAGAAGAATCCTAAGGAATGAGTTACGGAAGATTCCTTTTGAACCAAAAACAGAACATATAAAATTATTCTTAAATTGTACTAAGTGGAAACATTAAATAAAAAGATGTTATTATACACTTGAATCATTTCTGAAGTTGGCACTGTTATGAGGCACTTGAGGACAACTGTGTAAACCCTTAGGCACGATGAGTTCTATTTAATCATGGATAAAATAAAATATTCATTTTTATTTATATACAAATTTCCATGATTTTAATACATATTTCTGTAAATATTATAAAGGTAGTTAAATAAGAAACATGTAGCAAGGGCAAAATAAAAACATAGGAGAAGGCTTTGCAGGAATTGACAAGGGCTTTTGTGTCCAGGAGGATCAGATACTGTTCGTAGAGGAGTGACTATGGCTCGTTGCCAGGACGCCAGTGTCTGAGGTCCTATAACTTCATTTTACATGTAGCTTTATACGAACCTGATATGCAGCGGAGGTAATTATTTACTTGACAGACTAAAATTAACAAAACTAAGAAGACTGATTCATAAAACCCCTCTACCAACATACAGATTGACAATATGTTAATCCACATACATGGAAATTTTCACGTTGGCTTAATGACATGTTCTTTCTCAATAATTAAAGTTTATTTATTTATTTATTTTTTTAGATGAAGTTTCACTTTGTTCCCCCCCAGTACAGTGCCATAGCGTCATAGCTCACAGCCACCTCTAACTCTTGGACTCAAGCGAGCCTCTTGCCTCAGTCTCCCGAGTACCTGGGACCACAGGCGCCCACCACTACGCCCGCTTATTTCTTTAGAGACGAGGTCTCGCTCTGGCTTAGGGGGGTCTTGAACCTGTAAGCTCAGGCAATCCACCCATCTCGGCCTTCCAAGTGCTGGGGTTACAGGCATCAATAATTGAAGGTTTGATAAATAAAAAAACTAATAAAGTGAATTAGTATAGTAGGCAAATTGGCCAGTTTATACTTTAATAACACACAATAGGCCAGTTTATACTTTAATAACACACTAAACCTTACAATCTCAGTGGCTTAACATAAGAAAAGTTAATATTTCTATTGGACAGGTGGAGGAGTATATATGAGACTCAATTCATCCTGAAAGTGACACACACCACTTTTGCTCAAAACAAGGGCCCACGTAGTTGTTGGCATTACCTAATCACAAGATTGTGCAAAATGTGGAGCTGCATTCAAATATTTGGTGAGTTATTGATGACTTTGCCCTGGTTAGATCAGGCATGGTTTAAGATAGTCTTGCAACACCTAAACTTTCTGTGTACTTTGGTAATGATCTAAAAGCTTTAAAGTGGGGCCAACTTTCTAAAAAAGCTTTATGCTGAGGGCAGTGGTGCACACCTATAATCCTAGCACTCTGGGAGGCAAAGGCAGGGGATCCCTTGAGCTCAGGAGTTCAAGACCAGTGTGAGTAAGAACAAGACACCATCTCTACTAAAATCAGAAAAATCAGCTGGGCACTGTGACGGTGCCTGTAGTCCCAGCTATTTGGGAGGCTGAGGTAGGAGGTTTGATTGAATTTAGGAGTTTGAGGTTGCTGTGAGCTAAGCTGAAGCCAGGACACTCCGGCCTGGGTAACAGAGCGTGACTCTTGTACAAAAAGGAAAAAAGTGGACTTGGTGGACATTTATTTTGCAGTTTCACTTTTTCAGTGATTCAAATCTGACCACTTCATTTATGTGGATATTCCATTTAATATGTTAACACTTACAAACAACTTACACTGATGACATTTGAATTGGTAGTCACTCTGTATCTTTAAGATAACTTATCATCTCTAATTTTATTATTAATCAATAGTAATTTATAATAATTTATATTAGTGTTAGATTAATAATAATTGATTATAATTTTATTTGTAAGGAAGAGTACAGCATTTAGGATACAATATGCACATATATTATCTTTCAAAATACATTATTTTAACTGATTAATTCAATGCTTTCAAAAATACTGTTAAATCTTCAAGGAAATTGGCCCATGTAATTCCTTCTTTCAGTGTTTTCAAGATACAGCTTAGAAGGCCACCAAATAATGTGATTTATGTATTGTTAAATACATACTCACAAATTTTTATAAATTTTTTCCTTTAGTAGAAAAATGAATAGAATAAGTAAATAAATAATTAGAATTAACTCACATATCCATCTGGAGAAAAGTCTTTATATCATAACATATATAGTTTATCCATAGAACTGACTATGGAGGGGCCCTTGGCAAGGATGTGTTATAGCTCCATGATATATGTGCTGCTGATGGTATGTCTAAAGCAAGAAGGCTGACCATGGCCTATATACCAGGATTTATTTTTATTTAGGCAATCAAATAAATACATACATAACATATGTTAAAACAGTCACCAACCTTTGTATCCTGTGGATAAAATTGATTTGATTAACATGTTCTGTAATATTTATATTTTCTATGTAAGGAATATATACATCAATTTATAACCTGAAATGCCGTTAAGCTGTATGTAAAGAGGCAACTGATACATGTAACTGGTGAGGAATTAGGTATCATTTCTTCAGTGCAAATTCGAGTAAAGTCTTACAATTCAAAGTCAAATAACTCCATGAAACTTGACCAAATAAAACCTCTGTTTGTCCTAGGATTGCACTCTGCCTTCCATGCCTTAGTTATCTATTACTGTATAAGAAATGACCTCAACAGTTAGTAGCTTAAACAAAATTTATTATCTCATTATTACTGTGGGTCAGGAATTCAGAAGCAGATTAGCTGGGTGCTTCTGGACAAGGTCGGCCATGAGTCCAAGGACACGGTCTCAGCAGGGACTCCAGTCTCATCTGAAAATTCCTCTGGAAGCAGCTCTGCTTCCAAGCTCACTCCCGTGACTGCTGGCAGGCTGGGGCTCCTCAGCGCTTACTGGCCACCTGAGGCTCTTGCAGGCTTTTACGGTGTACGTTTGTAACGGCAGCTGGCTCTCCTGGAGCAAGTCATCCTGGAGAGAGGAAGTACATAGACAGAGCTGGAGATTTTTGTTACTTCATCTTGGAAGCGGGGCACCATCATTCTGATGATGCTATGGCTGGGATTTCTCTCTGCTGAGTCCTTGGTGTTGGAGATTCGAGGAATACATCCAAAGGCCATGCGAATAAGTGAAAGGACAGATGTCATTGATGGATAGATAGATGAGCAAAAGTGGGGGACAGAACCTATGGCAATGAAGGGGGACCCGAGTGGTTAGCCCTTTTGGGTCTTCTGTCTAAAGGGTTAGATAATGCTGTCCCTCTCCTGCAGACAGAGGGTTTTGGGGGGATGGAATGCATGTCTGTAATAGGGCACAACCATTTGGTGCCAGGGGCCTGTGGGCAGAAGTTAATTTTAAAACTGCCATACCACCTAATGGGCACAATGTAAGGGGATAGGTCACACCTCCTGGGTGCGAACACAACTACAACAGGACCTTACTTAACAAATGCAAACATTGTAACCTAATTGTCTGTACCCTCTTGTTAATCTGAAATAAAAAATGAATAAATTCTGCGATAGTCAGTCCTTGCTCCAGGCAAGCTCTCCTCTGCTCCGGGAGGGGCAGCCCAGATGAGACACCAGTTAGGCTGCCTTTTTATGACATTGTTGGTATCCAGAGAATGTGGTCTGCAAAGAGATTGGGGTCTAGACCTGAGCCTACGCTGGCCTAGAAAAATGGGGGTCCTCTGTCCAGCCCTGAGTGGGAGAACGCACACAGCCATAAATTTTGTTTAAATATTGTTAGAGAATATATTAAACTAGTATAGTCAGGGAGGGTGCTATACAACGATGTGAAGAGACAGATCCCTGGGGGCCTCCCTCAGTCTCCCAGCACCTCTCCCTGGCCCAGCTTCCTTCACACTGATGACAATGACCTTCTCATAATTCAGGTACAAACTAGTTCACGGGTTTACCATCCCCCTCTACTAGAATATGAGTGGCATGAGGGTAGATGTTTTCTCTTGTTTTGTCCAAATAATATATGGTTTAAGTAAAATGCTCAGCAAATATCTTTCATTGATTGAATGCTTCAGGGTAAGTACATATTCATGGTACATTTTGGGGGGAGTTGGTTGTAGCAGAAATTTAAAATTTTTATTTGCTTCGATTCATATTTTCATCATTTTACTTAGTTATTACTTTACTCAAAAGCTTATATTTGAATAAAAAGTTTTATCTATCACTTGGGTAAATCAGTTCAGAAGTTTTTGTTTGTTCCTTTTAGGGAACAGAAGAAAAGACATGGGGAAATCTACACCGTCCATGTGTGCAAATAGAAAAATCAGACTGTACAATACTGAAAATATGCAACAGATACACAGATATTCGTTATGTATTAAAATACTTTGAAAAGTGTATATATGTATACATTTTAGCTCTAGCTCAAAGCTGTTTCTGAGAAGGCAGGAAAAAAACCATCTTCATATTTGTTGGACTGTGCATTTTCAGCCAAAGAGCAATTACAGTTCTTAATATCACTAAGCACATTATAATTCTGAGAAGAAATATTGGTGAAAGTTGTAATTTAAATTGTAGTAAAAACTCTGAAAAGTCAGCATTATACAAACTGCTGAAAATTCAAAACCTAAGTGGTTGACTAAACAACTGGTTTAGGGGAAGAATAGAATAACGTGCTAAATAAAGAAGACAGAGTGCTGATAATTTAATTCTTCCAAGAACACACACTGAAGTTATTTTACACATTTCTAAAGGGTGGAGAATGCTTTGGCATTTATTGAGAAGAACCCTTTGGTTTCCAGTCTGATAGAGAGTGGAGATGCTGCAGGTGGAGGCACCTGCCCGGTCTGCACTCTCTGCTCGGTGTCTGGCTCTGCTTTGAAGTATTTTAAATATCCTTCCTGATATTACCCATTTGTTTACATTTAATTAAGGAGCATAAATTTGAGCCTGTTTTTTGCTTTTGTCTTACACATTTGATTAAACTTTTTTTGTATACTTATCAGCTTTTATTTTAAGGACTCAAGCGGTATCACAATTCCTTTTATTTATATTTTAGTTTTCTTTTGTCCTTGACTAAGGTTCTCCTCACTTTCCTGTAGCACATAGCTTCATCTGAGACTCCTCAGGGTCTACTCTCTATCAACTTTTGCTACCTGCATAAATAACCCAGTCTCCCGGCCTCCATGGCCTTCTGTGTGTTTCCGGTGTTGTTTTTTAAATCATTTGGATGGTGTTAGTTGGGCTTTTTCAGTAGTGATTCTGCCTTTATACAATATTGTGGTATAAATGAAGGCTTAGCATTCAAACTTCCTTGCTTTAAAACTTTTTTCTTAATCAAATTCACTGATTCAAATCAGATAATAATTTCACTTAATAAAACACTGTCAAATGGTTCCCATTTGTAACTTGGAGGAAGAGTTTAAGAGTTTATTGCCCTGGATTCAAAGATGTTATTATTATTTTATTTCCTTTTATTTTTGTCCTCTTCATTTCTTCCTTCCTTCCTTTCCTTTCTTCCTTTCCTTTCCTTTCTTTCTTTCGATGGGAGTCTTTCTATTCTGCTCAGGCTGGTCTCTGACTCCCGAGTTCAGGCAATCTACTGTCTCAGACTCCCAAAGTACTAGGATTACAGGCATGAGCCACCATGCCCAGCAGTGTTCCAAGATATTTACCATCAGCCCCTATCCACCTTTTCATTTTCTTACCTTTTTAGATATATCCTCAAAGTAGACATCTCTTCATGAATTAAATTGACTATATTTTTACTTCTGTTATTTTTCTTATTATTAAACTTACTTCCATGCGTTCATTTATTCATATAGTCAACAAAATATTGTTGATGTATAACAAAGGACACTGTATTCTACCTTGCAGAAAAATTTGTTGATAAAGACTTTGGTGAAAGAGGCAGAGACATATTAACAGGTCTCTAAAAATCAAAGGTGGTGAGTATTATTTTATAGGGGAGAGTATGGAGGAATAGTTACATTAAGTTATTAAAGAAAAGTTACTTATAGAGACAGAATTTGAAAAAAATCACAAATCAAAATCAAAATTGGTGAAGAAATACTAACCATTAAACCAGTGGGCCCCAATCTCTTTGGCACCAGAGAGGGGTTTCATGCAAGAAAGATTTTCTACAGACTCAGGAGAGGGGGGTGGTTTTGAGATGAGTCTGTAAGCAATGAATTTAGTATGGACTCTGTGCTAATAATAATCTGTATGTGCAGCCAGTCTCCAGTGCTGGCATCACTACCTCCGCTCCACCCCAGTCATCAGGATTTATACTCTCAGAGGAGCATGGATCCCGCACACATGCAGTTGACAGTAGGGTTCTCGCTCCTATGAGAACGTAATGCCAGTGCCAGTCTGACCTGAGGTGAGTGCGGGCAGTGATGTAAGTGATGGGGAGTGGCTGTAAATACTGATGAAGCTTCACTCGCCCTCCCACTGCTGACCATCTGCTGTGTGGCTCCCAGGCCACTGACAAGAACCAATCTGGCCCAGGGGTTGGGGATTGCAGCATTAAAAAACATGTTATGTATTAAGAACATTCTATGCTCAGGGTCTCAGGATTTGACATATGACATTAATTCTGTTCTTGTAAAACTTATAGCTCTTCAGTAGTTGAGGCAGACACATAATAAGGCAATCACAAAATTGTAACATTGCAACTCCAACAGAGTAAGATGCCTGGGGATAATTTACATAGTGCTATGCCATGAGAGGAAAAACCAGTTACTGGGTACCTCAGGGAAGTTTTTCCTGAGAAAATTAAACTTTAGTATAACAAAATGGAAAGTAAACAGATAGATGCACAGAACTTAGATTTAAGACAGAGGAAGGGACATATAAAGGTCCCTTGGTAAAGGCTGAGTAAGATTCATTTGCACAACTGAAAGAAGACAGGTGCGGTGGGATATAGAAAGTCAAAATAATGTAAGATAATGCTAGGTTTTATTAATGTTCTTGTTAAAAATCTTGAGCATTTTAGGTAAAGATCTTGACCTGATTTACTTGGCGTGTGAACCAATGACCCTGGGGGCGGTAGATGAGAGTGGAGGAGAGGGCGCCTCAGTAGAGCTGCACTACGGGTGTCCACATGCAGAGTTACAGCGATGGGCTCCAGGGAGGAGAACGGGGAGATGAAGAAAAGAGGGTGCACTCTAGAGATTCCTAAGAGGTAGGATCATCAGAACAGCGGATGGAGATGTGTCAACAATGGTGTCTAGTATTCCATCTTGAGAAAGGAATGGAATGCTAGTATTATTCAGAGATGAGTACCTCTTAAAGAGAATCAGATTTGCTGAAAGGGAAAAGAGTTTCATTTTAGATGCTTGGGTAAAGAATTGATTTTCTCTGAATTACAGAACACTTATAATTCCTGGAATGGAAAGCGGTGGGGACACTCAAGTTAAGAGGCAAAAGGGGATTAGTAATGGCTTAGAATAGAGGATGCTAAAGTGCCCATTTTTCAAGAGTCCAAAAATCATGGGGTGTTTACGAGGAATAACTTGAAGGGTGGTGACATGCATTTCAGGAAACAGTGGTATTTGGGAATCCTGAGTTTATGCAGCAAAAAGCACAGAGGCAAAGGGAGTTTTCTGGTTTTTGTCCAACAGCATGGATGTGGAATTTAAAAAGGAACAGGAATAGTTCAGACAGCTAAAAACTCTCGAAATTTTAGTCAGAAAGTGGAATATTAAATTCAAATTTCAACTGTGGAAAATATTAGGGTGACATGAAGGTCTAAGATTTGGCAATGGATGAAAGTAGGTGGCATCTATTATTTGACAAGGGCCCTGGATTTTTCCAGCTCTATGACTTTGGGCAAGTGACACAAATTCTTGGCACTTCTGTTTTCTGTTTGTAAAATGGGGATAATGCCAAGAGCCGTCTTATACTTATATATTTAAAATTAATTAACACATAAAGCACATGTATAATAAACTGCTAGAACACAGTGTATTCTTCACAATTTTTTTAATACGTATAATACACTTTTAATTTGATTTGAATTAGAGGGAAATTTTTTATTCCTGTAACTTAGAAGCATAAAATAATAAAGCCATTTAAATGGATATTTCTTTTGTAAATCTTTCTTTGAGAAGTTACAAAATAGCAATCCTGTACTCCCAACAAAAGCATCTTCTCAGTTGGACTAGATTTCTAATGGCTTTAAATAACAAGATCATTTATGTTGTAGAACTATTTATATGGACTATCTCTATATTTTCAGACTATGTTTTCATAATGCTGCTTATTTTCATTTTAACTAAATTTCTATTAGAAGTTAGAGGTTATTTGACATTTTTAATACTAAAAACTTCTTTGGTGGGAGCACAAACAGGCCAGCATTAAGTAGCTTCTTGACCTATGCAGAGTGAGCAGGGCACTCTGTAAATAAAGTGGAAATAAGATGTGCCACATGTTAAACAACTTACAGTTTTAAACTATCTGCCACAGGTATTATCACATATAATCATCATACAAAACAGATAAGCTTGGGGAAACCCCTGCATGTAAGGCATTAGTTCAGTATTAGGTGGCCAGTAGGTAGTGGGCATCACACTTACACTTAGGTGTTTAATTTCAACATGTGATCTAATTGTCACTAGATTTGGCTTTATTTCTTTAGTGGAGGTTAGGTATCATTTAGACAAGACAATTTTTATCACATCTTAAAAAAGATCTCCAAGAAGCACTTGTGTCTCACAAGTGTTCTTTGGGGGAAATAAAGGCTGTGTTGGGAAGACATGGTGTGTATATCCATAAACGTCACAGTCCAGAAATTAGAGAAGTGGAAATTGATATTTTTAGAAGTGCCCTTGTGGCAGATCAAATTCGTAAAGACTGTAAAGTAGTTGTCATAACACACTTATCAGGAAGGCATGAAGTGATGACAAGTATGGGAACAGAATATTGGTAGTGTAACATAAATTAGGGGGAGAAATTATGTTAAAACATGAAGTACAGAGAATAAATGCTTACACAGACATGCCATATCCAAAATGAAAAATAAAATTGCTTTGGTAGCTTATTTTGGTAATCATTATGATACTACTTTCAGTCCCCTGTGGGATAGACAGGTATAAATATACATTCATTCTTATGCTAATTTCTAAGTTAAAACAGGTTTTATAGTTTCTAATCTAGTAAATGAGGTGGTGGCTTAAAATAAATAAGCATGTTTAGATATCAGTAGTGACTTTCAAATTAAGTACACAATATGACTGTACTTGGCTGTCTCATGAATGCTTGGCCATTCTGTTATCTAATAGATAAATGTTAGATGTATGGAGTAACTACTGCTGCATACCCAACTGCTACAAACCAGTGTCTTAACATAAAAACAATTTTTTCTTACGCATCTGTGGATTTTCTGATACAGGCTATCCTGGCCTGGGAGGCCCTATTCTAAGCCATGGAGCCGGTTTGCCTTACTGGAGTAACTCTACTTTAGTTCATTCTGGATGTAATAGTTAATTTTATCTATCAACTTGACTGGGCCACAAGGCGTCCAACAATTTGGTCAAACATTGCTCTGGGTGTGTCTGTGAGGGTGTTTTTGGATGAGAGTAACACTTCATCCGTAGATCCGTGAAGGCAGATTGCCTCCCTAACATGTGTGAGTCTCCCCTAGCCAGGGAAGGTCTGATAAGAAGGCTGACTGACCCTCCCTCAAGTAGGAAAGAATTCTGCTGCCTGACTGCCTTGAGCTGAAACTTCTTTTTCTGTCTTTGACTCAAGAAAATCATTGGCTTTTCTTAATTCCCTAGCCTGCTGACTCTTGGACTGGAACTACGCCATAAGCTCTCCTCAGTATCCACCTTGCTAATTGTAGATCTTAGAATGTACTAGCTTCCATAATCTTGTAAGCCAATTCCTTGTATTAAAATCTATCTGTCACTCTTTCTTTCCGCACATTAAGACACACACACACACACACACACACACACACACACATGCACATTTTGGTTTTGCTTCTCTGGAGAACCCAGAGAATCTTTTCTCAAGGGGATGGCACGGGAATAAAGGATATCAGCAATAAGCAAACCCATAGATTTTCTTATGTCCTAACCACAGTGATATTTCCATCTACGTTCTGTTAGTTAGAATAATCGTATGCTCATCCCCAAGTCAAGGGGCAGGGGAAGACACTGTAGGCATGAGGTGGCCAAGACCAGAGTCAAGATTTGAGGTAATCCATTTACTACTGCAATAGAGTCAAAATTTTACTGTGGGGACCCTCATAAACTTCATTTAACTTTTTTGTATTAATTTCTACACTAATCTGTGAAATGTTTTCTTTATGTAATATTTAAAGATCAGACAAATTAGAAAATCTCAAGGTGAATGCCACGTTCCTCTTCAGAATTTAGTGGTACTAGTCTGTAGTGCTAAGCATGTATTTCTTATTGTGTATCAAATAAATATCTTTTGAATAGATTTTAGTTTCAATTCACTATTTAACATTTACTTCTTAATTTTGAACAGGCAAAATTTATTTGGTATTTCTCTCTTACCTTAAAATATTTCATAACTTATTTCTTCTGGGTGTGGTAGGCCTTTGCCCCTGATGTCACACCAACAACTATATTAGGTTACGTAAAAAAAGGGACTGTGCAGTTGTGCTGAAGATTAGACATCAATTGGCTTTAAAATAGGAAGATTTTGGGTAGGTTCAGTGGCTCATGCCTGTAATCCTAGCACTCTGGGAGATCGAGGCAGGAGGTTTCCTTGAACTCAGGAGTTGAGATCAGCCTGAGCAACAGTGAAACCTTGTTGCTATTAAAGATAGAAAAATTACCAAATTAGCTGAGTGTTGTGGCAGACACCTGTAGTCCCAACTCCTGAGGAGGCTGAGGCTGGACAGTCACTTGAACCCAAGAGTTTGAGGTTGATGTGAGCAAGGGAAAAGCTCTGGCAGTCTTCCAAGGCTAAAACTTTGTCATAAAAATAAAATAAAATATTTAAAAAATAATAAAATAGAACTATCATTTTAAATTATCTAATGCATAATGGGATTACAGGGGCCCTAAAAGAAGAATAAATGTCCCTGTGATGTGGGAAAGGGCATATCAGAGAGATCTGAAGCATGAGAAGGACTCCATCTGGACACTACTGGCTTGAAAACAGAGGGAGTCACGTGGAATGAAAAGAAAATGAATTCTGCCAATAAACTACCTATCTGTCTAAACCTGAGACTGAATTGCAGTCCTCCTGGCACACTTATTTCAACACACTGATTTTTGCTTTCCTAGAATTGTGAAATTCTAATGAGATAATGTGTACAAATGCACTTGGTAAGGTATACTACATAAAACATAATGTCAATGTGACTTATGATTGTTACTAGACTCCTGCCAATAAAAACATTAATGTTTACATTTTTTAAGTTAATTCAGAATGGTTTCTATAATCCATACTAATTAGGTTTCATAATTGAATATAGCTTTCTCAAACAGGTAAATGGATCAATGAATGCCTACTTGCATAGTTAAAGGTATATGTATTTTTATTTTTATAAAAATAATTGTTTTCTGAGGAAGATTTAAAATATATTTTGAAAAGTTCTTTTCTGCAGAAATGATACTGTAGGATTAATATCAACACAAATATGTCAACTCATTAAAAGCTACAGTGTAACTTATATACTTTTTAAATGCAAACTTACTCAAGCAGCAAATTCAAAGTGACAAGGTGCTTTCTGTCATATATGTGGCATTATTAATTTTGTAGCCTTTCCAGGAGATGCTAAAAATAGTATGTCATTAAGTTATTGCTTTGCATGGAGTTTTCTGAGGCCTATGTGCTTATAAGTCTCAGCCCACAAGGAAAAAGGTGGAGTCATTACAAAGCTCATTAGAGTGAACACAATAGATTTTGCCTTGGGCAGTGCAATTATTGGTCCATAACTTCTTATTAGCTATTTATATTACTACTGTTTTATTTTAGCAGTTTGATGCTTATCCTTTGATCTGGTAATTCTCTTTTTGCATCTGCATCTTCTTATAATTTTTTGGCAAGCAAATTGACATAGTAATGATGCAACCCAATCAATCTGCATACAATTAAGGAATTTCACAGTTATCTATGTCCATTATGAGTCCCATCCTAGTTGTTTATTTTCTCTGAGGGATCACAGTCCTAAGTTGGCAATTATCCAATGTCTGAAACTTATTTCACATATTTTTATTTCTTGGTTTCTAAGTGTTTCTCTTAGAAGGGTCAGGCCCATAAACTAGAGTTATAGCTAGAAGTTGAAATACTATTGATCTCATTTAAAAGATGATAATGATAATTTATCAGATATTAATAGAAGGACACAGTATACACAAAAAAACATGGAAATGTAACAATTTCAAAAGAACATAATAATTCCCCAGCAAAAAATATCAACAACAACAACAACAACAAAAAATAGATAAAGCCTGGAAAAATAGTTAAAATATATGAAAACAAAGATGTTCAGTTAGAGATAAGAGAATTCCAAAGTCAAGAATACAAGAAAATAAGAAAACCAATTTGGTATGTGAGTGAGAAATTTACCAAAGAGGTAGGTATCATAAAAAAGAACCAAACAGAAATTCTGAACTGAAGAGTTATTTAAAGAAATAGAAATTTGAAATTTGAAAAGTTCAAAAATAGAGAAAAAATAAATAAAGCAGAAAAAACACCTTAATGTTTGAGGACAGAACTTTTGAAATAAACTAGTCAAGAAAAAGTAAAGAAAAAAGAATACAATAGAATGATCAAGGCCTTTGTAACATATGGAACCCCATAAAGCTAACAGACATACAAATATATGTATTCCTAAAGGTAAAAAGAGAATGGATTTAAAAGGGAGAAGGATTCCAAAACTTCTTTAATGAAGATAGATGAAAACTTCCCAAATACAGCAAGAGATTTGGATATCTACATGTAGTAAACCCAGAAATTTCCAAACAGATTCAATGCGTAAAGTTCTTCTCTGAGGCACATTATACTCAAACTATTTAAAGTTAATTAAAAATTTAAAAAATCTAACAACATTAAGAGAAAAGATTCTATTCACATATAAACAAGTCTTATGAGAATAACAGCAGACTTGTTAGCAGAACCCTTACAGACCAGAGAAAATGTAATAATACATTCAGAGTTCTGAAAAAAACAAACAAACATAACACAAACGTCCACCTAAGGATATTATACCCAGCAAAATTATCTTTCATAAATAAAGGAGAAATAAAGGATTTCACAGACAAGGAATCCATTACCACTAGACCAGGCTTACAAGATGTGCCCAAGAAAGTTGAAAACCTGGAAACGAAAAGACAACAGTTATCACCATGAAAACATATGAAAGTACAAAAGTATAAAACTCACTGGTAAATCAAACACGCAAATGAGTGGGGGGAAACATAAGACTCAGATGGTATCAGCACTGAAAATCACCAGACAATAGAGAAAAATAAAGGAAAAAAGAATAAACAAAACAACCAGAAAACAATAAACAATATGACACAAAAGAAAACTCCACCTGTCAGTAGTAACCTTCAGGGTAGACAGATTAAAGTATCCACTTAGGAGTCAGGTACTGGCTTAATGTAATTAAAGATAAAATGCTGTCTACATGGAATAAACTTTAACAATAAAAACACATATAGACTGTACATAAAGGGATGGAAAAACACACCCCTTCCAAATAAAAAAAGAAAGCAAGCAGATGTACTTAATATTTTAAAAAAGACTTTAAACATGAGAAAGTAAAAAAAGAAAAAGAAGGTCATTGTATAATGAGAATGAGATCGATTCAGCAAGAAGATATAACAATACATGCACATAACACTTGGAGTGCCTTGATTCATAAAAAAATATGCTAGATATGAAGTAATAGATACACTCAAATATAATAACAGTGGGAACTTCAACAGCTCACTCTTAGCATTAGACCAAATGGACCTAGTAGACACTTACAGAACATTGTGTTCAACAACTGCAAAATATGCAGTCTTCTCATCAGTACATAGAACATTATCCAGTACTGACCATATTCTAGGCTACAAAACAAGTCTCAATAAACTTTAAAACCTCAAAATCTCATCAAATATCCTCTCAGACCACAAAGGAATAACACTAGATATAGAGATACATTTTAGGGATAATAGAACCAGTGTAGATTTATCCTAACAAGCCCAAAGCCAAAGCCTTCACAGTATAAAGGATATCCACCAGACCTTTAATTGCTAGGTAAAAAAATTATGCACTCTTCAGATGAAGGTAAAATTAAGACACTCTCTTAACATATCATCTATAATATTTAGCAGAATAATTTTTTTATTCTTGGAGATTCATTGAGGGTACAAAGAACCAGGTTACATTGATTTTATTTGTTAGGTACTGTCCCTCTTTACTTTTTCTTCATTAAATCATGACTGTGTACATTAATGTATTTATGGGTTATAATGTGCTGAATTGATAAACAGTATGGAGTGCTTACATCAAACTAATTAACATGACCATCACCTCATTTATTTATTTATTGTGGTTAAAACTAACTCTACATGTGAGGAAGCAGAAAATCATCACCCACATCAAGGATGAAAACATGAATAGCAAGGAAAAATCCAGATGGCAGCTTTGTTGAAACTGGCAGACAAGGACTTCAAAATAGCAATCATGCTAAGTAATTTATCACTTAAAATGAACATAATGGTGAAGGTCTGTGGAATTTGAGATGATAGACAAAATCTCTTTTAGAACCACCAAGCAGAAATCTTAGAAATAAAAAAATATATATCTGAAACAAAATTATGGTATGGGATGATACGTCAGATAGGGCATCTCAGAGAAAAGAATCAATGTACTTGAAGACCTATTAATAGAAACTATTGAATCTGAAGTACAGAGTGATGGTTAATTGAGGTGTCAACATGACTGGATTTAGGGTGTACCTATTAAAAGATAGTGGGTAAATGGGTGGTGCCTGTGGCTCAAAAGAGTAGGGCGCTAATCCCATATACTGGAGGTGGTGGGTTCAAACCCAGGCCTGGCCAAAAACTGCAAAAACTGCAAAAAAAAAAAAAAAAAAAAAAAAAAGATAGCTGGTAAAGTATTGTTTCTGGGTGTGTCTATGAGGGAATTACCAGAAGAGACTAACATGTGAGTTGGTGGACCAGATGGAGAAGAGATGCCGTCAGTGCAATGGACACTACCCAGCGGGTTGAGGGACTGGATAGAACAAACGAGCAGAGAAGAGGTGAATTTTCTACCTCTCTCCCTTCTCTCTCTTCTGGAGCTTGACCAACTTTCTTCTCCTGCCCTAGGACATCAGAACTCCAGGCTTTCTGGCCTTTGAACTCTGGTACTTGTAACAGCAGCCTTTTGTGTTCCCAAGTCTTCAGCTGCAGACTAAGAGCCACCACATCAACTTCCCAGGGCCTCTGGACTTGCATTGAATCACTCTACAGTCCTCCTTGGTTATCTTGTTTGTAGATGTCCTATCATAGGACTTCTCAGACTCCATCATTATATGAGTCAATCCCCCTAATAAGTCCGCTCTCATCTCTCTACTTACCTATCCTATTAATTCTGCCTTTGGTAAAATTCACAAATATGGATTTTGGTATGGAAAGTGAGTCTAGAGGGATGGAATTTTAAGGATGAGATTTCTTAATTGATTTTTGTTTCTCAGGAATTGCTTCTCTAATATGACCAGATTAAAAGTTCTAAGGATTCTGCATTTAATAATGTAGAGAATACTAATAGACCATACCACGAATTCCCTGTAGAGATACAAACAACACCTACACTAAAAACATCTAATAAGAAGCAAGGAACTTGATGATTCCGTATATGGTAGAAGTACTTTCAAACATTTATGAGAAAATAACAATATAATGATGTTAGTTAGCTGTTTATGCTAGATAAAGTGATAAAAGAAAAGGATGAGCTGAGGGATTCAAATTTCCTTCCACATAAATAGCCTATGATGCTGTATCAAGGCCACATATAGACTTCCAGATCCCCACATACAGCTACTCAACTGAATTCAAACTTCACAGAACAAATCCGCTTATTAAAGATTTTGTTCTGTAAAATTGGACTCAGTAAAAAAGCCATACTCATGGACCAAGAGGACCACATGAGGCTCCAAGGCTGCAGGTTTCCAAACCTTGAAGAGCTTCCAAGGGAGAATCTTCTTTCTTATAGTCACAGGGTTGAAATTGCTAAATGTTAAACAGGCACTTATCCATTTGGCTGAATTACAAGGAAAGTTAATCTGTCAGCCTCACAGGTTGTCTACTGTTAAAGTGAGAGCATTTGTTGGAGAAGTCCTTGTTACATACATTGGGATGTGCATGTGTGGAAAGGTGCTGATGGGGCTGGGGACTTAGACCTCCTACGTTCTGGTGATTCTGTTCTGCCAACTGAATAGAATTCCAGTAACTTGAAAACTAATATGAGAAGCCTAAAGTATGTAGGATCCTACAAGAACGATTGAAAATGGATAAAAAAAATATTTTTTTAAATTTTTATTTATTTATTTATTTATTTTTATTGTTGGAGATTCATTGAGGGTACAATAAGCCAGGTTACACTGATTGCAATTGTTAGGTAAAGTCCCTCTTGCAATCATGTTTTGCCCCCATAAAGTGTGACACACACCAAGGCCCCACCCCCCTCCCTCCGTCCCTCTTTCTGCTTCCCCCCCCCATAACCTTAATTGTCATTAATTGTCCTCATATCAAAATTGAGTACATAGGACACTGGCTATAAATGTCAAAACTTTTTAAAAACCTTTATTCACATGTCCATGAAAAACAAAAATTCCAAGTTGGATAAATACAATGAAAACCATGCCAGGTCACTCACTGTGAAATTACTAAAACTCAGATATAAAGACAATAACTTGAAAACATACAATTAAAAAAAAATAGAGTGAGGGGATGCCAGAAGGAAGGAACATAGACATGGAGCTGATTTCTCGGCAGACATAAAGGGAGGCAGAGAGCAATTAATTAAAACATTAAAAGTGCTGCGAAAGGAACCTGCATACCCATACAAAAACATGGAAGCTAAACAACCTTATGCTGAAGGATAGATGGGTTATAGATGAGATTAAGAAGGAAATCATCAAATTTTTGAAACAAAACAACAATCAAGACATGAATTATCAGAACCTCTGGGATACTTCAAAGGCAGTCCTCAGAGGGAAATTTATAGCACTGCAAGCCTTCCTCAAGAAAACGGAAAGAGAGGAACCTGCATACCCATAACTTAATGGGACATCTCAAGCAACTGGAGAAGGAAGAACACTCCAACCCCAAACCCAGCAGAAGAAAAGAAATAACCAAAATCGGAGCAGAATTAAATGAAACTGAAAACAAAAGAATTATCCAACAGATCAATAAATCCAAAAGTTGGTTTTTTGAAAAGATCAATAAAATAGATAAACCTTTGGCTAACCTAACCAGGAAAAAAAAGAGTAAAATCTCTAATTTAATCAATCAGAAATGATAATGATGAAATAACAACAGAGCCCTCAGAAATTAAAAAAATCCTTAATGAATACTACAAGAAACTCAACTCTCAGAAATATGAAAATCTGAAAGAAATTGACCAATACCTGGAAGTACGCCACCTACCAAGACTTAGCCAGAATGAAGTGGAAGTGTTGAACAGGCCTATATCAAGTTCTGAAATAGCATCAACTATACAAAATCTCCCTAAAAAGAAAAGCTCAGGACCAGATGGCTTTACATCAGAATTCTACCAAACCTTTAAAGAAGAACTAGTTAGTACCTATATTACCGAACCTCTTCCAAAATATAGAAAAAGAAGGAATATTACCCAACACATTCTACGAAGCAAACATCACCTTGATCCCCAAATCAGGGAAAGACCCAACAAGAAAAGAAAATTATACACCAATATCACTAATGAATATTAATGCTAAAATACTCAATAAGATCCTAACAAACAGAATCCAACAACACATCAAAAAAATTATACATGACGACCAAGTGGGATTTATCCCAGGGTTTCAAGGCTGGTTCAATATATGTAAATCTATGAATGTAATTCAGTACACAAGCAAATTAAAAAATAAGAACGATATGATTCTTTCAATTGATGCAGAAAAAACTTTTGATAATATCCAGCATCCCTTCATGATCAGAACACTAAAGAAAATCGGTATAGAAAGAACATTTCTTAAACTGATAGAGGCCATCTACAGCAAACCCGTAGCCAATATCGTATTGAATGGAGTTAAATTGAAACCATTTCCACTTAGATCAGGAACCAGGCAAGGTTGCCCATTGTCTCCACTGCTCTTTAATATTGTAATGGAAGTTTTAGCCATTGCAATTAGGGACAAAAAGGGGATCAAATGTATCCACATAGGGTCAGAAGAGATCAAACTTTCACTCTTTGCAGATGATATGATCGTATATCTGGAAAACACTAGTGATTCTACTACAAAACTTCTGGAAGTGATCAAGGAATATAGCAATGTCTCAGGCTATAAAATCAACACCTATATATCTGTAGCCTTTATATATACCAACAATAACCAAGCCGAAAAAACAGTCAAGGACTCTATTCCTTTCACAGTAGTGCCAAAGAAGATGAAATATTTGGGAGTATACCTAACAAAGGACGTGAAAGATCTCTACAAAGAGAACTATGAAACTTTAAGAAAAGAAATAGCTGAAAATGTTAACAAATGGAAAAACATACCATGCTCATGGCTGGGAAGAATCAACATTGTTAAAATGTCTATACTGCCCAAAGCAATATATAATTTTAATGCAATTCCTATTAAAGCTCCATTGTCATATTTTAAAGATCTTGAAAAAATAATACTTTGTTTTATATGGAATCAGAAAAAAACTTGAATAGCCAAAACATTACTCAGCAATAAAAACACAGCAGGAGGAATCATGCTACCAGACCTGAGACTGTACTATAAATCGATAGTGACCAAAACAGCATGGTATTGGCACAAAAACAGAGAAGTAGATGTCTGGAACAGAATAGAGAACTGAGAGATGAATCCAGCTACTTACCGTTATTTGATCTTTGACAACCCAATTAAAAACATCCAGTGGGGAAAATATTTTTTGTTTAATAAATGATGCTGGGTGAACTGGCTGACAACCTGGAGAAGATTGAAACTGGACCCACACCTTTCACCATTAACTAAGATAGACTCTCACTGGATCAAAGATTTAAACTTAAGACATGAAACTATAAAAATACTTGAAGAAAGTACAGGGAAAACTCTTGAAGGAATTGGCCTGGGTGAATGTTTTATGAGGAGGACTTCCCCAGGCAATTGAAGCAGTATCAAAAATACACTACTGGGACCTGATCAAACTAAAAAGCTTCTGCACAGCCAAGAACATAGTAAGCAAAGCAAGCAGACAGCCCTCAGGATGGGAGAAAATATTTGAGGGTTATACCTCTGATAAAGGTTTAATAACCAGAATCCACAGAGAACTCAAATGTATTAGCAAGAAAAGAACACGTGATCACCTCTCAGGGTGGGCAAGGGACTTGAAGAGAAACTTCTCTAAAGAAGACAGACGCACAATCTACAGACATATGAAAAAATGCTCATCATCCTTAATCATCAGAGAAATGCAAATCAAAATTACTTTGAGATATCACCTAACCCTAGTAAGAGTAGCCCACATAACAAAATCCCAAAACCAGAGATGTTGGCGTGAATGTGGAGAAAAGGGCACACTTCTACACTGCTGGTGGGAATGCACACTAATACGTTCCTTCTGGAAGGATGTTTGGAGAATACTTAGAGATCTAAAAATAGACCTGCCATTTGATCCTATAATTCCTTTACTAGGTTTATACCCAGAAGACCAAAAATCACAATATAATAAAGACATCTGTACCAGAATGTTTATTGCAGCCCAATTCATAATTTCTAAATCACGGAAGAAGCCCAAGTGCCCATTGACCCACGAATGGACTAGCAAATTGTGGTACATGTATACCATGGAATATTATGCAGCCTTAAAGAAAGATGGAGACTTTACCTCTTTCATGTTTACATGGATGGAGCTGGAACATATTCTTCTTAGCAAAGTATCTCAGGAATGGAAGAAAAAGTATCCATTGTACTCAGCCCAACTATGAAGCTAAATTATAGCTTTCACATGAAGGCTATAACCCAACTATAGCATAAGAATATGTGGAAAGGGCCAAGGGAGGGGAAGGGAGGGGGAAGGTTAAGGTGGATGGAGGGTAATGGGTGGGGCCACACCTATGGTGCATCTTAGGATGGGTACAGGTGAAACTTGTAAAGGCAAAATACAAATGTCTACATACAATAACTAAGAAAATGCCATGAAGTTTACGTTGAACAGTTTGATGAGAATATTTCAGATTGTATATGAAACCAGCACATTGTACCCATTGATTGCACTAATGTACACAGCTATGATTTAACAATTAAAAAATAAAGAAAGAAAGAAAAAAAAAGAGTTTGAGGTTGGGGCTAGGCGCAGTGGCTCATAACTGTAATCCTAGCACTCTGGAAGGCTGAAGGGGGTGGATTGCCTGAGCTCAGGAGTTTGAGACCACCCTGAACCAGAGCGAGACCCAGTCTCTGAAAACAGCCGGGCATTGTGGTGGATGCCTGTAGTCCCAGGTACTCAGGAGGCTGAGGCAGGAGGATCACTTGAGCCCAAGAGTTTGAGGATGCTGTGAGCTGTGATGCCATGGCACTCTACCTAGAGCAACAGAATGAGAAAAAAATAAAATAAAATAAAAGTGCTGCCAAAAAGAGAAATCAAGAAAACAAACACAAATTCATTTACCTTCAATGTTATTTATTTATTTATTTTTTTTTTGTAGAGACAGAGTCTCACTTTATGGCCCTCGGTAGAGTGCCGTGGCCTCACACAGCTCACAGCAACCTCCAAATCCTGGGCTTCAGCGATTCTCTTGCCTCAGCCTCCCGAGTAGCTGGGACTACAGGCGCCCGCCACAACGCCCGGCTATTTTACCTTCAATGTTATTAACAGTGAAAATATCTTTCAAAAATGAAGGCAAAATAAAGTAACTTTAGATAAACAAAACCCCCCCAAAATGGTTGCTAACTGATTGCAATAGTAAAAGACATTATGGGATGTGAGTCAGGTTGGAGAAAATGAACTGGAAACAATTCCGATCTATAAGTCCTCGTATTTTACGTGATTGATATGGAACTAATTCGAGATGGGTTAGAAGGTAAGGAAGCACTGTAATCCTTAAAGTAATTACTGCAAAACTGATTGAAAGAGTTAATAAAATTTCATATAGGAGGGAACATGGAATGCTATGAACAATCTATTTTGTTTTTTAAGGAGGGCAGAAAGGGAGGAACAATAATACAGAACAGGCATGGCATTTGAAGACAAATAACAAAGACAATTAATCACAAACACCTGTAAGTGTGTTAGATACAAGTAGACTTACTCCAACTAAGAGTCAGATCGTCAAATTAGTTGGGGCAGACTCATTTACACACAGTTTACAAGAGATGGGTTTTAAACATGAAATTTCAGGAAAGACAAAAGTAACATGAGAAAAGATACACAGTTTAACACAGCCGGTGTGGCCATGCTAAGACCAGATGAAGGCAGAATCGGGACATGTGCTAATCCCTGGTGTCACCTCATTCTCAGTGATATCACCCAATTTAGGGAGAGTATCTACAGATGTTAATTTTGTATATACCTCATATAGAAAGGTTTGTTGAACCTCATAAAAAGAGTTTCAACAAAACATGGCAGGATTAAAGAAATTCCCAATCATCTCTGGAGGAACACACTGTACAATTTTATTCACCAACATTTGTAGAAGAATAAAAATCTTATCTGAGTGAAATCTTCATAGCAGGTGCCCTGGGTGGGGGTATAGTCTAAAATGACAAACTATGTTTTCTCAAGATGATGAAAACATGTTTTGGCTACGCTCTGTAGTTTAGTGGTTAGGCTGCTGGCCACATACACCGCAGCTGGTGGGTTTGAACCTGGCCTAGGCCTGGTAAACAACAACGACAACTACAACAACAACCAAAAAAATAGCTGGGCATTGTGTTAGGCGCCTGTAGTCCCAGCTGCTTGGGAGGCTGAGGCAAGAGAATAGATTAAACCCAAGAGTTGGAGGTTGCTGTAAACTGTGATGCCATGGCACTCTACCAAGGACAACATAGTGAGACTCTGTCTCAAAAAAAAAAAAAAAATATATATATATATATGTTTTTGTCTTTATTAGGATAGTAGATTTGTAGGTCTGCAATTGTATCAAACTTCCTGGGATATACACTTAAATTTACACATTTTATTGCTTGTAAATTCCATATCAACAAAACATCAAACCTCTGCCCAGAGCTCTATAAAATACCTTTTGTTTCTCTCCACATCTGTTGGATTATCTGTATCTTTACGCGTATTATTTCCCATATTGGAATTGTGGAATCCTGCCTGACTTTTCATTTACCTTTACAACTTTGAGTGCCTTGCTTAATTTAAATAATTAAAACACATGAATCAAGCAAATAAAAATAAACTATAAATATTAAATCCGACATTTGAAATCTGACCAACGTTATGTGTATTTTAGGGCAAGGTTGGCAAACTCTGGCCTGGAAGCTAAACTAGACTTTTTACACATAAAAACCACTGAAGGTGGTTGAGAATAAATCACTTAAGTGGTTGAGAAAAAAACCCCTTACGTGGTTGAGAAAAAAGAAAAACTGTATGATATTAAAAATTATAGGAGATTTCAACTTCAGTGCCAACACCTAATGCTTTATTAGAACACAGGATAGTTGAGGGATGAGAGGAAGTGCTCTGTGCCAGCACTGAGCGTGACGGGATTGATATAGTGAGACTGATATTGCATAAATGTGCAGAATTTTTAGAGGTGAAATTTGAAAATTCTGCTGCCAGTGCTGAGACACAGCCCAGGATTCTAGACGGTACCAAGCCCTCAGGCCCTCTGTAACAACACCTACTGCAGAATAATTGGAATAACAAAATAATTCCTGATCACGAGTTACAAAAATAACCAGCTATTTTATGAGGCACAAAGTGCAGATGAGGGTATGTCCAGCATTAGTAAGAGCAGTGTAAGTGATTATATAGGCTACGAGAGTGGATACAGTTTGGAAGCCTCAGAGATAAGGAGATAGCTGGTTTCTGCCTACACAGTTTCAGCAGCTTTGCAAAGATGTGATTTATAAATACTTCATTATTTAAAGAAATTACAGCATTACTAAACTCAAAGTGCCACCTACACTGCGTGCACAGTTTTCTATTCATAGTGTTTGAAGCATTAGCTGCCAAAGCTCTCGAATAAATTATTATGGAATTAGAGCTTGCAGAGATAAGTTACTGCCTCTCATATGCACAGTACTTGTAGCAAGAAAATGCCATATTTGGAGTCAATCTCATGCAGAGTCCAAAAGCTATGTACATTTACAATGGCATAAGGACACACTAACAGCCTTATTAATGGTTTACAGAAAGAAGGTGGAGAAGGTAGAATGGGTAATAATTTAAAGGAAGATGGCGTCTTCCGTCATCTGTACTTCTGGGCCTGTTTTTGCTCTCATATCTACTTATAAGAGTACAAGCAGGTCTTCCTTGCTTGAGGAAAAAGTCATTATTTCATTATTTATTAAGAAGGGAATAAAGTTATTATTAGTTACATAAAAGCTCATAGTTGGAAGATGTTGACATCTGCACAGTAAACTTTGTTATATTTTTGCAGAGTAGGCTGAAAGGAGCTTTACAATCAGGATCAGCTAGCTATAATTAATATAATTACTATAACTCTAACCGGAAAATAATAAACCCATTGGAAATTGCTTAATCAAAAGGAAAATTTGTGATTATAATAGCATAGCAAGGCGATTTATAATTTACGAGGGACTTGTGTGGCCAGAACTCAGGAACACCAATAGAACCACCAACGTGATCGCCACCAGGGTTTTCTCTTTAACTATCAATTTGGCCGTTTCCTTGTTCAGTCTTTCTGCTGATCGACTTCTTCTCATAGCTGAAGGAGACTGCCATTAGGTTGCAAGTTTAGAATCCTCTATCCTGGAAGTATGCCACAATAAAGATAAAGGTCTGCAATCCTTGCTAAGATACTCTTTGGCCCTGTTTGTGCTAGTCTGGTACCATCTGTAGCCCAACCTCAGCATGTCCTGGAACCTTGCTACTTTGTCCAGAAGGGACAGTCTCACTGTTCTAATCTGACAGGAACTCACTAATCAGAAAAAGTTCACAAAGTATTCATTGTCTAAAAAAAAAAAAAAAAAAAGAAAGAAAGAAAGAAAAAATTCCCCATCCACAAAATAACAGTGTGTGCTTGCCCTGTGTAAAATAAGTAGTACAGTCCCTGGCCCCGAACTCCTAAAACTCTTGTAATTTTCTGAGTGACAGGAAGACTAGGAGAATCTTTGTCTTAATGTTTGATCTTTGACCCCAATTCTTGACTCAGACCTCCTAAATCCCTTGGAATTTCCTGAGTGATGGGAGTGTCTTGGTGACTCTTGGTGGGCTTCTAGATGGGGGCTGGTCAACGGAGAAACCAGCCATGATTGGAAACTTAAAGCTCTCCCATTGGGAGAGAAAGAGAGGCTAGAAATAGAGTTGGTAATCACTCATATCTATATGATGCAAACCAGCCTCCATAAAAATCCCTGAGTGACAAGGATCAGAGAAATGCCAAAATGGCAAACAGATGAGCACACAGAGAGGGTGGTCACCCCAAACTTCACCAGGACAGAAGCTTCTGAGTTTAGGACCACTCCAAACCTTCAAACCTTGCTGGATCTTTTTATCTGGCTGTTCATCTGTATTATTTTCTTTATTTTTTATATATTTTTAATTAAATCATAACTGTACATATTTGTGGGGTACAAGATGATGATTTGATATACAATGTGAAATGCTTAAATCATCAAATTTTTTTTATCATATTTGTTATTAATATGCCAGTAAATGTTTCCCTACATTCTGTGAGCTGTGAGAGGAGGTCATTCTGGGAACTCTGAATGATAGCTGGTTGGTCAGCGTGTAGATCAAGACCTACTTTTTGTGTTTAGGGGGCGGTCTTATGGGAATGATCCCTCATGTGTGGGATATGACACTATCTCCAGGAATGCAGAGTTAGAATTGAATTGTGGTGCCCAAGACTGGCACCCCTGGGAGCCCCCAGGGTCAGAAGCGTCCCGAGGAGTGGTGTGTGAAGGAGAGTGCACCGCTCTTTCCCTGTCTTTATAGAAGATTGGTGTGACTTTATAGAATTGCTTAGGAAAAAAAAATGAAATTTTGTATGTTTGATAAATATTTGTAACTTTATGCTGCCAATCATATGAATTTCCATTTAATATTCATAAAATGTATTTCTTGAGGTTCTTGGTGAAGGCTAAGATCATCCCACACACTATAAAAACTAAAATTGGGCTATGTGCTTACATTCAGAGTTGCCCTAACACGTGTAATCAGAATGGATCAGACGTAATCTAACTGGGCTAGTGAGGGATGCGGACCAGTGATGTGAATCCAAGTGTAGAGTTACCACATGTGGAACAAACCCATTTTGGTGGGGGACAACAGCAGCCCAGGCAATGGTGTTAGAGACCTCCTGGCTAGCAGTGGTGTTAGAGACCTTCTCCCGGCCAGCAGTGGTGTTAGAGACTTCTCCCGGCCAGCAGTGGTGTTAGAGACCTTCTTCCAGACAGCAGTGGTGTTAGAGACCTCCTCCCGGCCAGCAGTGGTGTTAGAGTCCTTCTCCCAGACAGCAGTGGTGTTAGAGACCTTCTCCCGGACAGCAGTGGTGTTAGAGACCTTCTCCCGGCCAGCGGTGGTGTTAGAGACTTCTCCCGGCCAGCGGTGGTGTTAGAGACCTTCTCCCAGACAGCAGTGGTGTTAGAGACCTTCTCCCAGACAGCAGTGGTGTTAGAGTCCTTCTCCCAGCCAGCAGTGGTGTTAGAGTCCTTCTCCCAGGCAGCAGTGGTGTTAGAGACCTTCTCCCAGACAGCAGTGGTGCTGGTGGTACATGTGGCAGCCTTCTCTATTCATTAAACCAGGTTCAGCGATATTGGTTATTACCTGGGTCTTACGTCCACTTGTTTCAAAGCCTGGCTCTTCACACCTCTAGTGCTTTTTCTGTACTCTTCAAATGTAATGTGTATTTTTAGTAACGTGTTTTTCTTTTTTTTTTAATAAATAGAAAAATAAAACGAACATAAATACATAGTAATGTGTTTTTCTGCTTACAAAGAAAAGATTTAGACCCATTTGTGTTGGTATCTGTTGTTCATCTAATATAAATTATAAATCAAATTTATTTATAATTTAATATCTAATCTAATTATAAATTATAACCTAATTATGATTTACAATTATAAATAGAGTATAATTCATAATATAATCTAATGAATTATAATTCATTATTGTTATCTAATTATAATTTATAATTATAAAAATTCTCATAAATGCAGTTCATTAACATTGCCTGTTTGCCTTTCATCTACAGGGCTCACTGTGCTAGGCCAGGAAGCTGGAGAAACATTCTGAGAATAATAAGATAATGAGTTTAATAGCAAACAAGTCCATATCATTTTAAAGTAGCATTTAGATGCTTTTGTCAGAATTCACTGCAAGAAATGCTGAAGATTTATGCTTTTAATTTTGTGTGAATTTTACCTCAAAAACAACAGCAATGACAAAAATATTGAAAAAATATTGAACTCTGGTTAATAATATGAATGTTGAAGTCTGAGTAGGGACATATACTGGTTGTCTGCAAATTTCTTTGAGATGCATCAACAAAAAAATTAAGTGAACTGGTGGCCAGAGGGATGTTTCTACTAACCTAGATGACTAGATATGTGATAAATTAAATGTGGTAAAATATTAATTGATTAACTGACAATGTGCAGGCGAACGTTTACTGTAAAATTACTTCAAATTTTCTGTATGTTTTAAAACTGTTCCATTAAAATGTTGGAAAAAATTAACACATGGTAAATCAGTACCACCTAATATGCAGACTACATTCTCTGTTAATATTTCAATGCACTTGAACTTTTGGAAGAATCTCTGTTCTCACTATGTGCATAATATTTTACATTGGTTTAAATTTATTTAACTGTGAGGATTCTAGTTCAAAGTACACTTTGATCCATATTTATAGTGAGTAATCTTAATCATTCCTTTCAGGTTTTATTTTTTTATTTTATTTTATTTTATTTTATTTTATTTTATTTTATTTTATTTTATTTTATTTTATTGAGACAGAGTCTCATTATGTTGTCCTTGGTAGAGTGCTGTGGTGTCACAGCTCACAGCAACCTCAAACTCTTGGGCTCAAGCAATTCTCTTGCCTCAGCCTCCCAAGTAGCTGGGACTACAGGCGCCTGCCACAATGCCCGGCTATTTTTTGGTTGTAGTTGTCATTGTTGTTTGGCAGGCGCAGGCTTAGTTTGAACCCACCAGCTCCAGTGTATGCGGCTGGTGGCCTAGCTGCTGAGCTACAGGTACAGAGCCTTCTTTCAGGTTTTAAATTCTACTATAAGTAGACATGTATTTTAAAAAATGGAAGAGCAAAATTCTGAAATATAAGGTATCTGTACACTCATTACACAAATATATTTGTGTAGATTTTTTAAGAATTTTGTTTTAACACCTGCTCTTTTAATAGTTGAAGAGACTAGAGCAAACATATGAGAAACATTTATTACCTTTGTCATTTAAGTGATTCAGCTAGAAATCTTGCTTTTTAAAATCCAAATTTATCACTTGCACCTGAACCTTATCATGACAAATATTCATTTTTATCCTTCAGATTATTCATGGACCTACTTCATGGGTATTTTATGCCCTATTGATTTTCTCAGCGAGCACACCATTGCACATGTACTTCATAACACAGAGCTATTGGATTCTACTGTCTCCATAGTTTAGGGACTGAGATGTTTATCTAGTCCTGCTACCTAATAAACACCACTATGAATAATGCCACTTAAAAGATATAAGGAGAATAAAACTTACTTCAAGAAATAGGAAATAGGTCATTTTGTTGAATGGTTAAGATAGGTAACTTTTCTGAGTCCCAATTTTTTTAACCTTAAAAGCTTTTTAAGAGGCTTAAAATAAAATACCAGTAGCACCTCATCTGGAACATGTTAATTCGTTACATTTAAGTGATAACTGCTATTACTATATTGTTAGCATTTTTTTTTTTTTTTTTTGGAGACAGAGTCTCATTCTGTTGTCCAGGCTGGAGTGCAATGGCCCTATCATAGCTCAGTGGGGCCTTAAACTCCTGGATTAAATCCTCCTACCTTAGCATCCAAAGTAAATAGGTCTAAGGTCTTCTGCCACCATGCCTGGCTGATTTTTCCTATTGTTTTTGTAGAGACAGGATCTTGCTCTGTTTGCCCAGGTTAGTCTGGAACTCCTGGACTCAACTGATACTCCCATCTTGGCCTCCAAATTTGCTGGGGCTACAGGCGTGATTCATCATGCCCAGCCATTTTTAGCATATTGATAGACTAAAATGTGCCTCCCTCTGATTTTGTCCTCTAATTCATGGGAAGTTTCAGTATTTTCTCATGCATTTTTTACATTATTTCTGTCTTTATTAAGCCTTTTATATTGATAATGCAGCAGTGATATCTTTAGCTCAGGCAAGTTCTAATATCAAAATGAAATCTTTTTAGTATAAATGAGAGCTTTTTCACTTAAGAATCTAAGATAATAAACTTCATTCATGTTTTGTACTCTTTGGTAAGGCAGCATTTTTTTTTTTTCACATCATTACTGGTCTAGTGACTATGGTACTCCCATTGTGTAGAACAAGGCCTTAAAGTAATTAAAATTATTGATGTCTGCCAATAATTTGTAAAATCCTCACTTTCCATCCGTATTTACTATATTTTTTTCAATGCAAAAGAACATGTGGTGTGTTAACTTTGCTGTCCTTCCTATCTAACAGAATTTCCCTTCCAGCCCACTTTGTGGTTGTCAACTGGTACGTGGCAAGTAAGTTCCAGCCCCACAGATGGATCAGTAGTGGCAACCACACAATTGCTGAGTTTTGCAACACAGGTGCTTGGATTGGCTTTGCCTGCCCCTGCCAGCCATATACAGATTTTTGGCAGATCCCTACAGTGGTGAAAATTTGGAGAGAGTGAGCACATACTCATTCAGCTGGCACTCGTCCTCCTCTAGACTGGGTCCCGTGGTTGAGCCAGATCCACTGCTAGCTTGCCTTTCAGTTTCTGAATCACTGCAAGATTCTTGACCCATCTCTTCAAGTTGGGAAGAAACTTTGCTTTCATTATACATGAAATGTATTTCCATACCTTTAGTATGGGGATAGCATGTTCCTTCATGCAATGTTATTACCGTTCAAGGAATGGAAACCAAGAATACTTCAAGACAATACTTCGACTTCTCCATCTAAAATAAAATGTTTCTACAATAAAATTAAAGCACATTACAAAATGGTTTGCTGGCGGCGCCTGTGGCTCAGTGACTAGGGCGCCGGTCCCATATGCAGAGGGTGGTGGGTTCAAACCCAGCCCCCACCAAAGTGCAATAAAAAAAAAAAAATAGCCGGGCGTTGTGGCGGGTGCCTGTAGTCCCAGCTGCTCGGGAGGCTGAGGCAAGAGAATTGCCTAAGCCCAAGAGTTAGAGGTTGCTGTGAGCCATGTGACGCCACCGCACTCTACCCAAGGGCGGTATAGTGAGACTCTGTCTCTACAAAAAAAAAAAATAATAAATAATAAAAAAAAAATGGTTTGCTTTGATAAAAAAACATATTTTTGCTATCAGTTTTTGAGCCACGCTTTGTTTTCTGACTATATCTTTGTCCTTCCTATTTTAAGATCTATCCAGAGAGAGTGATTACTGTTTATAAGCAAGAGTGTATATGAAAATACTGCTTGTGAGTGTAGTACAGCATAAGTGCATTCAAAAGTTTGTTTTTAGTGATATTTATAATAGTTTCCAGAAATCTTAACATGAATTACACATAGACTCACTCTTGAGGAACTTATGGGAGAGCTAATGAGAATGTCAGCTGAGACCTTCTATTAAAAACTATGAATAAAATCAAATGTTACTGCTGGGATAAGGCATTGTTGCTCACAAGGGTCAGGGGAAGCTACAAAAAAAAAACTGGCACAGTTTTAGGGCATCCTGGGTGTGTAGTGTTCACTAGGAAAGTGTGCGAATGTGAGTAGTTAGGGCAAAGGGAAACAGAACAGCAATTTTGTTTGGAAGATGAGATTTGCGTATGCTTGTTGAGATTAACTAGAGCTGTAGTTGAAGAGATAGTCTTGGATCAGAATCGAAGATGGAATAATTTATCCTAAGAAATACGGGGCTTATCTTCATATAAGCAATGTAAATTATAAGCATGTCTAGAGAAGAACATTTGAATTATTCCCTCAACTAACAAATTTGTTCGCATGTGACTTCCCCATCTCATCTCAGCGCACCCTCGTATGCTCAGTTAATCAAAACCAAAACCACAAATGCTCCTTTTCTGCGCCTTCCATAGTCAACACATTAAAAATACATGATGGTTTTACCTCCAAAGCATATTCCAGTCTCTTACCTGAACCTTTCTACTCCGAATCTCTTTATAGCCACAATCATTTAAGCCAAAACTTATTTTTTTTTGGGGGGGGGGTTTGGACTATTTCAATAACCTCTTTATTGGTCTCCCTGCTTCTACTAGGAGGACGGCTTTTCCCAGGAACCCCTTTGTCACATGGAAGGTGGAGAGATATTTCAAAATCTAAATCACATCATTTCATTCCCACACTCATTATCTTCCTACTAGTTCTTCATTGAATTTAGAATAAAATGTAAAGGTCTAATGGTCATACAAGAGCCTACAGGATTCACCATCTCCACTGGATATTCTTACACTTTCTTTTTTTTTTTTTTTTTGTAGAGACAGAGTCTCACTTTATGGCCCTCGGTAGAGTGCCGTGGCCTCACCCAGCTCACAGCAACCTCCAACTCCTGGGCTTAAGCAATTCTCTTGCCTCAGCCTCCCGAGTAGCTGGGACCACAGGCGCCCACCACAACGCCCGGCTATTTTTTGGTTGCAGTTTGGCCAGGGCCGGGTTTGAACCCGCCACCCTCGGTATATGGGGCCGGCGCCCTACCGACTGAGCCACAGGCGCCGCCCTATTCTTACACTTTCTAAACTCAAATCTTTTCTTCAAACACAATAACCTTACTTTTGATTTGGGGTTTCTGCACTATCCCCCAGTGCTCTCCTTCAGATCTTTGCCTGATGGTCTCATTATTGCCATTTTCATCTCAGAACTCATTGTCACTAACTCTTGACCACCCAACCTGAAGTGAGCCTCCAGACATGCACTATAACAGTGCTCTTCTAAGTAGGATATTTCTGAGTGCTGTAGCTGGAAATAGAAATAAGGAGTTTGAGCCAGAATGTAAAACAAGGTACTTCTTTCTTTAGTGAGCAAGTCTTGGTGTATAACAAAAAATCCTATGTAGAGTGTCTATGTGTAACAGTCATACCTTCTTTATTCAGAAACAACAGAAGTAAGTATGGTGAGGGTGGATCTATCTTGATCAAAAACCAGATCTGAGACTGATAAAGACTCTGTCTGGGCATGATGTTTTGAAATTTTGCCTTTTGTTATTCCCTCCCTGTATATCTTAACAATGGAAAGACAAAGGGAGTTTTTACGGGTAATGGCCTAAAGGAATGATGGTTGGGTAAGGTTATAAAGCCAAAGGTGCTAGTTTTCCTTTATTTTATGAGATGGGGAAATGGGATAGGCCTCAGGCCATTCCTAAATTCCATTTTATTTTCTAACAACCTAAGAAATACGAAGATATATTCAGATATTGTTGAAGCAAATTATAAGTGACCATGTTAACATTTTGTTATAGAAATTAGAAATAAATAGCATTTGCATTTAAGAAACCCTACTGTTTATTTTTCTTTTCTGTAAAAGAATCAATGTCTTGGTTGATAACCCAGAGTTCTATATCACGGGAATGGAAGAACCATTCTGGCCTAGAAATGTGAAGGGTGAGTGTTCCTGGTCATTGGAGAACTTTGGTAGAGATCTTATCCTGTGTAAAATTTTGAGTAGCACTGTCTTCATGGGTCCTCTAGCACTATTCATCAGTAAAATGCTGCTCCAGGTAGTTGAAGGTATTAATATGTTGAATGGAATTATTTAGGATTATCCCTTCTAATGCTGGACAAAAGCAGCAGTATTTGTTGTTGTTGCATTATTTTCTCCTGGTAATAGTTAAGCAATGATGCTTGGATGCTTTTGGATGCTTTTTAAAACTAAATTTTATTATGTTACGGGATAGGCAATATTCAATATGGGACAGGCAATATAAAAGGCGCTCAAACGCATAACACAGAGCATGAGAAATCATTCTCAGCCCCACATCTGCTTCTCAGCTATCCAATCCCTTCCCTAGAGGAATTCACCGTTTTACTTTCTAAATGTGCACTCCAAAGATAAACAATGCATATTCAAACATAGATACCATACATACTGTTTTTTACATAGAAATAATAATGCATCTATAATATTATAAACATTAATCTGTCTTGATTTTAACAATCTCAGAGATTTTTCCATATCAGCACAAACTGCATCTAACTGTTGTATTCTATTCTATTTTATGAATAAAGAAAATTAACTTATTTGCTAGTGGTGGACATTTAGATTGTTTTCTAATCTTTTTAATAAAGAAGGATTTTTAAAGTCTCTCAGCCTTCCTCAGATATGTGTACTTCTTTAAAATTTTTTCCCTTGAGAAATAATGCTTTTTAAATTCACACACGAAAAGCTTTATTTAATATAATTTTTCTTGAATTATATTTTTTGTTATTTTTTTTTCATCCTGCCAATTCAGTTCTCAGATCTTAACATGACTGTTGTATTGGATTTCCTTTTAAATCTTTCCAAATTATTTTATGTCTATTTTTACTTTTGTTTCTTTTTTAATTTCAGTAAATTTAGGTGGTACAAGTGGTTTTCTATTACATGGATGAATTGCATAGTGCTGAAGCCTGGGCCTTTAGTATATCCATCAACCGAATGGTGTGCATAGGACCCAATAGCACTGTACACACTGTGTTTTCACCCCTCAGCTCCCTTCCTCCCTCCCCACTCTGAGTCTCCAATGTTGGTTATGTCACTCTGTGTGACCATGCATACCCATGACTTTGCTCCATTTATACACAAGAACATGTGGTATTTGATTTTCTGAGTCGGTTTGCTTGGGATAGTGATTTCCAGTTCCATGTAAGTTGCAGCAAAATGTATTCCTAGTAATCTTGAATGATCTTTTGTATTTCTATGGTATCAATTTTAATCTTTGTTTTCATTTCTGATTAAGATCATTTGAATCCTCTCTCTTCTTTTTTTTTTAATTTTTGTTAATTTAGCTAGTGCTGTTTTCAATTTTATTTATCTCTCCAAAGAACTTTTTGTTTCATCGATCCTCTGTATTTACTATTCTTTGTTTTAATTTCATTTGGTTCTGCTCCAATCTTTGCTCTTCCTTATTTTCTTCTATCTTTGGTTGTGGCTATTCTTGTTTTTGTGGTTTCTTGTTATTGTTCTGTTTAGTTCATTTTTTCAGTGCTGTCATGTCCTCATTTCCATCCACGATTGTCCTCATTTGTGTTACTCCTAATCCAGGCTACATAACCAAGAAGTTATTTTCTCCCTTCTACTCCTCTCTCCTGTGCTCTGCTAATTCATGCATTGTCTGTGAGCTAAGACATACTATCCAAATTCTTGCATTTGTACTTCAACGTACTAATTTATGTTGTATTTTGTTCCATTTTTTTCTAATTAAATGATAATACATTTGGTCGTAATTTTTATCTGTTTCTTCAAATAATTTTTCTTTTCATAAGTCTTTTATGACTCTTCTTTATTTTTTTTGTTTTCTTCCTTTGTATTCTAGTATTTTCCTGTAAACATAGTGCTGCTTTCTTAATTTGACTTGAGTTCTGGAACCAATACTATATAGAAAAATTGTGTAAGAAAGGAACTTTCTTTAAGGAATTAAGACATCATTTCCTTTCTTTGTCATGGACATAAATTATTATATTCAAAAGGCATTCAATTTTTAATTATAGCATTTAAAATGTCTTAGCTTAGCCATCCCTACTTGTTATCTTGACTTTCATCAAGCAATGCTATTTTAAAATAATACAAAGATGTGCAAGTGGTGACTTGAACATGTCTAAGCAAAAAGAGTTGATTGATTCTAATTCAAGGTTAACACCATGTCTCCTGACCCTCCATTAAAAAAAAAAAAGCTACACAATTCAATGAATAAAAAAGTCTTTAAATTCAACTGGACATAAAAACATATTATGACTAAATATGTCAGGATTATTACCCACAGTACAAGGAAGTAAAATCCTCAGTAGAGTTCTAGTTGAACAAACTATATTGATGTCATTCGGTAAAAATAACTTCAGAGTTCTTATAGTACTATCTGATTATGCTACCAGACACTGGCATGTCACTTTTAGTAGAACAATTATTACCAATTTTTGATGACCAGCTAATAGCCCTGTAGCGGAGTTCCTTACACTATAACTGTGACACTTACCATTGAGATTCTGGTGAAACATTTCCAACGCACTGATTTTTTTCTATCAGTTTTAAAGATATACAGTTTATTATTTTTTTTTTTTTCAGGATAAGACTTTCTGGGTCAGAATCACACATAATTCCAACCTATACTTCTTTATATTTTTAAGACTTAAAAATTCGATACCACGCAGGTCAGTACCATTTGTGCTCTGTCATTTAAACTAATTGCATTCTCGGTACTGCAAACTGAGTTAGGCAAAGAGAGAGCAGATCTCTGAAGATAAATCCCAATGACCATGCTCATGTGAGTCTGAAATAACATTAAATAGAACAGATAAACACGAACTAACATGAAATGGAGCATTGCTTAGATAATTTTCTGTCTATCACACCTATCTTGCAGAAGAAAGTCTCTGGAATCAAGAAAAATAGCTTTTCTGTGGCAGAGCTCTCCACAATTTCTTAGACCTTATAAGATGTTGAATTTTCACATTGATAAATTAAAACTATATTTAAATATAATCTGTTTCTTTTCCTTTTACTTTTGTCTGGAGAATTTGACCAGAATTTTCTGCCAAAAATTATCTCAATGTTTATATAATACTGTGTCAGCATAGACTGATAGAAAAATAACACCTTTAAAAAGCATGACAATAACCCAAAATTATATGCTTCTGAAATTCTTTTAGTTCAAAAATAATGGGACATCTTTAGACTACTTATTAATATATGATAACTTATTTTCAAAGAATTACTGGAATTTCTGACATTTATAAAACTGTAACTGTGAGTCATAAAGAATAAATTGAAATAAGAAAACCAATATTAAATTTAAAAAAGTTATTAGATTACAATTTTGGTGATAATAATAATGGATTAGATATAGAAGACAAATATTGAAAAGAAACAAGCACAGAAGAAACATTTCTCAAATTTTTGAGGAAAGGAATATTCTGAGGAATTTTGAGGAAAGGATATTTCTGAGGAAAGGAATAATAAATAATTAAAATGAAGCTAAAGTATGACCGATTTAGGTAATAGTGCTCACTGGGGTTAGATGATTATCTCAGGGTTGTTTTGGTTTGCATTTCTCGAATAATTAGGCACAATGAGCACTTTTTCATATCTGTCTTCTTTAGAAGAGGTTCTATTCCTGTCTCTTGCCCATTGATATATGGGATTGTTGGCTTTTTTCTTTTCTTTTTTTTTTATTAAATCATAGCTGTGTATATCAATATGATCATGGGGCACCATACACTTGTTTCATAGAATATTTGACACATTTTCATCTCATTAGTTGACATAGCCCTCCTGGCATTATCCTAGTTACTTTGTCAAGACATTTACATTCCACATTTGCCAAGTCTCACATGTACCTTTGTAAGATGCACCACATGTGTGATCCTTTCAATCCCCCTCCCTCTACCCACCTCCCCCCTCCCTCCCCACGCTTGCCCCCTTCTGCCTGTTCTTAGGTTGAAACTTGGTTATAGCTTCATGTAAAGGTCCTAAGTTAGATTCATAGTAGGGGTGAATACATTGGATATTTTTTCTTCTATTCTTGAGACACTTTACTGAGAAGAATACGTTCCAGCTCCATCCATGTAAACATGAAGGAGGTGAGGTCTCCATCCTTCTTCAAGGCTGCATAGTATTCCATGGTGTACATATACCACAATTTGTTAATCCTTTCGTGGATCGACGGGCACTTGGGTTTCTTCCATGACTTAGCAATTATGAATAGGGCTGCAATAAAGATTCTGGTAACAAATCTTTGTTATGATGTGGTTTTGGGTCTTCTGGGTATATGCCCAGCAGAGGAATTACAGGATTGAATGGCAGATCTATTTTTAGATCTCTAAGCGTTCTCCATATATCTTTCCAAAAGGAATGTATTAGTTTGCATTCCCACCAGCAGTGCAAAAGTGTTCCCTTTTCTCCACATCCACGCCATCATCTCTGGTCTTGAGATTTTGTGATATAGGCTAGTCTCACTGGAGTTAGATGATATCTCAAAGTAGTTTTGATTTGCATTTCTCTGATGATTAAAGATGATGAGCATTTTTTCATATGTCTGAAGGCCGCTCGCCTTTCTTCTTCGGAGAAGTTTCTTTTCAATTCTCTTGCCCAGCCTGTGATGGTATCCCTTGTTCTTTTCTTGCTAATGCGTTTGAGTTCTCTGTGGATTCTGGTTATAAAACCTTTGTCAGAGACATAACCAGCAAATATCTTCTCCCATTCTGTGGGCTGTTTGCTTGCTTTACTTACTGTGTTCTTGGCAGTGCAGAAACTTTTTAGTTTGATCAAGTCCCAAAAGTGTATTTTTGAAGCTGCTTCAATCACCCGGGGGGTCCTTCTCATAAAAAAATCACCCAACCCAATTTCTTCAAGGGTTTTCCCTGCACTCTCTTCTAGTATTTTTATAGTTTCATGTCTTAAGTTTAGGTCTTTAATCCAGTAAGAGTCTATCTTGGTTAGTGATGAAAGGTGTGGATCGAGTTTCAGTCTTCTACAGGTTGCCAGCCAGTTCACCCAGCACCATTTGTTAAATAGGGAATCTTTTCCCCACTGGATGTTTTTAATTGGCTTGTCAAAGATTAAATAACGGTAAGTAGCTGGGTTCATCTCTTGGTTCTCTATTCTGTTCCAGACATCTACTTCTCTGTTTTTGTGCCAATACCATGCTGTTTTGATCACTATCGATTTGTAGTATAGTCTGAGGTCTGGTAGCGTAATTCCTCCTGCTTTGTTTCTATTTTTGAGTAATGTCTTGGCTATTCGAGGTTTTTTTCTGATTCCATATAAAACGAAGTATTGTTTTTTCAAGATCTTTAAAGTATGACAGTGGAACTTTAATAGGGATTGCACTGAAGGTATATATTGCTTTGGGTAGTATGGACATTTTAACAATGTTGATTCTTCCCAGCCATGAGCATGGTATGTTTTTCCATTTATTAAAATTCTCGGCTATCTCTTTTCTTAGAGTTTCATAGTTCTCTTTATATAGATCTTTCACATCCTTTGTTAGATAAACTTCCAAATATTTCATCTTCTTTGGCACTACTGTGAATGGGATAGAGTCCTTAACTGTTTTTTCAGCTTGACTATTGTTTGTACATATAAAGGCTACCGATTTATGAATGTTGATTCTGTAACCTGATTTTGTAACCTGCTGTATTCCTTGATCACTTCTAAGAGTTTTGTCATCTCTACACCGTCTCTATCTCAAGAGTGCAGGTATTATTCAAACTTTCTCTTGTATCTGTGCTGGGGGAGAGGGGAATGCGTGAAGTTGTTTTATGTAAAGCACACAGTGGTACTGGGATTTAGTTTTTAGAAAAGTGACACTTGGACTGTGCTGTGCAAATAAGTACAAATCTCCTGAGGAAATATATACACTCACAGATACACCCATAATCAGTACACATAGACTTACTCCTGGATAACTTCCAACCCTCATGCAAACAAACCCAGGCCATCCAAATGGCACAGTTGCTTCCAGAGACTTTACCTGACATTCAGCTATTCAGTAGACCATCTGTTTCTTGCACCACACCCCCAGTCCTTGTCTCCAGCAGGAAGCTGGAACCAGGGTGGCTGTCCAGACAGAAGCAACCAAGAGTATCTCACTTTCTCCTCACTTAGATTTTTCCTCAGCGAGGGAGCAATCCCAGAAAAACACATAGTTTTCCTTTGTTCTTGGGTCCACCTGAAATTAGAGAAAGAAGACTTAGGGGATCAGGGGTCTTTTTTCCCTCAGTGATGTTAGAAAATTGTGGCGGAGGCAATGGCCCCAAAATATAAAGCATAGAGGATGCTTATGTAAAGACAGGATATTTTCATGAAAGATTTCTGAAGTCTATTTTCATTGTCAAATACAAAATTCCTTTTTAAGAACGACTACTTACAAAAAAAAAAAAAAAAGACTACTAAATACTGGAAGAAAGAAGATGTTACCTTCACAAAAGAGGGGACCCTCCTCGTCTGACCTGTGTGGTGACAGTAACTGACCGGCCAATAAAGGCTCCTCCACCAGGCCCTCAAGGGGCTTTCCCTGCTCTTCCATCCTCATACCACCTTTGTGGCAGCTGCTGTGGCTGGGTGGTGACACTCTGCCTTCATTTGGAAGGTGTTTATGGGCCAGATAATCCTTGGATAATAGTGTCTACCCAAGGACTGGTTGTAAAGCAGCTTCTAGAAGCAGATAAATAATAGAAATTGGCCTCTTTTGTCCCAGCCCCTGGGACAACAGGCATCTGGGGACCTCGCTGCATCTGGCCTGACCCTCAGTCCATCCATGCTGACCTATGTCTTTCCAGTTTGGGTCAGAGGACTGGAGCCTGACTCCTATTCCCTGCCTCTCAACACCTTCCACTACAGAAAGGGCCTGGTGTGTCATAGTAGATGGAGAACATGACAAGACAAGAAAGAAGTCCCTGAGACACCTCAGAGATGTCCATGAGGTGCTCATTCTGGCCATGGCACCTAATCATCCTCACTTGGAAGGAGCAAAAAACTCACACCAGGATGGCTGGGCTGCGGCTGGACTCAGGTGATGAGGCCACACAGCTTCGCTTGAACTTACAACCCTGAAATCGTCTTCCTCCCAAGTCCATGTCATCCTCACGTGGCCTGGGTGCTCCTGTTACTTCCTTCTGTCCATCTTTGTCTTTTCCTTTTAAGGTCCAGCTCATGGTCCTGAGACCGCTTCCTCCCATGGAATCCACTAGGCAGCTGTTTCTGGATTCCTAGAGCCCTTTGTCTTCATCTCACTAATTTTAATATTTAGTCACTGACATCTGGCTCCCCCTCAAGTACCACTGGGAAACGGCTGTCTAGTGATTAAGGACTTCTAGGACAGTCTATTGATGAGAAGCACGTTTATGGTGGTGAGAGACGGATGACACTTTTCAACAGAGCTGTCCTTTTTGTTTTGTTGAGGGAAAAAATTCACAACTCCAGGGTAATCAAATTCTATGGAAATACAAAGTATTTCACACAGCTATTCAAGGTTCAAAGGGGTCCTCAAGCCATAATTTTCCTCATTTTATATGTATGTTTTCTTGAACAAATGCTTTAGTTTGCAACGGTGTTCCGAGGAACCAAAAACCTACATTAACTGGCAGGTTCAACGGGGACTTGATTGTGGGCTTTTCTGTCACCCATGGGTGAATTTATCTTTACTTGCAGTACACAATGAACCATGCCCACCTTTTAGGAAGGGAGCCACGTGTTCACCCTGACATTCAGACCCAGAAGAAGCCCTCTCATTTCTTTGCAAAGTGATGGCCCCAGGACACAGCAACCAGAGTTGGTAAAGGCATGGGAGACATATTTTCCATGTGGAAATGTAATTTCCTATTTTCAGCAACACTGTCTGAAATGGAATATTGGGCATCAATTGGGACAGTTGGTCTGAAATTGCCCCAACTCTGCCAGGAGGTTCCTTCTTCCTTATCTACTGACTAGAACTGAGTGTGGCATATGGCTCCACTGGGGGCTCACTTCAGAAGGAAGGATCCCTGCCCAGCACTCCTTGCTTTTGAGATAGGTGAAGATTAAATCTGAGGTTTCATGTAATGAAAAAAGCTCTGGGAACATGTAATGAAAAGGGACACCAGATTCCTGCCAATGAGGAATCGATGAGGTTAATCTGTGGTGCCTGCTTCCCCACTCACTTGGTGTGCAACTCTGTGTAATTCATACACATTCTCAAGCCCTCTTTTTTCATAATTCAAATAAAGATTATCTGGATTCATTTAAGGATTAAGGATTCTTTTATTTGATCAATCAAAATTCTGAGACGGGAACATAAAAACCCCTCATAATTGAGATTTATAATTAAATTATTTGACTCGTAAAAGGAATCCCAAGACACAGTTTGTCCATTTAGAACCTCAGGACCGTTTTTCTATATGGCAAAACTATGTCTTTCTTGTTTATAAAGAAATTCTTGGCATACAACAAACTGCACATATTTAAAGTATACAATTTAATCCATTTTGATATACTTACTGTGGCATAAGTAAGGATATATTTGGTCTCTGTCTCCAGCTGTTATCATGGAGATTCAAAAATCCTTATAATTTCCTGTATAATAGCATTTCTTTTTATATTAACAAGGAAATTCAATGTGATCCCCTAGATACTTTCTGGGTGACAATAAAAGACCAACCACATGAACAGAGGATGGTAACTTTGGGCCACACTGACCTCCAAGAAGAGGGAGGGGCAAGAGACTGGCTTCAGTCCTGTGGACAATGTTTGAATTAGTCATGCCTACATGATGAAACTCCAATAAAAACTCTGAGCCCAAAGCTCAGTGGAACTCCCGGGTTTGTGAATAACTGATGGCTGTGAAGGAATTATCTATCCTATGACTCCACAAGGTTAGGGCATGAAAGCTCTGAGTTCAGGACCCTACCAGATCTCACCTATGTGTGAGATTGTGGTAAAATTGTAATTGCAAGTATAGGGCTTTCCTCGGTTCTATGAACTATATCTAGCAAACTACTGAAACTGAGGGGTATGGGAACCCCCAAATACAGGGTCACTCTGTTTGACATTTGGGCTGCCTAAGGGACCCCGAATTGCATCTGGTGTCTGATTTAAGATCAGTGTGGATAACATTGCCCTTATCTTGTGGTATCTAATGCTAACTCTGGGTGGCTGGTGGCAAAAATGTCATAATGTGCTGCAATAGCATCCAGCTGGGAGGGGGGATAAATGACTTCGTGTCACAGATGTGGGATTTTCTGGAACAACTTTGACTCATTGAAACACATGGTTTAGGAATAGAAAGGATGAAAGGCTGTGGAATGAGCATTCTTTGATTCCTGGGTGGCCACAAGGTCATGCATGGTATAGAACAGCAGCTATGTTGCAACCAATTATAAAGCTAAAAGTTACCAGTTATCTACTTACAATAAACTAACTGGTCTTTTACCAAGCAGACAACAGCATACGATGGGGGAAAGAAGGCCTATTCAATAAATGCTGCTAGGAAAACTGGATAGCCATATGCAAAAGAATGAAATAGGAAGCCCGTCTCTCACTACTCACAAAAATTAATTCAGGATGGCTAAAAGATTCAGATCATTTAAGGAAAGAAACTGTAAGAATTCTAGAGGACAAGGTAGAGAAAACTCTTTTCAATATCAGCCTAGGCAAAGAATTTATGAAAAATATACCAATAGCAATCTTGGCAACAATTAAAATTAATACATGGAATTTGATTAAACTAAAATGCTTCTGCACAGCTAAGGAAACAATCAACAGAGCAAATAGACAACCTACAGAATGGAAGAAGCTACATGAGGCAATAAAGGGCTCATAAACAAAAATTTACAAAGAACTCAAGCAAGTCAGCAAGAAAAAACAAACAACCCTATCAAAAAGAGGGCAAAGACATGAATAGAAGCTTCTCAAAAGAAGAAAGACAAATGGCAAAAAAAAAAAAAAAAAAAGAAAGAAAGAAAAAAATGCTCAACATCACTAATCATCAAGGAAATGAAATTAGAATCACAATGAGATTTCAGCTTATCCTGATGAGAATGGCTTTTATTAAAAAGTCCAAAACCAGTAGATGCTGACGTGGATGCAGAGAGAAAGGAGCACATACACATTGTAGGTGGGACTGCAAATTAGCACATCCTCTAATAGAAAACTGTATGGCAATTCCTCAAACAACTAGAAATAGACCTACCATTCAATCCAGCAATCATGCTATTGGGTATTTACTCAAAGGAAAAGAGGACTTTTCGCCAAAAGACATCTCACTCAAATGTTTATTGCAGCACAATTCACAATTGCAAAGATGTAGAATCAACTCGTGTCCATCAGTCTGAGTATATTAATAAAATGTGGTATATGTATACCACAGACTACTACTCAGCAATAAAAAAATATGAATTCGGGTGGCGCCTGTGGCTCAGTGAGTAGGGCGCCGGCCCCATATGCCGAGGGTGGCGGGTTCAAACCCAGCTCCGGCCAAACTGCAACAAAAAAATAGCCAGGCGTTGTGGCGGGTTCCTGTAGTCCCAGCTGCTCGGGAGGCTGAGGCAAGAGAATTGCATAAGCCCAAGAGTTAGAGGTTGCTGTGAGCCGTGTGACGCCACAGCACTCTACCTGAGGGCGGTACAGTGAGACTCTGTCTCTACAAAAAAAAAATATATATATATGAATTCATACCTTTTACAATAATCTGAGTGCAACTGGAGACCATTCTCCAAGTGAAGCATCTCAAGAATGAAAAAAGAAATACCACATGTATTCACTATTAAATTGGAACTAACCAATGGGCACACACATAAAGGAGAGTAAAATTCAGTGGAAATCAACGAGGGAAGTGGGAAGGAGGGCAGGTCAAAAACCTGCCTAATGGGTATTATGAACCCTCTGAGTGATGGGCATACCTTTAACTGTGACTCAAATATTAAAAAAAGGATTTATGTAACCTAAAACATTTATACATCCTTAAAATGTTTTAATTTAAAAAAAAAAAGTTACCAATGGAATTTAGAGATGATAGATTTAACTTCCAGAAAATTTGTTCACTAGATGCATAGGGATATATAAAATAATACGTAAAACACAGAATCCTTCTGTTAGTGCTACCTGTAATAACTAAAATATAATTTTAAAAGAGAGTGTGAGGTCAGATCTTGATGGCCAGGCCAAGCTCATATTTTGGTCCACCTGAGCTATGGCCACTAGCTTCAAAGATGCTTCAATTTTTCCCAAAGGAAAAATTATGTTGGGACAATAGATAGTACCTCTAAGATCCTTGGTCACAAAGAAAGGAGTCTTTGTGGGGTTAGGGGGAGAAAAGCCAAGAGACTATTGAGGGAGTACAGGGCGAAGGAATTGTCTCATGTTGTGAATCAGAATTGCCATCTTCCTAAAGAGTTCTTATGGAAATGGATGGTAAGACTAATTTAGGGCCAGTAGCTCTGGGCTTGAATGTCTTTTTTTTTTTTTTTAATTGAATCATAGCTGTATACATTAATGCTATTATGGGCTACAACATGCTGGTTTTATATACTATTTGAAATATTTTCATCAAACTAATTAACATAGCCTTCACCACATTTTCTTACTTATTGTGTTAAGATATTTATACTCTACACTTAGTAAATTTAACATGTACCCTTGTGAAATGCACCGTAGTTGTGTTCCCACTGATTCCCCTCCCTCCACCCATCCTTCCCCGCAAAGGGCTGATTCTCTTGCCTCAGCTCCCCAAGTAGCTGGGAGGCTAAGGCACCAGCCACAATGCCCCCCTATTTTTTGGTTGTAGTTGTCATTGTTGTTTGGTGGGTCCAGGCTGGATTCGAACCCACCAGCTCTGGTGTATGTGGCTGGTGCCTTAGCCGCTTGAGCTATAGGCACCGAGCCACAACTAGTCGAGTTTTTATAAAATTGATTAACCAATTGTAAATACAAGGCCCAATCAGCAAACCCAACATAAGGAGGATTAGAGACCTGGCCAGACTACTTATCAAAGTTGTTAGCCAGGAATTCCAATCAAATAATTACCCCTGATTTATTTGCATAAAAATAAGAGGCTTCTCCTAGGGCTGCACATAAACCTCTTTGACTTCAAGGGAGATACAGTTAAATTATAGCCTGGGCTATGAAGACAGTTTGCCTAACCAGTCACATCTCCTAAAGTAAACGGTGGGGCTAGCTGGGTCCAAGAGAAAAGGTTTTTGTTGTTGTTGTTGTTGTTAGTGATGGGGGGGGTGTCTTGCTCGCCTAACCCTATGTAGTAGACATAACCAACAATGAGAAGCTAAATCAGGTTGAGTTATATTCAAAAGACGTTGCATACCATTTAACATACTTAACAGGAAGCAAAAGGGAGTTTTTTGTGGGTTCTTTGTAGGGCAAAGGGCCTTTTAGGTCTGGATTAAAGAAATTGAACAGTGGGTCTTTCAGTCGTGCCAGTGTCCCCACTGGTCTTGGGTGGGTCTCCTGGGTGGCACAATTGACTGTATTGGGCCAGCATGTATAGAGCTAGAGTTTCCAAGTCTATTTTTGTCTCCTGATTCACTCAATTGGCCTCTGTACCTGGATTTTTACATTCCCAGCATTCCCCAAACTGGCCTTTACTACAAGACCTTGTTCTACGTGCTGTGGCATCCTGGGTGGCGTTAAGGTTAAAAGCACTGGATTGTAATCTCCTTTCCATCCAGCCACATGCAGTAGGAAGGGGAAGCAGCAAGGATGCAGGAAAGGAAAACATCTCTATCGAGATTGCAACAGTCTTAGCTTGATAAGGTTTTCTCCTGGGACCACTGTCCAGTGGGCTCCGCTGTCTCCTTTGGTCTTCTTCACCCGTGTTTATTGCATCCATTCTGACAAACTCTCCACTCTCACAGCCATCAGGGTAGTGAGGATGACGGTGAAGGGGCCCTTCCACTTCGAGGGGAGGCCTTCTTTCTGGAATGACTTAACCTACACTCAATCTCCAGGCTGAAAGGCATTTTTGGAGTCCTTTGCAGGCCCTCTGGGGTCCCGTAAGTATCTTAAATTGGGGGTGGATGTCCCTTTGGATCTGAGAGAGAGACTGGAGATACTTTAAAGAGTATGGTTAGTTATTTCTGCTGAGGTTCATGCACACGGGGGCAGAGGGGGAGGTCTCCCATACATGATTTCATAAGGAGTAAAACCTGCTCTGTATGGAGTATACCTTGCTCTGAGAGTTGCTAAGGGCAGGTGCTCTGTCCACTTTCCACCAGTCTCATCAATACGTTTGGTTAAAGTTACTTTTAGGGTCCGGTTCATTCTTCCGACTTGTCCTGAGCTTTGGGGATGGTAGGCACAATGTGTACCTAGGGCTTTACTAATTACTTGGGTCAAAGCAGAAGCAAAAACTGGCCCATTATCTGAGCCAATTGAAAAAGGTAGCCCATATCTAGGACTAATCTCATTCAGAAGCATTTTTGCAGTGGTTAAAGCAGTTTCATTTATGGGGGGAAAGCTTCTACCCACCCTGAGAATGTATCTACCTACTAGCACCAGGAGATATTTATATCTCTTACTACCTGGATGGAGTTCAGAAAAGTCAATTTCCCAAGCGTCTCCAGGCATGTGCCCCCTGAGGCAAATTCCCATTGGAAGCTTTGGTCCTAATTTGGTGTTGACCTTCTCACAGGTGACGCACCAGGGTAGTGTTGACTGGGCTAACATTGAAAGTCCCCTAAATGCATATCTAAGTTGCGATAACTCTTGCATTTTCTTCTCTAAAAGGCCAGACTGCATAAGCATGGCAGTTTTTTCTTTCTTTTTCACCTCATCGATTTTTTCTTGAATTTCTGCATCTAACAAATTTTCCAGGAAATAGAGCTTCCTCAGTTTATTTTTGTAAGCTGAATTGCTGGGTCCAGGTTCAAGAGGCTGAGCCTTTGTATTGTTTTTCATATGACTTAGGGGCTTCTCTCCTTCCTGCACATTTGAGAAAAGCAGTTTAATGAATGGCAATAATGTCGATTCTACATCTTCTAGATTTCCCTCTGAGAAATAAGGCAATATGTAATTAAGGGCACTAATGACATCGCTTTCATCACTGAAGTCCATCTGGTCGCTCGTGAAGCCTGACAAGCCGATGCCATTTTTATTTGCGGATACCTCTGGCTCAATGGTCAGCTCGGTGCTCGTGTGCTTCTTCCGGGCCTGTAATACCTTCATGAGCGCTCCCTCCGCATTTCCTACACTTGCTTCTTCAACTGTCAAAAAAGAAGAGACTGTTTTTGACGATGGAAGGCTGATGGCATAGCTTTTTGCCAATCCACAGCCATATATCCCAGTCAAAGAAATTAGGAGTCAGCAAACAGAAGAGTGCCACGTAGAGAGGAAAAAAGAAACCCCAGTTTAAACCTATACAATGGAATAATAAAAGGAGAAAAAATATCTTTGGGAAATGTGGCTACCTACTCAGAACATTCCATAATGTGACATACAGTTACTCTACTTGGGGTTATTCCACTGGTCCCCCAAATCCACTCGCCCAGCACTCAGTAAACACCCAAGATGGGAGACCCTTGCTCCCTGCTCCTGGCTGAACCAGCCCTTCTGCAGCCCAGACTGTCCTGCCTCAGATGCAGAGGGGGCATGCTTGTAGATGACTCTGATGAAAGACAGTTCCCTGAGGGGACCAAGAGAAGAGATGCTAATGTGGAGGCCCCAATCCTATTGCTAAGACGTCCTTATCTGGACATGGCCTTGTCATCTCCCCACCCAGTTCCTCTTCTTGGCCCCTGCTCTCATGTATCCTAGCCCGGATAATAGGAGGTTCTGCACAGAAAAAACACGAGGTAGATTCTGGTTCTTTCCTCAATTTGGGCTGGGATCTGGGATGGAGGTTAAGAGGTTTTTAATTTCCAGATTATATGCTTATGTGGCGTGTTCAATAAATCTAAGGAATAACAGCAATTTTAGATAAACATTACTTGACTTCCTAAAATGCAGAAAGGAAAAGCAACTTTTGTCAGACGCCCACTTTGCTTTCGTTTCATTTCTATAATTCCCAGCTTTACTTGTGGAACCATCCAAAGCTTCCAACTGCATGAAAAACAAGTGTACCATCGTGTAGCTGGGTTCCTGTCCAGAATTAAAAGTTTCGGTGGTAGTGGTTAAGGGTCAGAGGAGTTGGTAAGCATCATGAGAAATGAGGAACATGGGCTATGGAGAACCCAAATTTGGGGACAGAGGGCCTGAGAATAGGCTACAGCACTTAACGCCTCTGATCTTGTTTTTCCTCATCTGTAACACAAGATTAAAAATGTTTCTTCTGCCTACTTTCAGGGAAGAAGAGACTAATACAATATAATATAATATGTGAAAAATTGTTTTGGAAAGTATGCAACTTTAGTATCACGGGTAGAGATCTGTATTCAAATTGTCTGGACATGAAAGCAGTCACATTTTGATGAAGTTAGTGCTAATAAACGTAATATGAGAAAAACACTTAAAAAAGCACCCGAGTGTTTGTTCTGTGGATATAAAAGCTTTAGATTTAGAGCAAGTTCAGAGTTGGAAAGTCTAAGAATGGAAAAGCCCTCTGTTTCTTTAGAAGGGCCAGGTAGCAATTTCTGGTTATGTAACCGGAAACTCTCAGGCTCCAAATATCACTTATACTCTCCGTAAAAATAAACAAAGCAAAACCCGATCTATACCTGTCCTATAAGGAAAAGAGCTCTTGAGACCTAATGGATATAAAACCAGTTACAAACTTTGAGGAGCTGTATAGACAAGTTATTGGTGGGGGGTAAAACACCAAGCAGAGACACAGTACAGAGTATGTGGCCGCTAATGTTATACTCTCTCCTTCCGTTCCTTCCTCTCTGTCCTTTATGGATGTGGAACAGTTACATTATTAAATTATGTAATAATAACTGTGAACCTGACTTTCAGCCAGGGAGTAGTTCAGAAATACAGGGAGTTTAACTCTGAACGAATAAGTAAGAATAAAGCAATTCCATCATTAGCTTAAAAATTCTCAAATTAAAAACTTAAAAAACAAAATAAAAATTAAAAAAATTTATCATTAAGCAATTTAAACTCACAACAATCTTCTGTGCTGTTTCCTATACATGCATCACAATGTAGCTTCACTGTCTTGCAGACAACCTCAATATTATTTTTAAATTGGCAGAGGCAGCAGGCCATATGGCTAGGTAAGATCCTATAAATGGAAACACAGAGAATTAAATTAATGGTAAAGGGATGACTTCAGTTGGTAGAAGAGGGAGGTTGAAACTACCGCAGGGCTAGGCAAAAAGAGTTCTTGAGGCATATGGCCTGGTCAGTTGTTGGGTAGGAACCAGAAAGCCAAAAGGAAAGGAGACAGAGAGATGGGTGAACACAGCAGTGGTTATGGTATGCCTAGAGTAAACGTGATAGAGATTAGAGGTGCCAGGTATGGTAGCTTTCACCTGTAATTCCAGCTACAGGGGAGGCTAAAGCAGGAGGATTGCTTGGTGCTAGGGTTTGAGACCAGCCTGGGCAACATAGCAAGACCCTGCCCCTACAAAAAATTTTTTTTAATTAGCTGGGCATTGTGGTGTGCACCCGTGGTTGCAGCCACTCAGGAGAGTAAGGTGGGAGGATTGCTTGAGGCCAGAACTTTGAGACCAGCCTAGGCAAGATAGCAAGACCTCATCTCTAAAAATAATAAATTTTAAAAAAAAGGAATTAGAATTGGGTGACACTGATTTGTAGTTTCATTCAGAAATTATCTTCTCCCATAGAAGACAGAAGAAGAAAATCTGTCTCACTTTGGGTTGAGAGGACACAGGAGGCAGACTTCTAAGAAGAGTCTGGAGGCCCCAAACTTCTAGAATTCCTTTCTCAATTACTGTTCGGAGTGGTAAATATTAGAAATTACTCTGGGCATAAATGATAGCTTAGTTTAAACCACTTTATAATGTAATAATGATTACATTGGCCAAATGTGGACAATTTGAGCCTTCAAAATAATAATGATGATAATAAGGTACAACATAATTACTATAAAGAAGAATCCATGAATTCACAGAAGAAGAATCCATGAATTCACAAAAGGAAAAGAGGGCCAGCTCTTCTTTAATATTAATAGAATAATGCCAGCTATGTAGAAGGAATGATATAATTAGAAAAGTGTCATTTTGCAAACACAATAATAATGGATTTGGATAGTGATTATCACTGATGCACAGTTGGTTGGTTTGTTTGTTTTTTAAGACAGAGCCTCAAGCTGTCGCCCTGGGTAGAGTGCCATGGCGTCACAGATCACAGCAACCTCCAACTGCTGGGCTTAAGCGATTCTCTTGCCTCACTGATGCACAGTTGGGTAAAAACATGTTTTGAAAGCAGGATCTTCACTGATCTCAAAGCATCACCCCGGAGATTATTTATACTTATTATTGTTTCTCCTTGGACTTTTGTCTAAGATCAAATGTATTTATACATATTAACAATGGAAAAAATAACTTTATAATGGAGAGCTCTAGAAGATATCACTCTGTAATCAAGTGATCAAACTTAGCATTATGGGCCATCTGAAGTCATGAGGTAGGAAGAACACATCGTCTATTTATTAATAGTATTCTTCCTCAAAATGTTTTACCTGAATCTAATCATGAGGAAATAGACAAATCCGGATTGTGGGAGAATTTATAAAACAACCCTGTTAGACTCTTTAATGCATGAAAGACCAAGAAAAAGTAGACAAATGTTTTAGACTAAAGGAAACAGAGACATAACGAGCAATGCCTGATCTCTGATTGATCCTGGATCAAAACAAAAAAGATTTAAAGATTATTATTAGATTCTGGCCAAGATGTAATAACAAGGACATTGCACCGCTGGCCAGAAACAACCAAAATACCAGATAAAAGAAACAAAACAACAGTTTTAAAGACACTGGACATCAGGCAATGAAGGACAGTGATTCTCCGTAAGATGTGAAATAAATGAAGTGAGCCCCGTGACTGCCCTAGCTTACTTCTTTGAGAGAGTTTCCAGGTCATGGTGCTAGGAAAGGAAACTGGTGGACTCTTTGATTAAGGAAATGGAGCTGAGAGTCTGGGAAAACCAAGGTGGCTAGAAGTCTCAAAGCAGAGTACTAGAGAGAAAAGAGGCGCACAGAACATGAACTCTGGAGACACACAGAGGGAGCTCTTGAGTGTTCAGCAAAGTACTGATTGGTGCACGTGTATGAGGAAACTACTTGAGGCTAGGAAAAGAACCACCCAAAAGTATCAGAAAATAATTAGATGTCGCTCAAGATTAGGAAGACTGCCTGTTAGCATAAGCTAGATAGGACCATCTCACGATCCATGGGGCAACACGTACCAAGATCCAATAGAAAATTACCAAACATGAAAAGAAGCAAGAAAATGTGACCCATATTAAAGAAACAAAGCAATCAATAAGAACCAACTCAGAACCTACATGGATAGAATGAGCAGGCAAGGACATTAAAATTGTTATTTCAAAAACTTAAAACTTCCCAAAATGAAACACAAGGAAAACAAAATAAAACATGAATAGAGCATCAATGAGCTATGCAACAATATTCTGGGCCATAAAACAAATTTTAATAAATTCAAAAGAATTCAAGTCATTCAATATGTGTTCTCTGATCATAATGGAATTAAATTAGAAACCAACAGAAAGATCTGAAAAATCGCCAAATATTTGGAAACTAAACAATACCTACTGTTTCCTTTCCTTTTCTTCCTTTATTTTTCTTTTTGAGACAGGGTCTCACTCACACAGGCTAGTGTGTGGTGGCATCTTTATAGCTTGCCGTAACCTCAAATTACAATTTACAAAACCTGTGCTGTAACCTCAAATTACAAATTACAAAACCTGGGCTAAAATACTTTTAATAGCATGAAAAGACAGGCCAGGCACAGTGGCTCACGCCTGTAATCCTAGCACTCCGGGAGGACAAGGTGAGTGGATCGCTTGAGCTCAGGAGTTTAAAACCAGCTTGGGCAAGAGCAAGACCCCGTCTTTACTAAAAGTTGAAAAAGTAGCTGGGTATGGTGGTGGGTACACAGCTACTTGGGAGGCTGAGGTAAGAGGATCAGCAGATCCTTATATTTCAGTTTTCTGGTTTTGAGCCCAGGAGTTTGAGGTTGCTATGATTTATAACACCATGGCAATCAACCCAGGGTGACAGTGTGAGACTCCTGTCTCAATAAATAAATACATACATACCTACATACATACATACATACACACATACATAAAATTTAAAAAGAATGAAAAGACAAACCACAACCTGAGAAAAGAGAAAAGATAGTTACTAAACACATACCTGAAAGACTTGTATCTAGAGTACAAAAAGTACTCTTAAAACTAAACAAGAAGATAAATATCAATTAAAATACAGGATCAGATTTGAACAGATAATTCAGTACAGAAGATATTTACACATGAATAGATATTCAACAGCATTAACTATTACAGAAATGCAAATTAAAACCACAATGAGATTCCACTATACATCTACTAGTAGATTTTTCAAGAAAACTGAAATAAGGATCCGCTGAATACCTGTAGCAACTGCAACTTTCACATTGCTGGTGGGAATACAAAATAGTACAGCCGCTTTAGGAAAGAAGTTAGCAGTTTCTTAAAAAGTTAAATATGTCCTTAGGATGTGATACAGTAGTCCCACCCTAGGTACTTACCTGAAAGAAATGAAAACGTATTTCACACAAAGACATGAGTATGAGTGTTCTTAGCAGTTTTCATAATTGCCAAAAAATTGAAAACAACCCAATTGTTCATAAATTGGTGAAAGGATAAGCTGATATAGCCATACGACACTGTCCCTTGCTATCTGTGGGGAACTGGTTCAGGACTCTGCAGATACCAAAATCTGTGAATGCTATAATATTTGCATATAATCTCTAGTATACTTGAAATCACCTCTAGATTACTCTTAGAATATTATGTAACACAGTGTAAAGGCCATGTACATGGTTGCTATACTGTATTTTAACACATATTAGTTTTTATAGTTTATTCTCCCCCCACCCCCCGACCCCACCCCAAATATTTACCATCTGTGCTTGGCTGAAGCTGTGAATGAGGAGAGGACTAACTGCACTGACAGATACAACATGAATAGTAATATAATATCAGAACAATGATGCTAAGTGAAAGAAGCTTCACACAAAAGGGTTACATACTACATCTGATTTCATTTCTAAGACAGTCGGGAAAAGGCAAAACTATGCGGATGTAAATCAGATTGTGGTTGCCAGGGGCTGATGGTGGGAGGAGGGGACCGACTGCAGAGGAACATGAGAGGCTTTTTTTAGGGCGCCAGAAACATTCTATTTGGGGAATGTGATGGTGGTTACATAATTATACATTTGTCAAAATTCATTGGTGCACCTAAAAAGAGTGAGTTTTACTGCATAAAAATTATACCTCACAAAAACTGACTTAAGAAAATATAAACCCAAAAAAAGTACTAAGTGAAAATAAAGCTAAGAAAAAAATAACTTACAGTTTTTCCAATTCAAGAGTTGTCATGAGGATGTTCTCGACTGTTGTAAGTGGGGCTTGTGTTGTTCCCATGTCTCTGAAGGAGAAAGTCCGAAGAGTCAAGATATTAACCCCAATAGAAAAATTCTGTACTTAAAAAGATATTTCAAGGACATGTCAGCACTTCAATTTTTGTTTCTATATAAAACAAGCCAGCTCAACAGTTTATTTGTCAAAGAAGATGATTACAGAGCTTTTACTGAAGAAATGTAATTATCTTCATTTGCAGCATCAAATTAATGACATCAAATAATGGAATGTATACACTTTTTAACATTTATCTTCCCATTTTCTTATTGGATTCACCTCCCTGGATTACTTTATTTATTTATTTATTTTTTTTACGGGGGAGGTGTTTTTTTTTTTTGCAGTTTTTGGCTGGGCTGGGTTTGAACCCGCCACCTCCGGCATATGGGGCTGGCGCCCACTCCTTTGAGCCACAGGCACCGCCCTTTATTTTTTATTTTTAAAATAGAAGCATCTATTCTTTTTTGCTTTCTGGGATAAATCATATTCCTACATGCATCTATATATATTATATTTATCTACATTCCTCAATACTACTGTTCTCTTTCCCTGCTGGCTGTCTTGCCCATTCATTACACATCCATTCTTAATCTCTTTTCTTTGCCAATAACCTTTTTTTAATAACCAGTTAAAGTTTAAATTATGACTTTTTAGCCTAAATTCAACATACTTAATCTTTGATGAAAATAAAAAATAACAGCAGAAATAATCTCATGATTCATGAGATGACCGCAATACTTACAGATATTTTAATGCTGGCAATTTATAAAGATATGAATCTTCAACAGTTGTCAGAGGATTACGATTGAGAATTCTGAAAAATGCAATTGAATTAAAATTACCTGCATTTCAATGTACATGTAACTCCACAAAGAGTTTATAGTCGTTTTTTAGTATGAAACTTGTAGGTAAAAAAATGAAAACATTTTCTTTTTTTTTTTTTGGCCGGGGCTGGGTTTGAACCCGCCACCTCTGGCATATGGGACCGGCGCCCTACCTGCTGAGCCACAGGCGCCGCCCTGAAAACATTTTCTGTTTTTCCCTTAAATCATCCTAAGACTCTGCCAAGCACTTTTCCTTTGGGAACTACCCAGGTTTATTATGCCATTTATCCTCCATAATCTGAGGTGTTTGTCTTTCATCTTTTGAAAAATTTTTTTAAATCCGTGGTTTAATTTATCTGATTAAGAAAATAATGGACCAAATCCTTGGCTTTAGAGCTAAAGAAAAAGGGATAAATCTGAGAGAAGGGAATTCTTGTCACACACTTGCACTGATAGTTTTGTATCACATCACAGCCTTTGTTACTGTGCTTGTAATCACCTGGGCACTCATCAGTCTCCTGGACTGTCAGCCCCTGAGAGTGGGGACTGCCGCACCCCCGGCATCTAGTCGTGGTGAGGTGGCGCTGTCCGCGTTGTAAAACGCATGGTTAGGTGGTCTGTGCTCCCCGGAGCGATACCCCCAGCCCCCCTGGTATGCGACAGCAGCGCAGAAGTTGCCTAGCATACTTTTTGATGAACGTAATGACTCACGAGGTGCGGCATAAAGCCTAAGAAACCTTTGCCCTGAAACCTGTTTGTTAAGTTGAATGCCTGATTGTTGTAAGAAACCAAGAATAAACATAATGACTTACTGATCCATAATCACACATAGCCGATGGAGACTCAATGTCTCCAGGGGAACGATGCAGGAGCACGCTCCCACCATAAATGTCAGTGAATTGAGACAATGCATTGAGACAATGCAGGAACAGCAAACAAGATGCTCCATCTAGATATGTACTTACACCACCCACAGCCACCCACGACTTAAAACTTTCCACATACCTTTACATTTCATATATTTCCTAGTACTATAATCACTTACATAATTTACACATATATGAAATCTTTTAATCACATTAGAAGTAAATAATTTGTGAATTATTACTAATACTAGTAGTTATAAAGAAAGAATTTTCACGTTTTAAAACTCTAACCTTTAAAGCATTTACTTAGATAAGGGGAAGTGAAAGACACAACTGATAACCAGCAGCCTTTGTTCCCCCTCGCGGGCAGAACCCCTTGCGGACAGGATATTGTTTAAGTGAGATGGTCAAATACTCACATCTACAAGGTTAGATATTAACTTGTAAAGCTCAGCAAGTTGTAAAAATACCTTTTGTAATTTGTAATGCTTTGTCAAAAATGTATAAAAACCAATCTTAAAATTCAGTAAAGTACAGCTGCTTTCTTCATCACTCGTGGTGTGTGGCAGTCTGTCATTTCATCCTGCGTCGACCTTTCAATCAACCTGCTCCGTTCGCCCTGAGCACCCTCAGACTGAGGCCCATCGACTGGCGGTCCGCAACAGGGGACCACAACTTAGTGACATTGTCATACCTGTGCCTGGCATGGTGCCTGAAATTTACTAGATATTTAATCAATGTTTGTTGAAAAAATCATTTTATTTAAATATCAGTAAAACGAATAAATTAATTTTGACGCAAATTTGTATTCCAAAATGCTGGAACAGATTTTCTTTTCCATTCTTAAAACAAACAAACAAAACAAAAGAGAGAAATAGCAAGAAAGAAAAGAAAATCTGCCTTTAGGTTAACTCTACTCAACAATTATTAGCGTACTTCTGCAGAATATTATAAAAATAACAATTATATAGCTAATATCTATTGGGCTGCCGGTCGTTTGTGATCAGCATTTTACATTTAGTCCTCAGAATAAGCTTACGTGGTAAATATTATCTTTTATAAATGAGGAAACCGAGGCACAGAGAGTTTATATAACTTGTCCTAGACCACTAAGCTAGTTAGAAGCAAAGCTGAAATTTAAAGTTAGTTCTGATTTGCAAAGCCTGTGTTTATCTTCTCTGAAGAAAAAAGGTTTAAAATAGCTGTTACTTTAACCTTAATTCTGTGACAACTAAATATAAAATAACTTTCTAAACTTCATGTATTCATCTGGGAGAACCTCTTGAGAATGACATTTCTCTTTTTACTCCTTTTCCCAATCACTTCCCGTGATTAAATATTTAATTAACCCATGGCCATGGAGACTTTAGAGATTTAAAACCATATTGTAGGCTGGGCATGGTCGCTCACACCTATAATCTTAGCACTATGGGAGGCCAAGGTGAGTGGATTGCCTGAGCTCACAGGTTCACAGGTTCAAGACCAGCTTGAGCCAGAGCAAGACCCTGCCTCTAAAAAAAAAGAAAAAAAAAAAAAAGCTTGGCGTTGTGGAGGGCACCTGTAGTCCCAGCTACTCGGGAGGCAAGTACTCTTGTCTGAGACAAGAGAATCGCTTGAGCCCGAGAGTTTGAGGTTGCTGTGAGCAATGACACCAGGCAACAATACTGAGGGTGACAAAGTGAGACTCTGTCTAAAAAAAAAAAGGGAACAAAACCATGTTGTAGGTGACAGCAGTGAAAATGGTGGAGTAAAGACATCTGAAAATTCATCCCTTCATAAAAACAACAACAAAAAAAAATATGGCCAAAATGTCCAGAATCAATGTTTTCAGAACTCTAGAAATTTAATCAAAGTCACAATGCAGCAACCCAAGGAGTGTTTATTTAGGAAAAATGGCTAAATTTCAGTAAAAACAGTGAGATTTGTGTTGTTTTAGCTTACCCTAGACCATCTTTTGCTCCCAGCTCAGTAGTAGCCTTAAAAATAGTACACATCTGGGTGGCGCCTGTGGCTCAGTGGGCAGGGCACCAGCCCCATATACCGAGGGTGACGGGTTCAAACCCGGCCCCAGACAAATTGCAACAAAAAAATAACCGGGCATTGTGGCGGGCGCCTGTAGTCCCAGCTACTTGGGAGGCTGAGGCATGAGAATGGCCTAAGCCCAGGAGCTGGAGGTTGCTGTGAGCTGTGTGACACCACAGCACTCTACCAAGGACAATAAAGTGAGACTCAACAACAACAACAAAAAGTAGCCCACATCTCTAGTACCAGAGGGAGCAAAATGGAGCCAGAGCTCTTTCGAAGCCACAATTCCAATGAACTGTCATTATTTGACCTGTTTGTTACATGGAAGACCTTCCTGGAAAGGCTTGCTTCTATTTAACCTAAAAGGGTGTTTGTGGAAGATAATTATAAGAAGTGTCTTAACATGGCAGCTACATGAGGCGATGGGTAAAAGTTGGCACCTTTTACCAATAGATGGCTTGGCACCTGCAGCTCAAGCGGCTAAGGCACCAGCCACATACACCAGAGCTGGCGGGTTCAAATCCAGCCTGAGCCTGCTAAACAAGAATGACAACTACAACCAAAAAATAGCTGGGTGTTGTGGCGGGCGCCTGTAGTCCCAGCTACTTGGGAGGCTGAGGCAAGAGAATCGCTTGGGCCCAGCAGTTGGAGGTTGCTGTGAGCTGTGATGCCACGGCACTCTACCCGGGGTGACAGCTTGAGGCTCTGTCTCAAAAACCAACAAACAAAACTTAATAGAAAAGGCCTAGGAATGAGATATCCATAGGAACTCTGAAATACTCCAACATTTCCTTGTTAAACTGGAAGACCATGAGTCACATTCCTTGAAATCTGGAAGGTCATATACATATTTAGGACTGTGAGCATTGTCAGGAAACATCAGAGAAGTCCCTAACCTCTCATCCATGTCTGATTCTGAGGTTCTGCACAAAACAGGCAATGAAAGCTAAGGCAGAGCTATAAAACCATCTTGCTGAGTGCTGAAGGTACGCCCTAACACGCACACAAGCCCCTTGGGAAAATCTCGGAGACTTACTGGTTCTAGACTTTTAAGGAAATCTCTGTTCATTCATCAGCAGACTAACCTAACCTAGTAGAGATTTCAGTGGCCACACATGACAACAAATACAAGCCTTTACCAAATTAGTTCCAAAAAGTCACTAAATAAATTAATAATAACTACTATAATAAGCAGCAGTACACACCAAACCCTGGGGGCAGGGACCTGATTTCTAGAATTGTTACATTATACGTAGTATTATTTAAAATATCCAATTTTCAACACAATTTATAAGGGACACAAAGAAACCATGCACAGGGGTGGGTGTGGGGGTTGGAAATCAGTAGATACTGTCCCTGAGGAAGTCAAGATATTGGGCTTACTAGACAAGAATTTAATTCAACTATTTGAAATATGTTCAAAGACATAGGGAAAACATTTAGTTCTATAGATTAAAGCAGATCATGATCAAGGATGGGTACACAGAAGCCTAAACAAATACTAAACGAGAAACTTTGTCTTTTTGGGCCATGTGGTCCAAACATCCATCCTGAGCATAATTGTCCTCAGGATGGGGTTTATACAAAAAGAGATGTAACAGGAAATTTATTAGCCACCTTAGGACAAATCACTAAAGAGACTAAAATAAGGTGACACAACAAAAGTCTCTAAATTCCTTAGCTTAAGTGATTAAGTTTCTAAATTCCTTGGCCTTTTTGTTACAAGCCTGCAACTAAAACCTCAAAATATAGTAGCACAACACAGATCAATTAATTTTGTAGCCTTGCCTTTAACATTTTGATTTTTACCTTCATGTTGTCTAGAAGGTTTAAAAGCCTCCATGAGTACCTGTCCACCTCCAGTCCCATCTGGCCTAAAACACTTCATGGATGTAAGTCCTTTTGGCTCTTCAGTTCTCTTGGCCATTAGGGTCCCACCAAGGGCCTAGATGGAACCAGGGCAGGGGCCATACCATCCCAGCTGTTGGAGCCTAACATAGCCACAAAGACAAAAGACTTTGTCTTTCCTCCAAAGACAAAGACACAAAGGGTCTAGTTACCCACACCCCCTCAGAAATTCACAGCAAAGGACCCTAACATTCTGGGCAAGCTGTAGAATTTGCCTACCAGCTACCCTACACCCCTGTATTTGAAAGAGTTCTCTAACTGCCCCTGAGCACTGCCCAGGTGAGTCACCCTTCCCTTCTAACAAACCTGGCCCGAACATCCAGTCTTGCTCTCGGGATGGGACAAAATAAGAGTCTGGCCATCAATGGTGCCTCTGGTGGATCTGGGCCAAAAGGGAAGAATTGTGAACCAAAATAAAATCTTAAGCCGGGGGGTGGGGGTGGGGGCACAGATCTTGGCCAAAGGGAGAAATTGTGAACCAAAATAAAATACTTAAACCAGGCGTGCTGGCTTAAGAATTTTTTTTTCAAGTTTCAAATATTTTGTCTTCTTATTCATACAGTATGAAGTTCTCTAAAGATCCCACAACGTGATGTACCATGCAGAAGAGAAACTAAACATTCAACATAAACCACCGCTCCCCTACCCAACCCACACACAAACTAAAAAAACAAAGAAAGAAAAGGAAACAAACCCATTCCCCAGTAAGGAAATAACGTCTGCACTATTTTTCTGTAACGCCAGCCAAGATATGCACAAGCAAGAGAAATAGAAAGCATTTGCTAAAATATTTGTAACAAATACTAATGTACAAAAAAGTCACAAAGACTAGGTTCCCCCTTGAAGCAGAGCACATGGCAGTTGACACTGGAACAGATTAAACCACTGGCTGAGATTATAAACCAGAGGAAGATGTTACATGAAGTGGAGATTTTCAGTTTGAATATTAACATTTCCAAAGTTTGGCAACATCGTCTTTTAAAATTATGCAAATTATGTAAACAAGAGGTACATTTTAAATTGATCTACATGCAAAATTCCATGTCATGCAAGGACACCAAGCACCGGGATTTTTCTCTCACAGGCAGAGCCCACGATGTGCAGCACTCAGTTGAAGGAACAGCCATGGCAGGAGGTGCACTCAGCTTAAGATTCAGTCACCTCTGGGCGGCACCTGTGGCTCAGCTGGTAGGGCACCGGCCCCATATGGCCAGGGTGGTGGGTTCAAACCTGGCCCCGGCCAAACTGCAAGAACAAAAAAAAATAGCCGGGCATTGTGGTGGGCGCCTAAAGTCCCAGCTACTTGGGAGGCTGAGGCAAGAGAATCGCTTAAGCCCAGGAGTTGGAGGTTGCTGTGAGCTGTGTGACGCCACGGCACTCTACCAGGGTGATAAAGTGAGACTCTGTCTCTACCAAAAAAAAAAAAAAAAAAAAGATTCAGTCAACTCGATTCAACCTGCCCTTTTCCACTCATGATTATAAAACCAGTTTTTACAGAAAAACTATATCAGGAAATACTGTCATACGAAGCTAACCAAAATGTTTTTCTTCCAGCCAATAGTACCTTTGCAGAAAAGGGAAGGGATAACATCAAGTGGTAGAACAGGATATACTACTTTTATATCACACACATCTATTAAGTTATTACCCATTACCAATTGTATGGGCAAATCAAGGAAAACTGTTATGCATTCTCTATGCCTTACAGTAAAGAGAGGTACAAATTTGAATAGAATTTTGCTCTTCTGTGACATATAATTAGCAAGATTTCTCCCATTTTAATCACAAATATATATGGGTGTTTAGTACATATAGGCACATTTAATGTCCCCAGTTTTTATTTGTTGCAAGTCTTTTGAAACATAAAGGGAAATTCATGGTTCAAACACAAGTTTAATGACAAATTATCCATTTAATGAAACAAATGGATATCCTAAGCAGTTACACGATTATTTCAGGTATTCTTCATTAAGTAAGGCATATAATAAATCATGACTGCCTAAGCTAGCTTCTGGCCTTTATGTATAAAATCACAACTGGTAACTTACCCTTACTCAGGGACATTCAATAAATGCAATGACTCCTAGATGTAAAGTAACAGAATGAAGCAGCCATAAGCACTGTGCAGTTATCACATGCACACAAGAACTAGCTCTTGGCAGTAGCGCTGAACTATACTTTCTCCTCAAGGAGAGGCATATTAAAAGCTGCTCAGCAGTGAGACGTAGTCCCTGGAAATATATTCTTAAGTATAAATAAAGTTACAGACTCCTTTGTTACAAAAATGTAATTAAGGTAAATAATAAGACATTAACAAATGCTTTGTCAATCTCTCAAAGGAGAAAGCACAGGAAAAGGAAAACAGCTGGCCTAACACCGGGCTCAAATTGTACAATCTCCTATCTATATATAAAACTGTGTGAAATAAAAACACAAACAAACAAACAAACAAAAAAAAACTGTGTGAAATAAAAGTAAGGATGTTTTATGTTCTGCTTGGCACTTTTACTCTATTTTGTTTCTGAATCAAAGTATATTAAATTAAAGCCAACCTACTACATACATAGAAAGCTACATATAAATATTTACATATGTATATATACTTTCTTCTTATAAAACATGAAGAAAAATAAATTAAAAAGCCAACCCCTTCCCTTTCTCCACCACATTGATATGCTCTTTTCATGCTGCTGTTCTTCAGACTTTAAAGTGCTACACTGAGTCATTCAGAGAGTAAGTTCAATAACACTTGGTTGGCTTCATGAGGCTCATGTTGGAAAACGTGGCTTCACAGAGAAAAATACTTCCATTTAAATACACAGAGAGCATTGCTGGGCATCTTGAGCAGATCTTCAGAGATGGATGAGAAAGCAAAAGTGTTGAGTGGTACTCTTTAAAAAGAGTCACACAACGGGCGGCGCCTGTGGCTCAGTGAGCAGGGCGCCGGCCCCATATGCCCAGGGTGGCGGGTTCAAACCCAGCCCTGGCCAAACTGCAACAAAAATAGCCGGGCGTTGTGGCGGGCACCTGTAGTCCCAGCTGCTCGGGAGGCTGAGGCAAGAGAATCGGGTAAGCCCAAGAGTTAGAGGTTGCTGTGAGCCATGTGACGCCAGGGCAATTTACCCAAGGGCAGGATAGTGAGACTCTGTCTCTACTAAATAAATAAATAAATAAATAATCCTGACCCCAAGCACTAGCAGAGTAGTTTCTCCTTCCTCTTCCACACCCTACCCTCTGGGGATCTTTGACCCAAGTAAAAAGTCATTTAAAAAAAAAGAGCCACACATCTACCACCATCTCTTTGTGGATGTCTAGGCCACCTACAACAGCACAGAATTCTTCAAAGGATATTCTTCCATCTCCATCCTTATCTGCATTTATTATGGTTTTGTCTACGATTTGCTGTAACTGTGTCTCTTTCAGATTGTTCCCCACCATCATCTTCAACACCTGCAAGAGTTCCCCATTGGAAATACAGGCATCCTTATCCACGTCTTAGATAGGAAAAGCAAACCTTAACTTCTGCCCCTTATCTCCTTTGACACTCAACTGAGAGACTCCCTCGATAAATTCTTTGAAATCTACTTCTCCATTCCCATCTGTGTCGAATCTATTACTCGCTGTACTAAAGAATTCTGTTGTAACTCAGGCAGAGACACGAACTCTTCCACACTCAAAGAACCAAACTTGTCCAAATCAAGCTTCTTAAATCTTTTTCCTAACGTTTTAATTTCATCTGCACCAAAGTTTGAGCACATTTCCAAAGAATAACTTGCCTCATTTCCCATTTTGCTCGGCGGGTCGGAGGCCCGCTGACCTGGAGAAGTGTCGGCGCTGAGACGGGCTCCAGGCCAAGCAGGCCCAGCTGCGGCCCCCGTGTGGCCTGCGGGGAGGGGGTGGCGGTTGGGGGAGGGGAGGAGGCGTTGCAGGGCCCACGCGGCCTGGTGACTGGGCACGCGAGGGACCCGGCAGGGCGGGGTGGAAGAAATGAAGGTCGAGATTCACAGACCGAGAGCGCGGGAGGAAGAGACGGCGACAGGGAGGAGAGGCAGACAGGCAGAAAAGAGGGGGAGAGGGCTGGGTGGCCGGGGCTGCAGCCGCACGCTCACGCTGGAGGCTCTTGCTGACCCGCAAGCTCAGGCGCGAACAAGGCGGACGGCGGGAGAGGGAGGGGAGGGCCGAGCGCAGCAGCGCGCCGGGCGGAGGTGGGGGGCGCGCGCGGGCCGGCGGCGGGGGCGGGGCTTCCGGGAGCTCCGTTCATCCGGAACCCGCGTGCCCGGCTCGGCTGCGGCAGGTGAGGCCTTCTAAGGAGCTGTGGTTTGTAAGGTTTTATTTTAGTTCACAACTCCCCTTTTGGCCGAGATCCGCCAGAGGCAGCATCGATGGTCAAACTCTTACTCTGTTATATTGGTCGCCAGTGAAAGGTGTAAGCGGAGATGAGATGACACCACAGCACTCTACCAGGGGGTGACAAAGTAAGATTCTGTCTCAAAAAAATAATAATAATAACTAAAAATAAAATCTTAAGGCTCCCCCCTCCAGCTGACTAATTGGACCCCCCTCTTGGCCAAAGGGCTGAGTTGCTAGCGCTAAGAGGGGAAGTCAGAAATGCCTCATCAAGCCCCCTCCCTTCTGGGAGACTCCTTAACAGGCCTGAGGCTATAGAGGACAAACCTGTAGGTCCTCTGCTTACTTAACAGTTCACTGGAGTCTAGGTATTTGGCAGACCTGTTGTCTCTAATTAACAGATGTCCTTAACTTAAAGGATCCCAAGCCTTTAGCCCCGGGGTCCTCAAACTGCGGCCCGCGGGCCACATGAGGCCATGTGATTGTATTTGTTCCTGTTTTGTATTTTTACTTCAAAATAAAGTTTGTGCAGTGTGCATAGGAATTTGTTCATAGTTTTTTTTTTTTTTTTGAACTATAGTCTGGCCCTCCAACGGTCTGACGGACAGTGAATTGGCCTCCTGTTTAAAAAGTTTGAGGACGCCTGCTTTAGACAAAGCTTCATTTCTTTAACCAATTACAAATCAAAGAGTTTTAAGACCCACCTATAACCTGTAAACCTCCATTTTGAGATGTCCCACCTTTTTAGGCCAAACCAACTTACACCCTGCCTTGTATTGATTTATGACTTTACATGCAACACCTGTCTCCCTGAATTGAATAGAATCCAGTCACAGTGAGTCCACTTGCTCAAGGTTTCTTGGGCATGGGTCCAGGCCATGGTCCTCAAATTCAGTTCTTAGAATAGACCTCTTCAAATTATTTTACAGAGTTTGCCTTCTCTTCTGTCGACAATGTTCAGTGAAGGTGGTGAGTTCAAGACATTTGTACTGATTCCATCTAAATCTCTTGGTGGAGGGAACTAATGAATCTGGTTCTTTGGTGTGAGGGCAAAAGAAAAACAGACCCTTGTGTTCTTCCTCTATGCAAGGCATCAGTAAATTAACAAGGGAAGAGAAGAGGTCCCTATAAGACCAGCCTCTGTAGAAACTGTTAATCAGTTCCACACACACCCTAAACCCCTCCCTCTAACCCAAAATGAATGGTGTGAAATTAGACTTCCAAACCTCAAGACAGGTGGACAGTCTTTTCCAAAGTCAAGTTTAGAAGAGGATCTTCACCTTGAGTCTGAAATTTCCTTCAGGCCATAGATCATATATACCTACCATGATCTGCTTGTGTCACAGAGAAATTATTGAATTTTGAGCTGAAAGAAAATAAAACCTACATAGCTTTTTTTTTTTTTTTTGAGACAAAGTCTTGCTTTGTTGCCCTTTGTAGAGTACCATAGCAAGACAGCTCATAGCAACCTCAAATACTTGGTCTCAAGTGATCCTCTTTCCTCAGCCTCCCAAGTAGCTGGGACTACAGGTGTCCACCACAACCCCTGGCTATTTTTTTCTTTTTTAGAGACAGGGTCTCATTCTTGCTCAAGCTAGTCTCGGACTCCTGAGCTCAAGAAATCCACCTGCCTCAGCCTCCTAGAGTTCTAGGACTACAGGTGTGAGCTACTGTGCCTGGCCCCTCTACATTACTTGTTGAAGGGTAGTCAGGAAAGCAAGTATATGGAATTAGGCTAAAGTAATGTATTTTCTCTCTGAACATTTTTTGCACTATAGCTTAACATGAACACCATTTTCCCCCACAGTGCAAAGATGCCCACAGATCATTCTTCATAGGTATATATTTTTTAAAAAAATAAGGTATGGGGTGTCAGGGAGAGACGTGCCCTATGGCAGATTTTCTGGAATTCTTTCTGCTTTATTTATTATTATTATTTTTGGCAGGTTTTTTGGCCGGGGGCTGGGTTTGAACCCGCCACCTCCGGCATATGGGACAAGCGCCCTACTCCTTTGAGCCACAGGCACCACACTGGTTTAAAAGAAAAGAAACTGACTCTGGGTGGCACCAGTGGCTCAGTGCGTAGGGCACCGGCCTCATATACCAAGGGTGGTGGGTTCAAACCCAGCCCCGGCCAAACTGCAACAAAAATAAAGAGCCAGGCGTTGTGGCGTGCGCCCGTCGTCTCAGCTACTTGGGAGGCTGAGGCAAGACAATCGCCTAAACTCAGAAGTTGGAGGTTGCTGTGAGCAGTGTGACACCACAGCACTCTACCGAGGGCAATAAAGTAAGACTCTGTCTCTACCAAAAAAATAAATAAATAAATAAATAAATAAAAAACTAAAAGAAACTGACTCCGAGAAAACATGTTTCCCCTTTTGCACCCTGGAGGACTTTGTGTTACGCTTCATCCTTTGTGGCTAGACGCTGTATACATTTCAGCGGTTAGAAACTCTGTACATGAGTAGGAATCAAAGTTATATTCAAACGTAGGATTTCAAGGACAATTCACATATCAAAGCAGCATTGTTGGGGCTCCCAAGACAATGCTAATTTGAGCATTACTTGCTTGACATCTTTTATCACCCATTCCAAAGATCGTTTCTAGGGAAAGCAGAGCATGTCATATGGAAGTTACACAAGTCTCCTGGCCTCTTTGTACCTTAGTTTCCTCACCTGAAAATATTGGATTGGTCCTTCCTGTGAAATATAAATATAACTTTAAAAAAAAATTAAAAAAGAAAAATTGGATAGATCTTAAGATATGCTATTCAGAGTTCATAATGAGCTGATACCTAGTTAACTGATAACTGAATGATGCTTTTACACATAGCTTTTTATGTGTTCATCTATTTAACTTACACCTTGTGTAAAAATTGCATTCCATGCCACGCCTGAAACGTTCGGAAGCTCAGTTCAGTGATTAAATTGCAACCAAGATTTCTACAAAAAACAACAAGAAAAAGGAAAGACATAAGCCGATAAAGAAGAAGAAAAGATATTCTTTCAGAGCATTCATCATTTGGCAGTGATTCTAACTTCTATATGACAAAACATAACCTCAGTACTTTCTCTGTACACGAAGGAAATTTTGCCGTAGAAGATATTGGCTTATGATTTATACTTTATTGCATTTACTATACATGCAATGTGTAGATACGAAACAGTGAATGCTCAGCCAATACTTGTGTTGAGAGATCTTTATTTCTCTATGACAGAGTTTTGCAACTTCAGTGCTATTGATATATTAGCTGTATAATTCTTTGGGGGATTTGTCCTGTACATTGTAGGTCAACAACATTCCTGGCTTCTGCCCACCAGGTGTCAGTAACATACCCACAGTTGTGACAACTGAAAATGTCTCCAGGCATTGCCAAATGTCGTCTGGGTACAAAATCCCACTAGTTGAGACCATTGTTCTATTATGATCCCCTCTGATCTGTGTAATAATTCTCACACTAATAATTTTGTGTGTAATAATTCTCACACTAATCTTTGCTAGAGATTAAATGAATTTGCTATAAATTTTAGTAACTTTCTACTAGTAAAATTTTAATCATATTTCAAAGTGAATAGCAGAGGGTTTATAAGTTTAATAAAAGTTCCAAATGTAATGAAGTTCTATTTGTAACTTACACATACTGCAGAAATGGTAGTGATTCAAAGGTACGTCTTTCAATAAATTGGATTTTATTGCAGGATAAATCTCTAGAAAAAGTAAAAGAAGACACTGCCTTGATTTGATACCAAATTAGTGGGAACAACTAGTAGAATTTAGAATGATAATAATGAATATGTAGCTTTTGTCTACATTCTAAACTTTTGGACTTGTATTTGAACTTTCCATAGCCCCCTAATGCTCCCTGTATTTCATGATTTTCACCAATAAAATATACAACTGTAGATCTTAAAAGATTTTGGATGTAATCTTTCCCTGGGCAGCAGGAGACTTGACTAAACAACCTTTTGTAGCCTCATCAAATTCTAGATTAGAAGCTTCAAGTTTTTATTTTTCTATATAATTTCTAATATGAAAAGGAATAACCTCACATTTTACACCTTTCTGGTTTAATTCTGTTTTTCTAAGCTAGTTCAATACCAAAAGAGATAAAAGATATCCTTTCACATCCTTTGAAAGGAAGTTACCCTTCTAATTAATACATAACTTTGAACTAATTCAGAATTATACCATATTAATAGAAATTCATTTTGGTTTTATATTGCCTTAATATTCCATGAAAGCAATTTTTTCGGTGGTACAGTGATGGGACGTAGCAAAAGGCAACACGGAACTGGATTTTTATTTGAAAACACCCCTTAACTATAGTTGACTATTTCACTTGACTCCAGTTTATCCCTCGCTCTTCACCTGGCTGTTGTCACTCTGTGCTGACTGGTATCTCTTCCTTCTAAACCAGTGGTTGTCAACCTGTGGGTCGCGACCCACAGGAACTGTGTATTAAAGGGCCACGGCATGAGGAAGGTTGAGAACCATTGTTCTAAACTATCCTGCACACAATTGACCAGATGAACTCTCTAGAAGTGATTCTCAAAGACCAGCATATGGGAATTTATGAAAGATGCAAATCCTTGGCCTTACTCTAAACTGACTGAATCAGTAGCTGTGGAGTTGTAGTCCAGAACCAAGGCCTAACAAGACCTCCAAGTGCTTGTGGTGCAGACTTAAGATGGGCGTAAAGCATGGTGGTATAGCATGGTTCCCTGCGATGGCTTTTGCTTGGCATTCAAAGCCCTAGAAAGTCTGGCTCCAGTCTCCTACTCTCTCTCCTTGCACTCTACAGTTACTCAAAGCATTCCTCAAATACTTTGCTGTATTTTGCCTTTCTCCCATTTCCCTTTTCCAAGTTTGGACTATTTCCCCCCAAATCTGTCTAAGGAAATCTGTCTAAGGATATCTGATGGCGTTCTGATAGATCCTGTTCTAGCAGCATTGCTCTAGGAACATCTTCTCTGATCCAAACTCAAGTCTTTTCTCCTTCTTCTGTGCTCCAGAAGCAGTTTGTCCCTCTTAGTGCCCATAGCTATGTCTTCTTTCCAATGTAGTTATTTTTGCTCCCATTTCTTTTAAGTATAAACTCCTTGAAAGCAGGGATTAGGTCTTGCTCATCTGCAAGCCCACTGTGTTTAAAATTGACACATGAGAATACAGTAGAACCTCTCTAAGCTGATCACTTGCTGGACTATAACAAACCAGGCAACTACAGTGGTGGTCGGCATAAGGAACTTCCATCGAGCACATGTGGCGCATGTCTGGTCTGTGAAAATGAGGTAAAATTATGGAGGTGGTCAACCATGGAGGTTCTGCTGTATTTATAAAATGAGTGAAAAGCTGAGAACGAGGAGAAGAAGAAAAAAAATGTTTTAAAAGAAATGCAATTTTATTACTTTGTATCCTTCTTCTGGGCCTTTGCAACCAGCCCTTTGTCATCCTCTTAGTGCTTGTCTCGTTATGGTTGATGCTTACATGTTTGTTTCCCCTGTGAAATGTTAAGTTCTTAGAAGGGTAGGAATCCTGTCTTACTCATCTCTCTGACTCTAATATTAGGCAAAGTGGTTGGCATATTCTCTTTGTTTTTTTAATTGGTTGGCATTTTTTAAATGAATGAGAATATATCCTAACATGAAAGATTAGCTTACAAAATATGCATATGTCATTGTGGAAGTAAGGAAGGGCCTACTCCATTGAGCAATTACGTCATTTACTTTTTTCCCCAAATGTGGCAGAGGTGCCTAAGAAGACCAGTACAAAGGTGGTCATGCCTTTAAGGCCTAGAAGGTTAGATCATTCAAAGGACTATTTTTAGTGTCATGTACCTACTTCCCTTAAGTCTTCTACATTTGAAAGAAGAATCTATTTGCTAAAGAGCAACATTAGTGAGCTTAATAAAGATTAATGATGTACACACTTCTTGACCACACTTCTTTGCCGTGGGCAAAGGATAAAACTCAGACTTTCATAGCAAGGGATATAGTATCTTCTTATCTTTAAAAAGATAGAAATAAATACTATGCAAATATTCCCTCCTTAGCAATAAGGCAGGAGAAATTTTCATTTTGTAATTTGGGAAGAATTAGGAGCATTGGTAATATGCTTATTCATTGTAAACATTTCTAGCTATACCATTTAACCATAATTTAAACAACTTTTTTTTTTCTTTTTGAGGCAAAGTCTCATTCTGTTGCATCAGGCCAGAGTGCCATGGTGTCAGCCTAGCTCACAGCAACCTCAGACTCCTGAGCTCCAAGCTATCCTCCTACCTCAGCCTCCCGAGTAGCTGGGACTATAAGCACCCACCATAATGTTTGGATAATTTTTCTATTTTTTAATAGATACAGGGTCTCACTCTCAATGAGGCTCGAACACATGAGCTCAAGGGATCCTCCTACCCTGGACTCCCAGAGTGCCAGGATTACAGGTGTGAGCCACTGCACCTGTCCTTAAACAACTATTTTCAATAAGAGTATAGTAATTTCTGCTATGAAATCCTCACTGCCAGCCTATTCTCTTAAATATATATATTTACTATATGATTAAATTAAATCATATCTATATGATTTTAATATCATGTTCTTATATTAAATATTTAATATTCTTTAATATTTTATATTCTTAAATATATTTATTCTTTATAATTCATCTGCTTATTTAATAGTTAAATGTTAATTTAATTCAGATTAAATTATCAAAAAATTCTGGATTAATGGCATTCAAACTAGTGTAGATGGTCTATATTTTCCTTTCCTTTCCTTTGAGCAACAACTTAAAGTTTAATTCTTCTCATGCTACTAAACCAACTTTTTCAAATCCTTCTTCTTTCTTTTTTTTTGCATTTTTTTCAGCGGGGCTGGGTTTGAACCCACCACCGCCGGCACGTAGGGCTGGCACTCTACTCCTTCGAGCCACAGGCGCCACCCAAATTTAGCCTTTTTCTGAAGGCTAAATAGTAATATTTTAGGCTTTGTAGGTCACATATGGTCTCTGTTGCATATTCTTGTCTTTCTTTTTCTTTTACAGACCCTTTAAAAATGTAAAAGCCATTCTTAACTTACAGGCTGTAAATAAAAACAGACTGTGGATTAGATTTGCTCTATGGGTTGTAGACTAAATATAAATATAAGCAGATGATATATAAAACTTATAAAACAAGGTTCAATGGGTGTCAATAATTGCTCAGATGTTATTACCACTTTTTCCTTATAAGCAAAGTTTTTTTCTATCTGTATCTTATCTATATGATTTTAAAAACTAAAAATGCACAGAGATGGGCTAGAGACGGGCTAAAACGCTACACGGATTTAGAGAACTGCAGCATTTTATTGCTGAAAGAAGTTTTAGAGATTATCTAATTTGAACCCCTGATTCACTTTACAGATAATATCACTAAAAGCTCATAAATAAATATGATTAAATACTGGAGGGATAGCAGGCCTTCAAATGAATCTTTATGTAATTCGGTCAAATGATTTTCACTGAGAATTCTGAAAAAGGATAAGGTTATTTGTTATTTCTTTTTTAAGATTTTATTATTGTTTCGGGTTAATCTGAGGGCACAACGAAATAGGTTACAATGTTTGCATTAGTTAGGTAGAGTTCCTCTTATAATTGTGTACTGCCCCCAAGAAGTGTGCCATACACTCGAACTTTGGGCCCATTGAGTGTGAGCACCTCCATCCTCCTCCTTCCCCTCTCCCTGCTCCCTCTTTCCCCATCCCAGACCTTGAATTGATTTGAGTTTTTCTCTTATGTGGGAATGTATCAGATTATCTACTGGCCTCATGTTAGTATTGAGTACATTGGATTCTTGCTTCTCTACTCTGTGATACTTTACTAAGAAGAATGTGTTTCAATTCCATCCAGATTAATACAAAAGATGTAATGTCCCCATCTTTTTTAATGGCTGAATAGTATTCCATGGTATACATATACCACAGTTTGGTATATCCATTCCTGGTTGGTGGCATTTAGATTGTTTTCACATTTTGCCAATTGTAAATTGAGCTGCGATAAACAACATAGTACAAATGGCTTGAAGATAGAATGATGTTTTTTTTTCTTCTGAATACATGACTAACAGTGGGATTTGAGGAATCAAATGGGAGATCTAATTTGAGTTCTTTGAGGATTCTCCATACTTCTTTCCAAAGAGGTAGAATTAGTTTGCAGTCCCACCAACAGTGTAAAGGAAGAGGTTATTTCTAAATAAAAATGCAAACAATTTGCCATATCGGACTAACTCCTATCTGTGGAGGAAACCTGGGTAATGGTGCCAATTGAATACACTCATTCTTATTTAATTTCAAGGTGGCAACATCTGCTTTGTTTTCATTCAAACCTTTCTTCACATTTTCCTTTTGTGTCCGATCTCTACACACACACACCCCTACCCACTATTCCCACCAAATCGTATATTTAATACCTACTCTCTAGATCACAAAATACCTGTTAGAACCCAACTCTTGTTCTAATTTAAAACCAGCAGAACTGCCATTTCCTCATCTCTTTCCCCCCAATTTTTTTTTTGTTGTTGTTGTTGTTGTTGCTTTTTTTGAGACAGAGCCTCAAGCTGTCATCCTGGGTAGAGTGCTGTGGCGTCACAGCTCACAGCAACCTCCAACTCCTGGACTTAAGAGATTCTCTTGCCTCAGTCTCCCAAGTAGCTGGGAGAACAGGTGCCCGCAACAACACCCAGTTACTTTTTGGTGGTAGTTGTCATTGTTGTTTGGCAGGCCCAGGCTGGATTTGAACCTGCCAGCTCGGGTGTATGTGTCGGGCGCCTTAGCCTCTTGAGCTACAGGCACCGAGCTCCAAATGTTATTATTAAAGCCCCACATGGACCTATGTCAGGCTACAAGTGAAGTCATTAGGCTTTTCCCCCCATTTAAAAAATGTTGTTGTTTTTTTTTTTTTTGAGAAATACAATGTGCATAAAATGCATATAACTTAAATGTTCAGTTTAAATAATTGTAAAGCAGGTACCCATGTAATATCATCACGTCAAGAAAGAGTACCATGAGCATCCAGAAGCTCGTGTGGCCCTTTCCAATCACGACCCTCTCTCTGACCTCTGAAGATAACCACTATCTTAACTTTTATAGTAATTTCCTTGTTTTCAAAATATAGTTTTACCTGTTATATGTCAGTCATACACAACATACTTTAGTTTTGCGTCTTCCTGAACTTTATATAAATGGAATCATATTACAAGGGGACAAACTTTCATGGAAAATAAAATGACATCTCTATTTTCAAAAATGAAAACTCAGAGATCACCTATACAAGTTGAACTGATGACACACAAACTACTGTATTTTTCCAAAATAACTTATGTATCTAAATTGACTGCTTTAATAAATTAATAAGAAAATGATAAAAACAATTGAAAAGGAAAATGGATAAAGGACAGAAAACTCAGAAGAAACACAAATGTTCACCAACTTTTAACAAATAAAGGTATTTAAATTCAAGAGTAATCAGAAAAATTCAGACAGGACCCTTTTTGTTCACCCATCATATCAGCAAAGAGTTGGAGAATACTCAGTGGCAAAATGCTATCATATTCTGTTGAGTATAGTATAAGTTGGCACAACTTTTTTGAGGACAATTAAAATTTAATACCTACATTGTCCTCATATCAACCATTCCATTTCTAGATATCTGTTCTATAGAAATATTTGCCCAAGTTTACAAAGAAGCAGCAATGTACCTAACAAGAAAACTGGACATAGGAGGGTGTCACCTGTGGCTCATTGAGTAGGGTACCGGCCCCATAAACCGAGGGCGAAAGGTTCGAGCCTGGCCCCCACCAAAATGCACCAAACTGCAACAAAAAAATAGCTAGGCGTTGTGGCGGGCGCCTATAGTCCCAGCTACTCGGGAGGCTGAGGCAAGAGAATCGCCTAAGCCCAGGAGTTGGAGGTTGCTGTGAGCTGTGATGTCAGGGCACTCTACCGAGGGTGACACAGTGAGACTCTGTCTCTAAAAAAAAAAAAGAAAAGAAAACTGGACATAATCTAAACATCCATCCATAGGGGAATTATTAAATAATTCATGCCACATCCATAGTACGGAATCCATAATATGGAATGATGCAAGAGTTTAAATGAATGGGGTAACCCTCTAAGTGCTGTGAAAGAAAAATCTAACATGTATCATGAAGTGAAAGAATCAAGTTGTAAGATGTTACCATTTCTATAAAACAAAAAACGTAAGGCCACACAAAAAATTCATTTTGCTATATGTAAATATGTATGTAGGCAAATACTGGGGAAAGGTCTGGAAGGATATGCACCAAACTTAGGGGTAGTGGTTACCTCAGGGACCAGGCATCAGGGCACAAGGAGGGTTTCCATTATACCTGTTATTTAGTTTTTATATATTAAGAGTATAATGTGTATTACTTACATAATAAAAATACATTTAAATTGCCTCTTTCTTTTAAAGAGAGCCCAACAAATTTAATTTTAAAATAATCATAGAATTATAATCAACAGACATTGATTTGAGATGTGGAGGAAGAAATACCTTTCCTTAGAAGCCTTGACCTCAAAATTCTGGACCAGGAAGGATCTTACAATGCAGCTAAGTTTTTGTACTCATATCTGGAGAGAGTATACTCACAGTTTCTCAGTCCAACGGTATGATTTCCATACATTCTCATCAATGTAAGAAATAGCATTTCCTTGGAAATTTCTGTGAAGAAACACAGGAGATATTCGAATACAGAAAATACTTCCAGTTTTCTCATTTCCAGAGCTATGAGCTTCCTAGTTTGCACAATTAATCAAGAAATAATGTGGGGATTCCTGGAGATTCCAGGTGTCTCTGCAGCAGCCTCTGTCACCCTGTGACCTGCAGGTACTGGGACATCTCGGGAGCTGGGAAATGATGCACAGCCAGAAAGAAGAAGGCGGCACCGAGGATTCTGAGCAGCGTTTGTCTCTGCAGTTGGGCTCTGAGCTACGGCCTCCTCTTCAGCTGTTCCCTTTCCTGGGGATCCTAAGTGTCTCTGCAGCAGCCTCTGTCACTCTGATTCTGCAGAGAATTGACCTGCAGGACACCGGGACATCCCGGAAGCTGGGAAATGCCCAGAGCTGTCTGAGCAGCTGTCTGCCTGCAGCGCCCAGCATCCCCCCTCGTGGTAACATTCAAAAGGTCCTCAGGGAAGATACCAAAGTAGTGTTGACATTCAAGGACATGTCTGTTGAATTCTTTATGGAAGAGTGGGCCTGCTTGGACCCTGCTCAGCAGCATTTGTATGGGGAAGTCATGTTAGAGACCTACAGAAACCTGTTCTTCCTGGGTCTTACTGTCTCTAAGCCAGAACTCATCCCCTGTCTGGGGCAAAGCAAAGAACCCTGGAAGGTGAAGACACACCAGACACTAGTCAAGCACCCAGCTCTATATACTCATCATACTGAAGACCGTTTTCAAGAGTGGGGCACAAATATTTTATTTCCAGAGATGATCCTGACCAGATATCAAAGCTATGGCTCCGAGAATTTAAACTTAACAAAATATTGGGAAAGTGTGTATAAGTGTGATGAGCAGAAAGTAAGTTACAGTGGACTTCACCAATGATTAACAGCTACCTATGGCAAAGTATTCCAATGTAGTAACTCTTTGAACACCTTCAGACAATTGTTAAATCTCAATGGACAAATAATGATATATACCTTAGAGAAAACTTTTACTTGTAAAAGCTATAGGAAAGCCTCTAACTTCTGGTCACTTGTTACAGAACATAAGATCACTCATATTGGAAAAAACAGTCCAATGCAAAGAAGGTAGCCAAGTTTTTCAGTCTCGCTCAAGATTCGATACTGGAGAGAAACGACATGTGTGAAAATGATGGCAAATGTCTTAGCCACAGTTCAAAATATCGTAAGCATGAGAATTTTGATACTGGAGGAAGAACCTGCAGCTATAAGGAATGTGACAAACTTACCAAGCAACACTCACACGTTTCTGGACGAGAAAAAGAATTGATTCTGCAGAGAAACCTTTCAAATGTGAAGAATGTGGCATAACCTTTAACCAGCACTCTCTCCTCTTTAGACATCAAAGAATTCATTCTGGAGATAAATCCTACAAATGTCAGGAATGTGGCAGAGCCTTTAACAAGTACTGAAACCTTTCTGTACATCAAAGAATTCATTCTGAAGAGAAACCCTATGGATGTGAAGAATGTGACAAAGCCTTTAAACACCACTCACACCTTTCTAGACATCAAAGAATTCACTCTGGAGAGAAACCCTACAAAGGTCAAGAATGTGGAAAATCCTTTAAGTACTACACAAGCTTTTCTAGACATCAAAGAATTCACTCTGGAGGGAAACCCTACAAATGTCAAGAGTGTAGCAAAGCCTTTAACTGTGACTCAAACCTTTCTGTACTTCAAAGAATTTACTTTGGACATAAAACTTACAAATTTAGAGAATGCACTAAAGCCTTTTTCCTTAGTTAAACTCATAGTGAACATAACAGAATTTCTTGTGGAGAGAAACTCCACAAATGTGAAGAAGGGGGCAAGGCATTTACACTGTACTCGACCCTTTCTGTTCATCAAAGTAGTCATTCTTGAAAGAAACTACAGTGGTCAAAATGTGGCATAGACTTTCATTAGTTTGTGAACATTTCTAGACATTGAAGAATTTATTCTGGAGAAAAACCTTTTAAATATGGACAGTGTGGCAAAATCTAACTCAAAATCAATCCTCACTGTACATAGAGGAAATCACACAGAGAGAAACCCTCCATTTGAAGACTGTGGCAGTGCCTTGACCTGGTGTTGATAGCATGCTAAGCATAGAAGAATTCAAACTGGAGAGTAAGCCTACAAATGTGAACAGTGTGGCAATGACCTTAACCAGAGCTCAAACCTTAACATACGAACATTCATATTGGAGAGAAATCTTCCAAATATCGATAATGTGGCAAAGGTTTTCAGTGGTCCTCAGTCTTATTAAACATCACAGAAACCATAGGAGGGAAAATGGAAACGATGTGAAGATGTGGCAGAGCCTCATGCCAGTATGCACTGTTTTCTGTACACAATAGAATTCATGTGGAAGAGAAAGTCTAAAAAGAAAAAGGAAAAAAAAACCCCAAGACTTCAGCCAGGCACAGTGACTCATAGCACTCTGGGAGGCCAGGATGGGTGGATTGCTTGAGCTCACAAGTTCGACACCAGCCTGAGCAAAAATCAAGACCCCTGTCTCTACTAAAAATAGAAAACTGAGGCAAGAGGATCACTTGAACCCAAGAGTTGCAGGTTGCTATAAGCTATAGCACCATGGCACTCTACCAAGGGTGACAGCTTGATACTTTGTCTCAAAAAAGAACAATCCAAGACTTCAGATGAAAGGACCTGATTGGGTTGTGGGGAGAGGTATGAATGGTCCCCTATCATTGAAGGTAAGTGGATGTACCTGAATTGCCTCGCCACCCAGAATTGGTCATATTCTCCATTAGTTGGGTCGTGGTCTTCGTACTTCTTTCCAGTGTTTGTGTGGCATATAATAAAAAAAAAATGGCCATCTATAATAATTCATTTGCAAATCTTACTTGATTTTGAAGCTATAGGATGCATCAACTGTTAGCTGGGATTCCTGGAGTTTAGTTTTTAATTCTAATAGCAAAACACTTCAAAGTCTACTTTAAGATCCTAAGAAGGACCTTTAATGCAAAATCTTAACAGCTTCAGGAGCTTTCTCACCTTGAAGAAAGGGAAAACGAAGATATTGTGGCACTTCAGAAGCAAAGCCTGACGTCCTTCTGTGCTTTAGAGGTGCTGCTGCCGTTCTATGAGTGCAGGAGCCTTGGAGCTGGCGGCAGAAGAGCCTGTACATAACCTGGAGGAAGGTCTGTTTTCAGTCGGGGAAGTATCTCTCTTTTTTCTTAGTTTCTGAAACTTATCATTTTAGATACCTATCAGCCCCCCACCCCTGCCCCCCCCGCTAAGCTACTAAAGTCCTGGGCAGAGTTTTTCTCCCTTATTATATAGGTTTTTGTTTTAGGCAATTCCTGATAGAGCCTTTAAGTTAACAATTTTAGAGCTGACTTCCTACCAAAAAGCTGAGGAGGAGGAGGAGGGAGATAATGTTTTTCTAGTTTTTGGTGAAGACCTTGCTTTGTGTTAAAATATTCCTTCAGATACAGATCTCTTGTGACCTTCTGTTGTCTCAGCAAAATCATCATCTGAAGATTAAAAAAAAAAAAAAAACTCCTGTGTAAACGTTCCGTCCGTTTCCTACTCATGGAAGGGCTTGAGTCAAAAAAAGAGTCACATATGGATACCTAGTTAGGGTATTAAGTTGGTACTGATACTAAATTTTTCTATAATCCATGGCCCCCAAGCTTAGGGCTGTGACTTAAGAGAGAGAGAGGTGGAATAGAGCAGGTGCCTGTGGTGACAGCCAGGGTCGAGCCAGACCATCTGCACTACCACCAAACCCTTGATGGGTAGGGTCTATAGTGGTGTAGCCTCAACTGGTCAATTTGAAATCTGTGGGTGGTATAGAATTGTACCAAGTTCCTGGCTTGTATCTCCCTTCTAGTTCTTCAGGAACTTCCAGCTTAGACAGAAGCAGTAAAACAAACAAACAAAAAAAAAAAAAAAACGAGCCCTGCCAGTATGTGCTTACAACAGTGCCATTCATTCAGCCATAGGCTTGTATTCTGTCTGCCCTAATCACTAAGATAGCGATCTAAGAATCATGAATGTATTTTCATTTTTTAAACACTTAATAACCAATTATCATTCAAATAAGCATTTAAAAACCATTTGTTTTGGTTGGATTTAGGACCATTATCATTCCTTATGAAAAGGAAGATAGCTCAGAGGCTTGCTATTCAGAAAGCTTTGTCAGATGCATTACAGAAACTATTGATTGTGGTTTTAGGTAAGACTTCTTTAAATTTAATTTTTCTCATTCATGTGTATGTGTGTATCTGTATGTGTTTATCTATTTTTTGGGAGGCAGAGTTTAACTCAATTGTCCAAGCTAGAATATAGTGGCATCATCATAGCTGACTACAACCTAAACTCCTGGGTTCAAGTGATCCTCCTGCTACAGCCCAGCTAATCTGTTTTGTAGAGATGGTGTCTTACTCTTGCTTAGGTATGTCTTGAAGTCCTGGCCTCAATCAGTCCTCCCACATCAACCTCCCAGAGGACTACAGGCGTGAGCCAGTAAGCTTAGATATTTTTATAATTTTAAATAATACTTATTTTTTTTTGAGACAGACTCTCACTTTGTCACCCTTGGTAGAGTGCAGTGGTGTCACAGCTCACAGCAACCTCAAATTCTTGGGCTTAAGCGATTCTCTTCCCTTCACCTCCCAAGTATCTGGGATTACAGGTGCCAGCCACAATGCCTGGCTATTTTTTTGTTTGTTGGTTTTTGTTTAGCAGGCCCTAGCTGCGTTTAAACCCACCAGCCCTGGTACATGTGGCCAGCACCCTAACCACTGAGCTACAGGCACCAAGCCAAAATCTGTTGTTGTTGTCTTTTTCTGTTTGTTTGTTTGTTTGTTTGTTTTATTTTGTTTTATTTAGCAGGTCCAGGCTGAGTTCAAACCCACCAACACCGGTACAGGGGGCCAGCACTCTAACCATTGAGCTATAGGTACCCAGCCAATTTTAAATAATTTTTAAAAATAGAGACAAGATCTCACTATGCTGCCCAGGGTAGTCTCAAACTCCTGGCCTCAACCAATATTCTTGCCTCAGCCTCCCAAAGTACTGGGATTTTGAAAAGTTAAGTGGATGAAAATATGGATATCTAAAACACTCCATCTTATGTTCTTATTCACTAAATTCTTCTACGGAAATGGTCTCAGATTTGTTCTCTGTGACATCTGTGAGAAAAATGACAGCAAATATTATTGTACGCATTTTGTAGGTGTAGAATGACTTGCCTCAGTTCACATAGAAAGTCTTTGATCCAGGTATTCTTTCTCAATTGTTTGCCTAGCATGCAGAATACTGATTATGAGATTTTTTTTTTTTTTTTTGAGATAGAGTCTCAAGCTGTTGCCCTGGGTAGAGTGCCGTGGTGTCGTAACTCATAGCAACCTCCAACTCTTGGGCTTAAGTGGACCTCTTGCCTCAGTTCTTCTATTTTTAGTGGAGACAGCCTCATTTTTGCTCAGGCTGTTCATGAACTCGTGAACTCAAGCAATCCACCTGCCTTGGCCTCCCAGGGTGCTAGGATTACAGGCATGAGCCACCAAGCCCAGCCTGACTATAAGCTTTGAACACCTGGGTTCAAGTTCTAACTCAATCTCTTCAAGATTTTTTATGTAATTTAGGTTTTATAACCAGAGAGATTTGAAGATGGTTAATATTTCTAAGCTACAGTCATTTTCTCTGCAAAATGAAGTTAGTAATTCAACCTACCATATGGGAGATAATTGTATGAGTAAGTGAGGTGACAAATGCAAAAACTCAGAACTATGCTTACGTAGTAAACAGACAAAATATGTTAACTATTATCAGTGTTGTTTTCTACCTGAATAAATAGATAAATGAATTCTGTTGAAGAGAAAGTTTATTAGATTATGTTTTTTGAATCAAGAATTCAGTTTCAGCTTTCATTTCCGGCATTGATATTGGGTGAATGTGATTCCTATGTAGTACACATAATTGGCTGCTTTCCTGTGAGCTGTGAAAGTGGTTGTGCTATTGAATGGCACTGATTGTGTCCCTGTTGAGTTCTACAGCATTGTGACTGTTACAGGAAACTTGATGAACAGGAAGTGCCTGAACAGAATTGCTGTCTGCTTCGTAGCCCTGAAGGGTCAGAGACTGAAAAATCAGAGATGGCCCTGATAAGTCTCAGCCTTCCAACCTGGGCAGCCCTTCTACTGGAAGTCTTACTTCCCTGCTCAGCAGGTAGACTGTTTTAAAAGAGATGGCCCTGATAAGTCTCAGCCTTCCAACTGTCAAGTCTGAGTAATAACCTTCAAGCACCAGACTAGATGTTTGTGTTGTTTATCTCTCCCTAGTATGCAAAGATATCCCTCATACATACACAAAATCCTTAGACCAAAAGCCTATGGCTTTAGTTTGCCTTGAAGGAATTTGTATTGTCTACAATATATAGGCCAGTTTCTACCAATAAAATGTTCAAATGCTGTCTATCTGCGAAGCTTTGTATATTGTATTTGGTGGAATTTTGGTTCCCGGGGAGTCAATACTTGTCTCTTGCTTCTAATATGTCTACAGGGGTCTCTATCCCAGGTTTGAACTCACTTTGACCCTCATTTTGACCCCCATTTAATGCCTTACTATTTAATCATATGATGATTGAACTTTTTTATTTTGAGACTGAGTCTCACTCTGTTGTCCAGGCTATTGGAATCAGCCTAGCTTATAACAACTTCAAACTCCTGGTTTCAAATGATCCTCCTGCCTCAGCTGCCTAAGGAGTTGGGACTACAAGTACTGCCACAATGCCGGCTGGGTTGTTTTTTTTTTTTTTTATTTTTGTCTTTAGTAGAAACAGGGTCTCACTCTTGCTCAGGCTGGACATGAACTCCTGAGCTCAAGTGATCCTTCCACCTCAGCTTTCTAGAGTGCTAGGATTACAGGGATGAGCCACCATGCCCAGGCATGATTGAACATTTTTGTTTTCACATTTTTTATTTCCTATAAATTGTAAATTCCTTAGTTCCTGCCTGTAAGATCATAAAGTTTTTTGGACCAAACACAGTTGATACTTCATACATATTTTTAATAAATGGTTATTGTTGTGCCCAAGTCACAAGATCCCCCACATAAATCACCCGGAGACCAAGTCTTTATTTATAAGCTTGAGCCTGGGCTCCTTGGTCCTGGTGCAGCAGGAGAGCAGAGAAACCCTGATCTCGAAAAGGAGGGAGGATTTTAAGGGTACAGAAAGGATAGAAAAAGGAGGGGGTGTGAGGTGAGCTGCTGGGGCGAGCTAATAGGGGTCTAGGGGACTGAGCAGTATTTGTCCTTGGGTGTCTGGGAGAGTGTTGCTATCACTCGGAGCAGACATTATGCAAGGGCACAGATCATGGGGCAAGGACAGGGGGGCAGGGAAGGGAGCAGGTTGCCTAATGCCTTTGGTATGCAGCTGCAAAATGAAGACTGAGGGACAAGATGAAGTTAGTTTTAACAAAATGGAGTTAACTTGGTCGTTACAGTTATGTTAAAAATTAAAATGTGAGATGAGGAAATTTCCAGGAAAATGCCCTTATTTTCTGCTTTTAGAAATCAAAAGAATGTCTCATTATGGTGTTGGCCCTTTCCCCATAATTGCATTTTTTTTAATGATGCATTTTTCAAGCTCCTCCTCATATGGCAAGCAATGCATAACTGTATGTGAAGTCCCTTAATTAGGGACTAAGTTGCTAAAGTAATTTCTAAAGTTATCATTATTTACTATGTATGAGATTTTTTTTTAAGGAGCCAAAAATGTGTTTTGTGTCAGGGGAACTTAATTTGGGGCTAGGTTTTTGATTATTTAACTTGCTCCAGAGTTGCAAAGTGTTTTGTTTTGAAGAAGGGAGTGAAAGAGAAAGTGGTTGAAGTCTGAAAAAGTATTTGAAGTTTTATTCTATTTAAGGCAAATTATTATAATTCTATTTAAATAAAACCAGTAAAGAAAATGTCAAACTTTAAGAATACTAGTTTCTTCCCAGCTACTCGGGAGGCTGAGGTAAGAGAATCGCTTAACCCAAGAGTTTGAGGTTGCTGTGATGCCACGGCACTCTACTGAGGGCCACATAGTAAGACTCTGACTCAAAAAAAAAAAAAAAAAAAAAAAGAATACTCATTTCCTGTGAAATGTGAGAGGAAGGAAGAAAGTCAGCACCAATTTCAGAAATCTGATTCTAACAACAGGTCATCTCTAAATGAGGTAAATCTTGGAATCACCTCCAACTTTAAAACCATTACTGTGCACCAAGTCATATGCTAGATTCTGGGAAAAAGACGAAGTACTATTTTATCTCCAAGTGAGAGAGACAAACCTCTCTCCTGTGTCTGCACCCATATTAGAATTCTAACAGTCCTCACTTCTGCTCTCCAAACTTCAAATAAGGGGTTAGAGCCAGGAGCCAGGACTTTAGTAAAAGCACCAGAAATATTCTCAGAGTTCCACATTTTCCTAAGAGTGATACACACTGAAGAGTTGTGAAATAAGTCACTTGGGTTCTGTTATAGTAGTATTTGAAGATAATAATTTAACATGCTGACTTTAACACACTATGTGTCTTTCTCCATGTGTGCGTACAGGATAGACCTTCTAGATTATTGACTGTGTTTGCCCATTGCTGACCTAAAGGGCTATTCACTTGCAGCAATACCTTCTCTGCTAAGTTGAATTGCTCAACTCTTAAAACCCTTCCTACAGAAATTTCAGAGTCATCTCTGATTCCATGGCAGCCCCCACATGATAGAGTGGTGAATTAATTGTCAAACATGGAAGAAAGGATACTGAAAGTTGAGCAGAAATGGCAACATTTTGGAGTAAATATCCAATGGAACAAATGTGTGTTCTGCCTGCCGCCCTAACTGGTGCTCATTTTTTTTTATCTTTTCAGTGGGATTTATTTACGTTTAAGTAAAAGTAGCAAATGTTACATAAGTTATTTCTTTAAGAACATTTAATTTATACAACTACATTGTTATCAAGCAACATTTATGGAATGTGCCCTGGATCTGGGATATTGAACTTTGTAACTATTGTAGCATTCTCTTTTCCAAGTTTAAACATGACCTTGTGCAGTGAAGAAGCATGGCTTCTCATTGTAGAGTTATCATGTATGACAACCTGACCTGCAGGAAGGCTTTGGGTGTTTAATCTTCTATTGATTTACAAAATGATTTGTGTGTGTGATTATTCAACCCATATGATTGTTTCAACTCATTTTTCTTCTGCTGTGATTAAAATAAATCAGCTAAAACTAAGCTGTTTAGCAACATAGTCAACCAAATAGATATGACGTTATATCTTCTATAGGATGTCTTAGGCGATATTGATGTTTTATATTACACATATGTAGTTAATATACTTTGGGCAATAAAAAGTTAAAACATGTCTGGTAAACAAACAAAAAGAAAATTCTGAAAATCAATGCATTGTTTTAATAATCCCCCAAACCTGGATTTGTGTGTGTGTGTGTGTGTGTGTGTGTGTGTTAGAGTAGAGTCATATTAAAATATAAAAATCTTGACACCTGCAAGATTTTTTTCATATTCCTATTTTATACATTTTTAGATAATGGAATAATTCTATAATTTTATTGCTAAAATCTTACTACTTGTTAGTCATGATTATCAGATTTTCATTATTATCTGAATTTGCTGCTCTCATATTTGTGAACATCGATTATTTCACTGTTTACTTTTCCAAACATGTACTTACACTAAGATTCAAAAACTCTAAAGAGGAGTCATTGATAATAATAAATGTATAATGATCAGTTGGGACAATGAATAATCTTAAAGATTGAAATTTTTGTTGCTATGATAAGGATTCTGACTATCCAGTTAAGTTAGCTGTACAGAGTAGTATGGGGGGATCAGGAAATGCATGTTTCCAAAAAATGATATTGCACGCTTATTTGATTGGGAGAAATTCTCTGGTCTGATGCATCACTGGTATTTAGGAGGGATTCTACCTACATGCAGCTTCTTCAGCGAGCTTGTTGGTCCCTCAGGGAGCCCAGTGATGATACGATGTCTTACAGCTTGTCACTGCAGATGTCTGTCTCTGCTCACTGCCAGAAGGGTTGCAGATTCTCCACAAAATCCAATGCTAGATTTAGAACTGAAGGAGCTTTGTTACAGATACCTGTAATACCAAAATAATCTACTTAATATCCTGAGAGTTAGGATTTTTGCTTAAATTTGGCTTCTTGGTACAGTTGTTTAGCTTTTGCCCTATCATACTCCTAATTGAAACATCATCCATATTGGTAAATAATTGTTTTGTTACTCCTATGATTTCTTGAACTTCATTCTGATTCATAGCTGGTTTTACGGCTTTGTCCCTTGAAGTACAGGATTTTGTTCCCGTCAGGCTGTGTGTGGCCATATATTCATTTGTGTATAGCACTTGCATTAAGTCATTAATAAACTTCTGAGGCTTGCTCTTATTACAACGGGCAATCTGCCATTTCTCAATCTTGAACTGCTTCTTATCAGCCTGATGCTCTTCCTCAGCCTTCAAGGAAACTGGTGAACTGCAATTAGAATTAGAGTTACTGCATGTTGAAGTAAATGAATCTGGGGAGGAGTTGTTTGTTGCTCTCCAGGGGGTGGATGCAGACGTAGACGTGGTTCCTACACCTTTAAGCAGGGCTTCTGCCATACCAACCAGCTCTGCAAACTGGGTGACTGCCTGTGGTAACACTTGAAGCATGACCAAAGACTGTCCAAGTCCGCTGTTTTCTTTTCGTGTTTGTTAGTTTTCTTTCAGGCTTTTTATTTTGGTGCACAATTCCTCCTTAGACAGTTCTGCTAAGGGCTCTTCATCCTCACTGGAGATCTCACCGGGCAGAAAGGCATTTCCCGAATATGGGTCTCTCGGTCCTTTATCCAGGTCATTATTTGCATGTTCTGAGTTCATTGTCTCTGTCCTTTTCCTCTTTCTTTTTCTAAAAGCTTGAGTATTGGCAATTTCATCTGTTGGAAAGATCATCTGCATTTTCTCAATTTGTTATCAAAGATTTTCTGAGATGGTAGGAGGAAGGAATGTCCATGATGTAGATGATGCTATTCTGCACGTGGCCCAAAAGTTAATGTTTTCCCGGGCTGCCTGTTCCAAAGCCCCAGCCTCGGGGCTGGGCGCAGGGAGGTGGGAGGTAGGGGGAGCACCGCCAGGAGGCTCCCGCCAGTGCCTCGCCGTTCCCCCTGGCTCCGTGGCACCCCCTGACGCCGTACTCCCCAGCAGTTCGGCCTAGTAAGGCTGGACAGGCGAAGGCCCCCAGGTGTCCACGAAGCGAAGAGGTGCCTGGCCAGTGCACCTGAGGACAGTGCGGACAGGCCGGCGGCCCCGCGGGAGGGCACTGGGCGCTGGGCGCTCACTCCCGAGCGCAGCCCGCGGCCGCCGCCGCAGGTGCCGCAGCTGCCGCAGGCATGTCCGCGCACCCCGCAGCAGCCTCCTGGCCGTGCTGTCCAACTGGTGATCATTTTGCAGGTCAATTGTGTTTCTTGGAAGCAGTACTGCTGGGGGGAAGAAGAATATCTCTGGGATTTCAGCTTGGAGGAAGACGAGTTCAGGCTGCCAGAACTGAACTAGCACTTCTGAATGTGCCAAGAGGCGAGGCCCTGTGACGTCCTTGGGAAGCTCCGGGGCGCCCCTACCATAATGGGCTGCTGGAGTCCTGAGGCTACCCTAGTCTGTGGCCGAAATCTTGCTCTGCTAAGGGCGGGAGGGATGTTCTGGTGTGAGACAGTTGTATCTCTGTGGGGAGGGGGTTTGGGCTCAGGGACTGTGGGCAACAGCTCACCCTGACCGCATGGAGCCAGCCCCAGCATAATAAAGGTTGCTGCGTAAACAAAGGTTGTCGTAGATAAAGGGTGGGGGCGGGGCACACAGTTGCCGTGGGTGCTAGCGCTGCGGAGCTGCCATAAGAGTTCCGACTCTCATTGGCACCGGAGCCTCTGGACATTATGTCCCTACTGCGACTGTGGACCCCACGGGTCCTTCTCACGGAGCAATTGTTGTGGCTGCTGATACTGGCAGCTGCTATTTGGAGGTGGCCCCCTGACAGGGTCCAGCCTACCTCCGAATCCCCAGGGCCGAAAGAGCCCTGGTCTTCCCTCTCTTCCGATCTCTCACCCGAATCCCCTCATGTGCCTACACCCCCAGCAGATCCTGGGGACTTTGATTACCTGGGGTCTTCTGCTCCTTCCCACTTGGTGGCTTCACCTCAGGAGTTGCCTGAGAATTTGGCTCCATTCCAGGACACTGATTCAGCTCAAGAGCTACCTCAAGGGCCAGATAGGGTTACTATTCTACGTCGTCGGCTTCTGAGGAATAAGCTAAGGAGACGACGAAGCCCTCCAGAGGTGGTTCCAACGCCCGGTTGGGATCAGAACCCAGTCCTAACTCTGCCTCCTCAACTCATAAGCAAGATTCAAACTGTAAGTCCAGATGAGGTTACAGCTCAGTGTCCATTCGTGGACACGAATTCAGCTCAAGAGGTACTTCAAGCGGCAGATAGGCTTACTATTCCATGTCGTCGGCTTCTGAGGAATAAGCTAAGGAGACGACGAAGCCCTCCAGAGGTGGTTCCAACGCCCGGTTGGGATCAGAACCCAGTCCTAACTCTGCCTCCTCAACTCATAAGCAAGATTCAAACTGTAAGTCCAGATGAGGTTACAGCTCAGTGTCCATTCGTGGACACGGATTCAGCTCAAGAGGTACTTCAAGCGGCAGATAGGCTTACTATTCCATGTCGTCGGCTTCTGAGGAATAAGCTAAGGAGACGACGAAGCCCTCCAGAGGTGGTTCCAACGCCCGGTTGGGATCAGAACCCAGTCCTAACTCTGCCTCCTCAACTCATAAGCAAGATTCAAACTGTAAGTCCAGATGAGGTTACAGCTCAGTGTCCATTCGTGGACACGAATTCAGCTCAAGAGGTACTTCAAGCGGCAGATAGGCTTACTATTCCATGTCGTCGGCTTCTGAGGAATAAGCTAAGGAGACGACGAAGCCCTCCAGAGGTGGTTCCAACGCCCGGTTGGGATCAGAACCCAGTCCTAACTCTGCCTCCTCAACTCATAAGCAAGATTCAAACTGTAAGTCCAGATGAGGTTACAGCTCAGTGTCCATTCGTGGACACGAATTCAGCTCAAGAGGTACTTCAAGCGGCAGATAGGCTTACTATTCCATGTCGTCGGCTTCTGAGGAATAAGCTAAGGAGACGACGAAGCCCTCCAGAGGTGGTTCCAACGCCCGGTTGGGATCAGAACCCAGTCCTAACTCTGCCTCCTCAACTCATAAGCAAGATTCAAACTGTAAGTCCAGATGAGGTTACAGCTCAGTGTCCATTCGTGGACACGAATTCAGCTCAAGAGGTACTTCAAGCGGCAGATAGGCTTACTATTCCATGTCGTCGGCTTCTGAGGAATAAGCTAAGGAGACGACGAAGCCCTCCAGAGGTGGTTCCAACGCCCGGTTGGGATCAGAACCCAGTCCTAACTCTGCCTCCTCAACTCATAAGCAAGATTCAAACTGTAAGTCCAGATGAGGTTACAGCTCAGTGTCCATTCGTGGACACGAATTCAGCTCAAGAGGTACTTCAAGCGGCAGATAGGCTTACTATTCCATGTCGTCGGCTTCTGAGGAATAAGCTAAGGAGACGACGAAGCCCTCCAGAGGTGGTTCCAACGCCCGGTTGGGATCAGAACCCAGTCCTAACTCTGCCTCCTCAACTCATAAGCAAGATTCAAACTGTAAGTCCAGATGAGGTTACAGCTCAGTGTCCATTCGTGGACACGGATTCAGCTCAAGAGGTACTTCAAGCGGCAGATAGGCTTACTATTCCATGTCGTCGGCTTCTGAGGAATAAGCTAAGGAGACGACGAAGCCCTCCAGAGGTGGTTCCAACGCCCGGTTGGGATCAGAACCCAGTCCTAACTCTGCCTCCTCAACTCATAAGCAAGATTCAAACTGTAAGTCCAGATGAGGTTACAGCTCAGTGTCCATTCGTGGACACGGATTCAGCTCAAGAGGTACTTCAAGCGGCAGATAGGCTTACTATTCCATGTCGTCGGCTTCTGAGGAATAAGCTAAGGAGACGACGAAGCCCTCCAGAGGTGGTTCCAACGCCCGGTTGGGATCAGAACCCTGTCCTAACTCTGCGTCCTCAACTCATAAGGAAGATTCAAACTGTAAGTCCAGATGAGGTTATAGCTCACCAGGCATTTGAAATACTTGTTCCACCTCTAGATAGTCACAGTTCAAAACCAACAACATTCATTGTTTCACCAAAGAACCTGAAGGAAGATCTAGCTCAACATCCACAGGTCACTAAAGTTGTTGGAGCTCTAGACCAATTTGAATCAAAATCTCGGTCTTACAAACAAATTCTGCAGAATGACGATTATACAGATCAAAGTATGGATTTACTTTACCCTGGCAGCATACCTCTGGGATTTGTGAGAAACCCAGAGGTGGCTCAAGAGGCCCGTGCACAAGGTGAACTTTCTCAGGAGGAGACCCCAACTCAACATCTAGAACATCCTGAGGAGGAGAAACCTTCTGCCACCCCACAAGAGACCCCAACTGAGTCTCCAGGCTCTCCTGCAGAGGCTGGACATTGCCCCAGTGAGGAAGAGCAGCCACCTCAGCCTTTTGTGTCTCCGGGGGAGATTGAACCTTCTCAAATACAGCAGGAGGCCACAGTTCAAACTCCAGAGTCCCCTATGGAGAGCATAGCTCAAACTCTACATAATCATGAGCTGACAGGTAAACCTCTGGATGTGGAGGTTTCCATAACTTCAGAGCCTGTGACAGAGGCTGAATCTCCTTCAGCCCAGCAGGAGACTCCAACTCAGCCTCCAGAGCATCCTGAGGAGGTGAAACCACTAGCCATCCAGGAGGAGACCCCAACTCAGTGCCGATACTTTTGTAGGAAGGCTGAGCCTTCCCCCAGTGAGCAGGAGCAGCCACCTCAGCCTTTTCTGTCTCCTGGGGAGACTGAACTTTCTCAAATCCAGCAGGAGGTCAAAGCTCAAGCTCCAGAGTCCCTGATGGAGAATATAGCTCAAACTCCACCTAATCATGAGGTGAGAGTTCCACGTCCAGGTGAGGATCAACCTCATCTTTATTACTTGCCCAATGTTACAGTTAAACCTCCAGATGTGGAGGTTACCATAACTTCAGAGCCTACCAAAGAGGACGAATCTTCTTTAACCAAGCAGGAGACACCAATTCAGCCTCCAGAGCATCTTGAGGAAGCAAAACCTTCTGCCACCCGGGAGGAGAACCCAATTCAACCTCCAGAGCATCCTGAGGAGGGGAAACATTCTGCCACCCAGGAGGAGAACCCAACTCAGCCTCCAGAGCATCCTGAGGAGGCAAAACCTTCTGCCACCCAGGAGGAGAACCCAATTCAGCCGGAACAGCATCCTGAGGAGGTGAAACCTTCTGCCACCCAGGAGGAAACCCCAACTGAGTCTCCAAGAATTGCAGCAGGGGCTGCACCTTGCCCCAGTGAGGAAGAGCAGCCACCTCAGCCTTTTGTGTCTACGGGGGAGATTGAACCTTCTCAAATACAGCAGGAGGCCACAGTTCAAACTCCAGAGGACCCTATGGAGAGTATAACTCAAACTCTAAATAATCATGAGTTAACAGGTAAACCTCAGGATGTGGAGGTTTCCATAACTTCAGAGCCTGTGACGGAGGCTGATTCTTCTTCAGCCCAGCAAGAGACCCCAACTCAGCCTCCAGAGCATCCTGAGGAGGTGAAACCACCTGCCATCCAGGAGGAGACACCAACTGAGTGCCTATGCTTTTGTGGGGAGGCTGAGCCTTACCCCAGGGAGCAGGAGCAGCCACCTCAGCCTTTTGTGTCTCCTGGGGAGACGGAACCTTCTCAAATCCAGCAGGAGGTCACAGCTCAAGCTCCAGAGTCCCCCATGGAGAATATAGCTCAAACTCCACATAATCATAAGGTGATATTTCAAGCTCTAGGTGAGGATCAACCTCATCTTTATTACTTGCCCAATGTTACAGTTAAACCTGCAGATGTGGAGGTTACCATAACTTCAGAGCCTACCAAAGAGGCCGAATCTTCTATAACCCAGCAGGAGACCCCAACTCAGCCTCCAGAGCATCCTGAGGAGGCACAACCTTCTGCCACTCAGGAGGAGAAACCAATTCAGTCTCCAGAGCATCCTGAGGAGGGGAAACCTTCTGCCACCCAGGAGGAGAACCCAACTCAGCCTCCAGAGCATGCTGAGGAGGTGAAACCTTCTGCCACCCAGGAGGAGACCCCAACTCACCCTCTAGAACATCCAGAGGAGGGTAAACCTTCTGCCACTCAGGAAGAGACCCCAACTGAGTCTCCAGGCTTTCCTGCAGAGGGTGGACCTTGCCGCAGTGAGGAAGAGCAGCCACCTCAGCCTTTTGTGTCTCCGGGGGAGATTGACCATTCTCAAATACAGCAGGAGGCCACAGCTCAAACTACACAGTCCCCTATGGAGAGTATAGCTCAAACTCTACCTAATCATGAGGTGACAGGTAAACCTCCGGATGTGGAGGTTTCCATAACCTCAGAGCCTGTGATGGAGGCAGAATCTTCTTCAGCCCAGCAGGAGACTCCAACTCAGCCTCCAGAGCATCCTGAGGAGGTGAAACCACCTGCCATCCAGGAGAAGACCCCAACTGAGTGCCCATGCTTTTGTGGGGAGGCTGAGCCTTCCCCCAGTAAGCAGGAGCAGCCACCTCAGCCTTTTGTGTCTCCTGGGGAGACTGAACCTTCTCAAATCCAGCAGAAGGTCAGAGCTCAAGCTCCAGAGTCACCGATGGAGAATATAGCTCAAACTTCACCTAAACATGAGGTGAGAGTTCCACGTCCAGGTGAGGATCAACCACATCTTTATTACTTGCCCAATGTTACAGTTAAACCTCCAGATGTGGAGGTTACCATAACTTCAAGGCCTACCAAAAAGGCCGAACTTTCTTTAACCAAGGAGGAGACCCCAACTCAGCCTCCAGAGCATCCTGAGGAGGCAAAACCTTCTGCCACCCAGGAGGAGAAACCAATTCAGTCTCCAGAGCATCCTGAGGAGGGGAAACCGTCTGCCACCCAGGAGGAGAACCCAACTCAGCCTCCAGAGCATGCTGAGGAGGTGAAACCTTCTGCCACCCAGGAGGAGACCCCAACTCACCCTCTAGAACATCCAGAGGAGGGTAAACCTTCTGCCACTCAGGAAGAGACCCCAACTGAGTCTCCAGGCTTTCCTGCAGAGGGTGGACCTTGCCGCAGTGAGGAAGAGCAGCCACCTCAGCCTTTTGTGTCTCCGGGGGAGATTGACCATTCTCAAATACAGCAGGAGGCCACAGCTCAAACTACACAGTCCCCTATGGAGAGTGTAGCTCAAACTCTACCTAATCATGAGGTGACAGGTAAACCTCCGGATGTGGAGGTTTCCATAACCTCAGAGCCTGTGATGGAGGCAGAATCTTCTTCAGCCCAGCAGGAGACTCCAAGTCAGCCTCCAGAGCATCCTGAGGAGGTGAAACCACCTGCCATCCAGGAGAAGACCCCAACTGAGTGCCCATGCTTTTGTGGGGAGGCTGAGCCTTCCCCCAGTAAGCAGGAGCAGCCACCTCAGCCTTTTGTGTCTCCTGGGGAGACTGAACCTTCTCAAATCCAACAGAAGGTCAGAGCTCAAGCTCCAGAGTCACCGATGGAGAATATAGCTCAAACTTCACCTAAACATGAGGTGAGAGTTCCACGTCCAGGTGAGGATCAACCACATCTTTATTACTTGCCCAATGTTACAGTTAAACCTCCAGATGTGGAGGTTACCATAACTTCAGAGCCTACCAAAAAGGCCGAACTTTCTTTAACCAAGGAGGAGACCCCAACTCAGCCTCCAGAGCATCCTGAGGAGGCAAAACCTTCTGCCACCCAGGAGGAGAAACCAATTCAGTCTCCAGAGCATCCTGAGGAGGGGAAACCGTCTGCCACCCAGGAGGAGAACCCAACTCAGCCTCCAGAGCATGCTGAGGAGGTGAAACCTTCTGCCACCCAGGAGGAGACCCCAACTCACCCTCTAGAACATCCAGAGGAGGGTAAACCTTCTGCCACTCAGGAAGAGACCCCAACTGAGTCTCCAGGCTTTCCTGCAGAGGGTGGACCTTGCCGCAGTGAGGAAGAGCAGCCACCTCAGCCTTTTGTGTCTCCGGGGGAGATTGACCATTCTCAAATACAGCAGGAGGCCACAGCTCAAACTACACAGTCCCCTACGGAGAGTATAGCTCAAACTCTACCTAATCATGAGGTGACAGGTAAACCTCCGGATGTGGAGGTTTCCATAACCTCAGAGCCTGTGATGGAGGCAGAATCTTCTTCAGCCCAGCAGGAGACTCCAACTCAGCCTCCAGAGCATCCTGAGGAGGTGAAACCACCTGCCATCCAGGAGAAGACCCCAACTGAGTGCCCATGCTTTTGTGGGGAGGCTGAGCCTTCCCCCAGTAAGCAGGAGCAGCCACCTCAGCCTTTTGTGTCTCCTGGGGAGACTGAACCTTCTCAAATCCAGCAGAAGGTCAGAGCTCAAGCTCCAGAGTCACCGATGGAGAATATAGCTCAAACTTCACCTAAACATGAGGTGAGAGTTCCACGTCCAGGTGAGGATCAACCACATCTTTATTACTTGCCCAATGTTACACTTAAACCACCAGATGTGGAGGTTACCATAACTTCAGAGCCTACCAAAAAGGCCGAACTTTCTTTAACCAAGGAGGAGACCCCAACTCAGCCTCCAGAGCATCCTGAGGAGGCAAAAACTTCTGCCACCCAGGAGGAGAAACCAATTCAGTCTCCAGAGCATCCTGAGGAGGGGAAACCGTCTGCCACCCAGGAGGAGAACCCAACTCAGCCTCCAGAGCATGCTGAGGAGGTGAAACCTTCTGCCACCCAGGAGGAGACCCCAACTCACCCTCTAGAACATCCAGAGGAGGGTAAACCTTCTGCCACTCAGGAAGAGACCCCAACTGAGTCTCCAGGCTTTCCTGCAGAGGGTGGACCGTGCCGCAGTGAGGAAGAGCAGCCACCTCAGCCTTTTGTGTCTCCGGGGGAGATTGACCATTCTCAAATACAGCAGGAGGCCACAGCTCAAACTACACAGTCCCCTATGGAGAGTATAGCTCAAACTCTACCTAATCATGAGGTGACAGGTAAACCTCCGGATGTGGAGGTTTCCATAACCTCAGAGCCTGTGATGGAGGCAGAATCTTCTTCAGCCCAGCAGGAGACTCCAACTCAGCCTCCAGAGCATCCTGAGGAGGTGAAACCACCTGCCATCCAGGAGAAGACCCCAACTGAGTGCCCGTGCTTTTGTGGGGAGGCTGAGCCTTCCCCCAGTAAGCAGGAGCAGCCACCTCAGCCTTTTGTGTCTCCTGGGGAGACTGAACCTTCTCAAATCCAGCAGAAGGTCAGAGCTAAAGCTCCAGAGTCACCGATGGAGAATATAGCTCAAACTTCACCTAAACATGAGGTGAGAGTTCCACGTCCAGGTGAGGATACACCACATCTTTATTACTTGCCCAATGTTACAGTTAAACCTCCAGATGTGGAGGTTACCATAACTTCAGAGCCTACCAAAAAGGCCGAACTTTCTTTAACCAAGGAGGAGACCCCAACTCAGCCTCCAGAGCATCCTGAGGAGGCAAAACCTTCTGCCACCCAGGAGGAGAAACCAATTCAGTCTCCAGAGCATCCTGAGGAGGGGAAACCGTCTGCCACCCAGGAGGAGAACCCAACTCAGCCTCCAGAGCATGCTGAGGAGGTGAAACCTTCTGCCACCCAGGAGGAGACCCCAACTCACCCTCTAAAACATCCAGAGGAGGGTAAACCTTCTGCCACTCAGGAAGAGACCCCAACTGAGTCTCCAGGCTTTCCTGCAGAGGGTGGACCTTGCCGCAGTGAGGAAGAGCAGCCACCTCAGCCTTTTGTGTCTCCGAGGGAGATTGACCATTCTCAAATACAGCAGGAGGCCACAGCTCAAACTACACAGTCCCCTATGGAGAGTATAGCTCAAACTCTACCTAATCATGAGGTGACAGGTAAACCTCCGGATGTGGAGGTTTCCATAACCTCAGAGCCTGTGATGGAGGCAGAATCTTCTTCAGCCCAGCAGGAGACTCCAACTCAGCCTCCAGAGCATCCTGAGGAGGTGAAACCACCTGCCATCCAGGAGAAGACCCCAACTGAGTGCCCATGCTTTTGTGGGGAGGCTGAGCCTTCCCCCAGTAAGCAGGAGCAGCCACCTCAGCCTTTTGTGTCTCCTGGGGAGACTGAACCTTCTCAAATCCAGCAGAAGGTCAGAGCTCAAGCTCCAGAGTCACCGATGGAGAATATAGCTCAAACTTCACCTAAACATGAGGTGAGAGTTCCACGTCCAGGTGAGGATCAACCACATCTTTATTACTTGCCCAATGTTACAGTTAAACCTCCAGATGTGGAGGTTACCATAACTTCAGAGCCTACCAAAAAGGCCGAACTTTCTTTAACCAAGGAGGAGACCCCAACTCAGCCTCCAGAGCATCCTGAGGAGGCAAAACCTTCTGCCACCCAGGAGGAGAAACCAATTCAGTCTCCAGAGCATCCTGAGGAGGGGAAACCGTCTGCCACCCAGGAGGAGAACCCAACTCAGCCTCCAGAGCATGCTGAGGAGGTGAAACCTTCTGCCACCCAGGAGGAGACCCCAACTCACCCTCTAGAACATCCAGAGGAGGGTAAACCTTCTGCCACTCAGGAAGAGACCCCAACTGAGTCTCCAGGCTTTCCTGCAGAGGGTGGACCTTGCCGCAGTGAGGAAGAGCAGCCACCTCAGCCTTTTGTGTCTCCGGGGGAGATTGACCATTCTCAAATACAGCAGGAGGCCACAGCTCAAACTACACAGTCCCCTATGGAGAGTGTAGCTCAAACTCTACCTAATCATGAGGTGACAGGTAAACCTCCGGATGTGGAGGTTTCCATAACCTCAGAGCCTGTGATGGAGGCAGAATCTTCTTCAGCCCAGCAGGAGACTCCAAGTCAGCCTCCAGAGCATCCTGAGGAGGTGAAACCACCTGCCATCCAGGAGAAGACCCCAACTGAGTGCCCATGCTTTTGTGGGGAGGCTGAGCCTTCCCCCAGTAAGCAGGAGCAGCCACCTCAGCCTTTTGTGTCTCCTGGGGAGACTGAACCTTCTCAAATCCAGCAGAAGGTCAGAGCTCAAGCTCCAGAGTCACCGATGGAGAATATAGCTCAAACTTCACCTAAACATGAGGTGAGAGTTCCACGTCCAGGTGAGGATCAACCACATCTTTATTACTTGCCCAATGTTACAGTTAAACCTCCAGATGTGGAGGTTACCATAACTTCAGAGCCTACCAAAAAGGCCGAACTTTCTTTAACCAAGGAGGAGACCCCAACTCAGCCTCCAGAGTATCCTGAGGAGGCAAAACCTTCTGCCACCCAGGAGGAGAAACCAATTCAGCCTCCAGAGCATCCTGAGGAGGGGAAACCTTCTGCCACCCAGGAGGAGAACCCAACTCAGCCTCCAGAGCATGCTGAGGAGGTGAAACCTTCTGCCACCCAGGAGGACACCCCAACTCACCCTCTAGAACATCCAGAGGAGGGTAAACCTTCTGCCACTCAGGAAGAGACCCCAACTGAGTCTCCAGGCTTTCCTGCAGAGGGTGGACCTTGCCGCAGTGAGGAAGAGCAGCCACCTCAGCCTTTTGTGTCTCCGGGGGAGATTGACCATTCTCAAATACAGCAGGAGGCCACAGCTCAAACTACACAGTCCCCTATGGAGAGTGTAGCTCAAACTCTACCTAATCATGAGGTGACAGGTAAACCTCCGGATGTGGAGGTTTCCATAACCTCAGAGCCTGTGATGGAGGCAGAATCTTCTTCAGCCCAGCAGGAGACTCCAACTCAGCCTCCAGAGCATCCTGAGCAGGTGAAACCACCTGCCATCCAGGAGAAGACCCCAACTGAGTGCCCATGCTTTTGTGGGGAGGCTGAGCCTTCCCCCAGTGAGCAGGAGCAGCCACCTCAGCCTTTTGTGTCTCCTGGGGAGACTGAACCTTCTCAAATCCAGCAGAAGGTCAGAGCTCAAGCTCCAGAGTCACCGATGGAGAATATAGCTCAAACTTCACCTAAACATGAGGTGAGAGTTCCACGTCCAGGTGAGGATCAACCACATCTTTATTACTTGCCCAAAGTTACAGTTAATCCTCCAGATGTGGAGGTTACCATAACTTCAGAGCCTACCAAAAAGGCCGAACTTTCTTTAACCAAGGAGGAGACCCCAACTCAGCCTCCAGAGCATCCTGAGGAGGCAAAACCTTCTGCCACCCAGGAGGAGAAACCAATTCAGTCTCCAGAGCATCCTGAGGAGGGGAAACCGTCTGCCACCCAGGAGGAGAACCCAACTCAGCCTCCAGAGCATGCTGAGGAGGTGAAACCTTCTGCCACCCAGGAGGAGACCCCAACTCACCCTCTAGAACATCCAGAGGAGGGTAAACCTTCTGCCACTCAGGAAGAGACCCCAACTGAGTCTCCAGGCTTTCCTGCAGAGGGTGGACCTTGCCGCAGTGAGGAAGAGCAGCCACCTCAGCCTTTTGTGTCTCCGGGGGAGATTGACCATTCTCAAATACAGCAGGAGGCCACAGCTCAAACTACACAGTCCCCTATGGAGAGTATAGCTCAAACTCTACCTAATCATGAGGTGACAGGTAAACCTCCGGATGTGGAGGTTTCCATAACCTCAGAGCCTGTGATGGAGGCAGAATCTTCTTCAGCCCAGCAGGAGACTCCAACTCAGCCTCCAGAGCATCCTGAGGAGGTGAAACCACCTGCCATCCAGGAGAAGACCCCAACTGAGTGCCCATGCTTTTGTGGGGAGGCTGAGCCTTCCCCCAGTAAGCAGGAGCAGCCACCTCAGCCTTTTGTGTCTCCTGGGGAGACTGAACCTTCTCAAATCCAGCAGAAGGTCAGAGCTCAAGCTCCAGAGTCACCGATGGAGAATATAGCTCAAACTTCACCTAAACATGAGGTGAGAGTTCCACGTCCAGGTGAGGATCAACCACATCTTTATTACTTGCCCAATGTTACAGTTAAACCTCCAGATGTGGAGGTTACCATAACTTCAGAGCCTACCAAAAAGGCCGAACTTTCTTTAACCAAGGAGGAGACCCCAACTCAGCCTCCAGAGCATCCTGAGGAGGCAAAACCTTCTGCCACCCAGGAGGAGAAACCAATTCAGTCTCCAGAGCATCCTGAGGAGGGGAAACCGTCTGCCACCCAGGAGGAGAACCCAACTCAGCCTCCAGAGCATGCTGAGGAGGTGAAACCTTCTGCCACCCAGGAGGAGACCCCAACTCACCCTCTAGAACATCCAGAGGAGGGTAAACCTTCTGCCACTCAGGAAGAGACCCCAACTGAGTCTCCAGGCTTTCCTGCAGAGGGTGGACCTTGCCGCAGTGAGGAAGAGCAGCCACCTCAGCCTTTTGTGTCTCCGGGGGAGATTGACCATTCTCAAATACAGCAGGAGGCCACAGCTCAAACTACACAGTCCCCTATGGAGAGTGTAGCTCAAACTCTACCTAATCATGAGGTGACAGGTAAACCTCCGGATGTGGAGGTTTCCATAACCTCAGAGCCTGTGATGGAGGCAGAATCTTCTTCAGCCCAGCAGGAGACTCCAAGTCAGCCTCCAGAGCATCCTGAGGAGGTGAAACCACCTGCCATCCAGGAGAAGACCCCAACTGAGTGCCCATGCTTTTGTGGGGAGGCTGAGCCTTCCCCCAGTAAGCAGGAGCAGCCACCTCAGCCTTTTGTGTCTCCTGGGGAGACTGAACCTTCTCAAATCCAGCAGAAGGTCAGAGCTCAAGCTCCAGAGTCACCGATGGAGAATATAGCTCAAACTTCACCTAAACATGAGGTGAGAGTTCCACGTCCAGGTGAGGATCAACCACATCTTTATTACTTGCCCAATGTTACAGTTAAACCTCCAGATGTGGAGGTTACCATAACTTCAGAGCCTACCAAAAAGGCCGAACTTTCTTTAACCAAGGAGGAGACCCCAACTCAGCCTCCAGAGTATCCTGAGGAGGCAAAACCTTCTGCCACCCAGGAGGAGAAACCAATTCAGCCTCCAGAGCATCCTGAGGAGGGGAAACCTTCTGCCACCCAGGAGGAGAACCCAACTCAGCCTCCAGAGCATGCTGAGGAGGTGAAACCTTCTGCCACCCAGGAGGAGACCCCAACTCACCCTCTAGAACATCCAGAGGAGGGTAAACCTTCTGCCACTCAGGAAGAGACCCCAACTGAGTCTCCAGGCTTTCCTGCAGAGGGTGGACCTTGCCGCAGTGAGGAAGAGCAGCCACCTCAGCCTTTTGTGTCTCCGGGGGAGATTGACCATTCTCAAATACAGCAGGAGGCCACAGCTCAAACTACACAGTCCCCTATGGAGAGTGTAGCTCAAACTCTACCTAATCATGAGGTGACAGGTAAACCTCCGGATGTGGAGGTTTCCATAACCTCAGAGCCTGTGATGGAGGCAGAATCTTCTTCAGCCCAGCAGGAGACTCCAACTCAGCCTCCAGAGCATCCTGAGCAGGTGAAACCACCTGCCATCCAGGAGAAGACCCCAACTGAGTGCCCATGCTTTTGTGGGGAGGCTGAGCCTTCCCCCAGTAAGCAGGAGCAGCCACCTCAGCCTTTTGTGTCTCCTGGGGAGACTGAACCTTCTCAAATCCAGCAGAAGGTCAGAGCTCAAGCTCCAGAGTCACCGATGGAGAATATAGCTCAAACTTCACCTAAACATGAGGTGAGAGTTCCACGTCCAGGTGAGGATCAACCACATCTTTATTACTTGCCCAATGTTACAGTTAAACCTCCAGATGTGGAGGTTACCATAACTTCAGAGCCTACCAAAAAGGCCGAACTTTCTTTAACCAAGGAGGAGACCCCAACTCAGCCTCCAGAGCATCCTGAGGAGGCAAAACCTTCTGCCACCCAGGAGGAGAAACCAATTCAGCCTCCAGAGCATCCTGAGGAGGGGAAACCTTCTGCCACCCAGGAGGAGAACCCAACTCAGCCTCCAGAGCATGCTGAGGAGGTGAAACCTTCTGCCACCCAGGAGGAGACCCCAACTCACCCTCTAGAACATCCAGAGGAGGGTAAACCTTCTGCCACTCAGGAAGAGACCCCAACTGAGTCTCCAGGCTTTCCTGCAGAGGGTGGACCTTGCCGCAGTGAGGAAGAGCAGCCACCTCAGCCTTTTGTGTCTCCGGGGGAGATTGACCATTCTCAAATACAGCAGGAGGCCACAGCTCAAACTACACAGTCCCCTATGGAGAGTGTAGCTCAAACTCTACCTAATCATGAGGTGACAGGTAAACCTCCGGATGTGGAGGTTTCCATAACCTCAGAGCCTGTGATGGAGGCAGAATCTTCTTCAGCCCAGCAGGAGACTCCAACTCAGCCTCCAGAGCATCCTGAGCAGGTGAAACCACCTGCCATCCAGGAGAAGACCCCAACTGAGTGCCCATGCTTTTGTGGGGAGGCTGAGCCTTCCCCCAGTGAGCAGGAGCAGCCACCTCAGCCTTTTGTGTCTCCTGGGGAGACTGAACCTTCTCAAATCCAGCAGAAGGTCAGAGCTCAAGCTCCAGAGTCACCGATGGAGAATATAGCTCAAACTTCACCTAAACATGAGGTGAGAGTTCCACGTCCAGGTGAGGATCAACCACATCTTTATTACTTGCCCAAAGTTACAGTTAATCCTCCAGATGTGGAGGTTACCATAACTTCAGAGCCTACCAAAAAGGCCGAACTTTCTTTAACCAAGGAGTAGACCCCAACTCAGCCTCCAGAGCATCCTGAGGAGGCAAAACCTTCTGCCACCCAGGAGGAGAAACCAATTCAGTCTCCAGAGCATCCTGAGGAGGGGAAACCGTCTGCCACCCAGGAGGAGAACCCAACTCAGCCTCCAGAGCATGCTGAGGAGGTGAAACCTTCTGCCACCCAGGAGGAGACCCCAACTCACCCTCTAGAACATCCAGAGGAGGGTAAACCTTCTGCCACTCAGGAAGAGACCCCAACTGAGTCTCCAGGCTTTCCTGCAGAGGGTGGACCTTGCCGCAGTGAGGAAGAGCAGCCACCTCAGCCTTTTGTGTCTCCGGGGGAGATTGACCATTCTCAAATACAGCAGGAGGCCACAGCTCAAACTACACAGTCCCCTATGGAGAGTATAGCTCAAACTCTACCTAATCATGAGGTGACAGGTAAACCTCCGGGTGTGGAGGTTTACATAACTTCAGAGCCTGTGACGGAGGCTGAATCTTCTTCAGCCCAGCAGGAGACTCCAACTCAGCCTCCAGAGCATCCTGAGGAGGTGAATCCACCAGCCATCCAGGAGGAGACCCCAACTCAGTGCCGATGCTTTTGTGGGGAGGCTGAGCCTTCCCCCAGTGAGCAGGAGCAGCCACCTCAGGCTTTTCTGTCTCCTGGGGAGAGTGAACTTTCTCAAATCCAGCAGGAGGTCACAGCTGAAGCTCCAGAGTCCCTGATGGAGAATATAGCTCAAACTCCACCTAATCATGAGTTGACAGTTTCACCTCCAGGTGAGGATCAACCTCATCTTTATTACTTGCCCAATGTTACAGTTAAACCTCCAGATGTGGAGGTTACCATAACTTCAGAGCCTACCAAAGAGGCCGAATCTTCTATAACCCAGCAGGAGACCCCAACTCAGCCTCCAGAGCATCCTGAGGAGGCACAACCTTCTGCCACCCAGGAGGAGACACCAACTCGGCCTCCAGAGCATGCTGAGGAGGTGAAACCTTCCGCCACCCAGGAGGAGACCCCAACTCACCCTCTAGAACATCCAGAGGAGGATAAACCTTCTGCCACTCAGGAAGAGACCCCAACTGAGTCTCCAGGCTTTCCTGCAGAGGGTGGACCTTGCCGCAGTGAGGAAGAGCAGCCACCTCAGCCTTTTGTGTCTCCGGGGGAGATTGACCATTCTCAAATACAGCAGGAGGCCACAGCTCAAACTACACAGTCCCCTATGGAGAGTATAGCTCAAACTCTACCTAATCATGAGGTGACAGGTAAACCTCCGGATGTGGAGGTTTCCATAACCTCAGAGCCTGTGATGGAGGCAGAATCTTCTTCAGCCCAGCAGGAGACTCCAACTCAGCCTCCAGAGCATCCTGAGGACGTGAAACCACCTGCCATCCAGGAGAAGACCCCAACTGAGTGCCCATGCTATTGTGGGGAGGCTGAGCCTTCCCCCAGTAAGCAGGAGCAGCCACCTCAGTCTTTTGTGTCTCCTGGCGAGACTGAACCTTCTCAAATGCAGCAGGAGGTAACAGCTCAAGCTCCAGATTCCCCCATGGAGTATATGGCTCAAACTCCACCTAATCATGAGGTGACAGTTCCACCTCCAGATGAGGATCAACCTCATCTTTATTACTTGCCCAATGTTACAGTTAAACCTCCAGATGTGGAGGTGACAATTCCAGATCCTGAGGTGACACTTCCGCATCCTGAGGTGACACTTTCGCATCCTGAAGTGACACTTCCACATCTTGAGGTTGCGGCGACACTTCCACATTCTGAAGTCACAGTTGCGCATCCTGAGGTGACACTTCAGCATCTTGATGTGACACTTCCACATCTAGACCAGATGGAGACTCGGCAGACAAACCCAGCTGAGGTCACAGTTAAGCTTTTGGACCTGGAACTTACCATGACTTCAGAACAAACTAGAGAGGTTAAACCTTCTCCAACCATGCAAGAGACTCCAACTCAACCTCTAGAGGTACCAAGGGATGTAGTAGCTGCAGCCTATTATGAAACAACAGTTCCAACACCGGGTCAGGATCAAGCCCAGCATACACGGTCCCCTGGTGTCACGATCACAGTTTTACCTTTGAGCCTGGAATTTGTTGTAACTTTAGCAACTACATCAGAGGTTGAACATCCTGTGGCTCAGGAGACGATGGCAGCTTCCCATCCAGACCAGATTCAGACTCAGCCTCCAATCCCGACTGAAGTTACAATTCAAATATCCGAGTCAGACATTACCGTAACTCAAAATTCGTTGCCAAATTACAACATGGAACAAGAGATTGCCAATATCAACACCGACATGAACACCAGCATATGTGAGCTCTGTACCTGCAGAGATGAGACACTGTCGTGTGTTGGTCTCAGCCCAGAGAAGAGACTCGCCGAGTGCCTGTGCAGGAGCCTGAAGCCTATAATGGCACCTTCACCGTCTTGTAAGTCACTTATCCTCATTCGTTCTCTGCATCCTGCCTCACATGGCAGCCTTTTCCTTGAGACACTTGTGGGCTTTCTTCATTGGTTGACTTTCTGCTTTTACCTTTTACTTGTCAGATTTTCCTTATCCTCATTCTCCTTTGTACTATTGTGCCCCTTCTCCAAACTTTTACCTGTGATTACTCTTTACTTCTTTATCCATTTCTCTTTAGTCCCATCATATCATTGCTTACCTCTTCTCTTCTGAGTTTGCTTCACTCTCTTCACAGAAGCATATTCCTCTGGGTGGCACCTGTGGCTCAAGGAGTAGGGTGCCAACCTCATATACCAAGGGTGGCAAGTTCAAAGCCAGCCCCGGCCAAAAAAAAACAACAACCCAGGTCTGTCATTTATTAGTTTTGTGACCTTGGGCAAGTCATTCCACTCTGTGGCTCAATTTCCTCATCTTTAATATGGGGATTGTGATACTTACCATTTCATAGGATTGTTGTGAGATTTAGGGGTGGGAGTACATGTAATACTTACATGTGTATCAGTGCCTAGCATATATATGAATGTTAACTATTATTATCATTATTCAGTCCCTTAATTATGTCCAGGCCTCATCTTTGTACCTGGTTTCCTGTATGTAGTGCCCATTTTGTGCCCAACTCAGGGAAGAGTATGACATTATCTCTAGAATATGAAAATGATAGGTAGGAAGAAAAGAAATAGGCATCAAAAGGGAGGTGGTTTATAATTAAGTCCTAAAGAGATATAGAGACCATAGATTCTGTAATTCACCAGAATCTATAATCATTGACCTATGGAGGTCAGGGAAAGCTCCCTGGATAAGCTGAAACTTTGCCTGGGGCTTAAAAAGCATCTATAATCTGTTAAAGAGAAACATTGGGAGTAAAGCCTAGGCAACGGCATGGCTGCAGGAATGATGGGGATTTAGAAGACCAGTCTTGCTTCCAAGAATTGGGTTAGGAAGCAGTGGAAAACGTGATTATGAAAAACCTTGAACATCAGATATGGGAGTTTGAAAGTTATATGCAATGAGGTATGGAGAGCCATGGAAAGTTTTTAAGCAAGAGAAAGAAATGATTAAGCGCCGTGCCTCAGTCGGTAAGGCGCCGGCCCCATATACCGAGGGTGGCGGGTTCAAACCCGGCCCCGGCCAAACTGCAACCAAAAAATAGCCGGGCATTGTGGCGGGCGCCTGTAGTCCCAGCTACACGGGAGGCTGAGGCAAGAGAATCGCTTAAGCCCAGGAGTTGGAGGTTGCTGTGAGCTGTGTGAGGCCACGGCACTCTACCGAGGGCCATAAAGTGAGACTCTGTCTCTACAAAAAAAAAAAAAGACAAAAGGATTATTTTAGAATCCATACATAGCATGCTCTAGAGGGGGAAGCTTAACTCTGGGAGACCAAATGGTAAGCTTGTCTAGCAAAATTTAGAAGTAAAGTGAGAAAGGACTAAAGCTGAGTGCTTGTGATAGAAGTGGGAATAAAGTCCCGGGGATACTACAAAGGAAGGACAGGATTTAGTGACCAACTAATGAGTTGGGAGAGGATGTGTATAGGGAAGGGAGAAATCAAATGTGACTCCATGGTTTCTGTCCTGCATGATGAAGATAATGATGGTTGTGGAATACTATGCAGCCTTAAAGAAAGATGGAGACTTTACCTCTTTCATGCTTACATGGATGGAGCTGGAAAATGTTCTTCTTAGTAAAGTATCTCAAGAATGGAAGAAAAAGTATCCAATGTACTCAGCCCTACTATGAAACTAATTTATGGCTTTCACATGAAAGCTATAGAGGGAAGGGGGAAAGGGAGGGGGGAGTTGGGCAGAGGCAGGGTGATTGGTGGGATTACACCTGCGTTGTGTCTTACAAGGGTATATGTGAAACTTAGTAAATGTAGAATGTAAATGTCTTAACAGAATAACTAAGAAAATGCCAGGAAGGCTATGTTGACCAATGTGATGAAAATGTGTCAAACGGTCTATAAAACCAGTGTATGGTGCCCCGTGATCGCATTAATGTACACAGCTATGATTTAATAATAAAAAAAAAAGACAATGATGGTGGTATATAACAAGTGCAGCACTCAGAGCCAGTTTGAGGGAGAGAAGATCAGTTTGGGCATTTTTTTAAATTTCTGAGCATTAAACAACCAGAAAGCTTCTGGTTAAATGGAAATGTGCATTAGGCAGACGACTGTCTTATTTCTACCCCTGCCCCCAACTGGGAAAAATACACCTATAAAGTAAATAGGTAAAATTATTGCTGAGGGGCGGCGCCTGTAGCTCAGTGAGTAGGGCCCTGGTCACATACACCCGGGCTGGCAGGTTCGATTCCGACCCGGGCCAGCTAAACAACAATGATAACTGCAACCAAAAAATAGCCAGGCATTGTTATGGGTGCCTGTAGCCGCAGCTACACGGGAGGCTAAGGCAAGAGAATTGCTTAAACCCAAGAGCCAAGAGTTTGAGGTTGCTGTGAGCTGTGATGCCACAGCACTCTACCCAGGGCAACATAGTGAGATACTGCCTCAAAAAAAAAATTTGTTGCTGAGGAATAGGGAACAGTGTTAAAGGTAAAGATTTAAAGTTATCCACAGAGCTGAAACTGATTGTAAGGCATTTAACAGTTTGCTTTCAAACATGTCATTCATGGATATATTTACACTTTTTAAAAAAAAGTCATGGAAATACATGTGTGTATATATGTGTATATGTGTGCATGTATATATATGATATATGATAATTTATTATTTTTTATTTCTTCATGGGTTTTCCCTGCACTCTCTTCTAGTATTTTTATAGTTTCATGTCTTAAGTTTAAATCTTTAACCCAGTGAGAATCTATCTTAGTTAATGGTGAAAGGTGTGGGTCCAGTTTCAGTCTTCTACAGGTTGCCAGCCAGTTCACCCAGCACCATTTGTTAAATAGGGAGTCTTTTCCCCGCTGAATGTTTTTAATTGGCTTGTCAAACATCAAATAACAGTAAGTAGCTGGATTCATCTCTTGGTTCTCTATTCTGTTCCAGACATCTACTTCTCTGCTTTTGTGCCAAAACATGCTGTTTTGATCACTATCGATTTATAGTAAAGTCTCAGGTCTGGTAGAGTGATTCCTCCTGCTGTGTTTTTATTTCTGAGTAATGTCTTGGCTATTCGAGGTTTTTTCTGATCCCATATAAAATGAAGTATTATTTTTTCAAGATCTTTAAAGTATGATAGTGGAGCTTTAATAGGGATTGCACTAAAATTGTATTTTGCTTCCGGTAGTATGGACATTTTAACAATGTTGATTCTTCCCAGCCATGAGCATGGCATGTTTTTCCATTTGTTAACATTTTCAGCTATTTATTTTCTTAGAGTTTCATAGTTCTCTTTGTAGAGATCTTTCACATCCTTTGTTAGATAAACTCCCAAATATTTCATCTTCTTTGGCAGTACTGTGAATGGAATATAGACCTTAACTGTTTTTTCAGCTTGACTATTGTTGGTATATATAAAGGCTACCGATTTATGAATATTGATTTTGTAACCTGAGACACTGCTGTATTCCTTGATCACTTCTGAAAGTTTTGTAGTAGAATCCCTGGTGTTTTCCAGATATACAATCATATCATCTGTGAAGAGCAAACGTTGATATATGATAATTTAGACACATAAGTGATTTTATCCATTTATTCATTCATAACTGATATCATCTTCCAAGAGATTGCACAGACAGGAAGTTAAGCTTCTGAGGAGATGCCTTATTATTTGTGCCCATAGCCCCACATTCTTTCTTTCTTTCTTTTTCTTTTTAGACTTTCTCTTCCACACGAATTCTATTGTGTACAGAAAACAGTGCATACTGGCATGAGGCTCTGCCACATCTTCACATCGTTTCCGTTTTTTCTCCTATGGTTTCTCTTATGTTTAATGAGACTGAGGACCACTGAAAACCTTTGCCACATTATCGATATTTGGAAGATTTCTCTCCAATATGAATGTTCGTATGTTAAGGTTTGAGCTCTGGTTAAGGTCATTGCCACACTGTTCACATTTGTAGGATTACTCTCCAGTTTGAATTCTTCTATGCTTAGCATGCTATCAACACCAGGTCAAGGCACTGCCGCAGTCTTCAAATGGAGGGTTTCTCTCTGTGTGATTTCCTCTGTGTACAGTGAGGATTGAATTTGAGTTAGATTTTGCCACACTGTCCATATTTAAAAGGTTTTCCTCCAGAATAAATTCTTAAATGTCTAGAAATGTTCACAAACTAATGAAAGTCTATGCCACATTTTGACCACTGTAGTTTCTTTCAAGAATGACTACTTTGATGAACAGAAAGGGTCGAGTACAGTGTAAATGCCTTGCCCCCTTCTTCACATTTGTGGAGTTTCTCTCCACAAGAAATTCTGTTATGTTCACTATGAGTTTAACTAAGGAAAAAGGCTTTAGTGCATTCTCTAAATTTGTAAGTTTTATGTCCAAAGTAAATTCTTTGAAGTACAGAAAGGTTTGAGTCACAGTTAAAGGCTTTGCCACACTCTCGACATTTGTAGGGTTTCCCTCCAGAGTGAATTCTTTGATGTCTAGAAAAGCTTGTGTAGTACTTAAAGGATTTTCCACATTCTTGACCTTTGTAGGGTTTCTCTCCAGAGTGAATTCTTTGATGTCTAGAAAGGTGTGAGTGGTGTTTAAAGGCTTTGCCACATTCTTCACATCCGTAGGGTTTCTCTTCAGAATGAATTCTTTGATGTACAGAAAGGTTTGAGTACTTGTTAAAGGCTTTGCCACATTGCTGACATTTGTAGGGTTTATCTCCAGAATGAATTCTTTGATGTCTACAGAGGAGAGAGTGCTGGTTAAAGGTTATGCCACATTCTTCACATTTGAAAGGAATGCAGAATCAATTCTTTTTCTCGTCCAGAAACATGTGAGTGTTGCTTGGTAAGTTTGTCACATTCCTTATAGTTGCAGGTTTTTCCTCCAGTATCAAAATTCTCATGGTTACGATATTTTGAACTGTGGCTAAGACATTTGCCATCATTTTCACACGTGTCCAGTTTCTCTCCAGTATCGAATCTTGAGCAAGACTGAAAAACTTGGCTACCTTCTTTGCATTTGGACTGTTTTTTCCAATATGAGTGATCTTATGTTCTGTAACATGTGACCAGAAGTTAGAGGCTTTCCTATAGCTTTTACAAGTAAAAGTTTTCTCTAAGGTATATATCGTTATTTGTCCATTGAGATTTAACAATTGTCTGAAGGTGTTCAAAGAGTTACTACATTGGAATACTTTGCCATAGGTAGCTGTTAATCATTGGTGAAGTCCACTGTAACTTACTTTCTGCTCATCACACTTATACACACTTTCCCAATATTTTGTTAAGTTTAAATTCTCGGAGCCATAGCTTTGATATCTGGTCAGGATCATCTCTGGAAATAAAATATTTGTGCCCCACTCTTGAAAACGGTCTCCAGTATAATGAGTATATAGAGCTGGGTGCTTGACTAGTGTCTGGTGTGTCTTCGCCTTCCAGGGTTCTTTGCTTTGCTCCAGACAGGGGATGAGTTCTGGCTTAGAGACAGTAAGACCCAGGAAGAACAGGTTTCTGTAGGTCTCTAACATGACTTCCCCATACAAATGCTGCTGAGCAGGGTCCAAGCAGGCCGACTCTTCCATAGAGAATTCAACAGACATGTCCTTGAATGTCAACACTCCTTTGGATTCTTCCCTGAGGACCTTTTGAATGTCACCACGAGGGAGGGACGCTGGGCGCTGCAGGCAGACAGCTGCTCAGACAGCTCTGGGCATTTCCCAGCTTCCGGGATGTCCCGGTGTCCTGCAGGTCAATTCTCTGCAGAAGCAGAGTGACAGAGGCTGCTGCAGAGACACTTAGGATCCCCAGGAAAGGGAACAGCTGAAGAGGAGGCCGTAGCTCAGAGCCCAACTCCAGAGACAAACGCTGCTCAGAATCCTCGGTGCCGCCTTCTTCTTTCTGGCTGTGCATCACTTCCCAGCTCCCGAGATGTCCCAGTACCTGCAGGTCACAGGGTGACAGAGGCTGCTGCAGAGACACCTGGAATCTCCAGGAATCCCCACATTATTTCTTGATTAATTGTGCAAACTAGGAAGCTCATAGCTCTGGAAATTAGAAAACTGGAAGTATTTTCTGTATTTGAATATCGCCTGTGTTTCTTCACAGAAATTTCCAAGGAAATGCTATTTCTTACATTGATGAGAATGTATAGAAATCATACTGTTGGAGTGAGAAACTGTGAGTATACTCTCTCCAGATATGAGTACAAAAACTTAGCTGCATTGTAAGATCCTTCCTGGTCCAGAATTTTGAGGTCAACGCTTCTAAGGAAAGGTGTTTCTTCCTCCACATCTCAAATCAATGTCTGTTGATTATAATTCTATGATTATTTTAAAATTAAATTTGTTGGGCTCTCTTTAAAAGAAAGAGGCAATTTAAATGTATTTTTATTATGTAAGTAATACACATTATACTCTTAATATATAAAAACAAAATAACAGGTATAATGGAAACCCTCCTTGTGCCCTGATGCCTGGTCCCTGAGGTAACCACTACCCCTAAGTATGGTGCATATCCTTCCAGACCTTTCCCAAGTATTTGCCTACATACATATTTACATATAGCAAAATGAATTTTTTGTGTGGCCTTACGTTTTTTGTTTTATAGAAATGGTAACATCTTACAACTTGATTCTTTCACTTCATGATACATGTTAGATTTTTCTTTCACAGCACTTAGAGGGTTACCCCATTCATTTAAACTCTTGCATCATTCCATATTATGGATTCCATACTATGGATGTGGCATGAATTATTTAATAATTCCCTTATGGATGGATGTTTAGATTATGTCCAGTTTTCTTTTCTTTTTCTTTTTTTTTTAGACAGAGTCTCACTGTGTCACCCTCGGTAGAGTACCCTGACATCACAGCTCACAGCAACCTCCAACTCCTGGGCTTAGGCGATTCTCTTGCCTCAGCCTCCCGAGTAGCTGGGACTATAGGCGCCCGCCACAATGCCTGGCTATTTTTTTGTTGCAGTTTGGTGCAATTTGGTGGGGGCCAGGCTCGAGCCTGTCGCCCTCGGTATATGGGGCCGGCACCCTACTCACTGAGCCACAGGCAACACCCTCCTATGTCCAGTTTTCTTTTTAGGTACATTGCTGCTTCTTTGTAAACTTGGGCAAATATTTCTGTAGAACAGATATCTAGAAATGGAATGGTTGATATGAGGACAATGTAGGTATTAAATTTTAATTGTCCTCAAAAAAGTTGTGCCAACTTATACTATACTCAACCGAATATGACAGCCTTTTTCCACTGAGTATTCTCCAACTCTTTGCTGATATGATGGGTGAACAAAAAGGGTCTTTTCTGATTACTCTCGAATTTAAATACCTTTATTTGTTAAAAGTTGGTGAACATTTGTGTTTCTTCTGAGTTTTCTGTCCTTTATCCATTTTCCTTTTGAATTATTTTCATCATTTTCTTATTAATTTATTAAAGCAGTCAATTTAGATACATAAGTTATTTTGGAAAAATACAGTAGTTTGTGTGTCATCAGTTCAACTTGTATAGGCGATCTCTGAGTTTTCATTTTTGAAAATAGAGATGTCATTTTATTTTCCATGAAAGTTTGTCCCCTTGTAATATGATTCCATTTCTATAAAGTTCAGGAAGAGGCAAACTAAAGTATGTTGTGTGTGACTGACATGTAACAGGTGAAACTATATTTTGAAAACAAGGAAATTACTATAAAAGTTAAGATAGTGGTTATCTTCAGAGGTCAGAGAGAGGGTTGTGATTGGAAAGGGCCACACGAGCTTCTGGATGCTCATGGTACTCTTTCTTGACGTGATGATATTACATGGGTACCTGCTTTACAATTATTTAAACTGAACATTTAAGTTATATGCATTTTATGCGCATTGTATTTCTCAAAAAAAAAAAAACAAAAACAAAAACAAAAAACATTTTTTAAATGCGGGGAAAAGCCTAATGACTTCACTTGTAGCCTGACATAGGTCCATGTGGGGCTTTAATAATAACATTTGGGGCTCGGTGCCTGTAGCTCAAGCGGCTAAGGCGCCAGACACATACACCAGAGCTGGCAGGTTCAAATCCACCCTGGGCCTGCCAAACAACAATGACAACTACAACCAAAAAATAACTGGGTGTTGTGGCGGGCACCTGTAGTCCCAGCTACTTGGGAGACTGAGGCAAGAGAATCTCTTAAGCCCAGGAGTTGGAGGTTGCTGTGAGCTGTGATGCCACAGCACTCTACCCAGGATGACAGCTTGAGGCTCTGTCTCAAAAAAAGCAACAACAACAACAACAAAAAAAAAAATTGGGGGGAAAGAGACGAGGAAATGGCAGTTCTGCTGGTCTTGATTAGAACGAGAGTTGGGTTCTAACAGGGTTGTTGTGATCTAGAGAGTAGGCATTAAATATAAAATTTGGTGGGAATAGTGGGTAGGGGTGTGTGTGTGTAGAGATTTGGACACAAAAAGGAAAATGTGAAAAAAGGTTTGAATGAAAACAAAGCAGATGTTGCCACCTTGAAATTAAATAAGAATGAGTGTATTCAATTGGCACCATTACCCAGGTTTCCTCCACAGATAGGAGTTAGTCCGATATGGCAAATTGTTTGCATTTTTATTTAGAAATAACCTCTTCCTTTACACTGTTGGTGGGACTGCAAACTAATTCTACCTCTTTGGAAAGAAGTATGGAGAATCCTCAAAGAACTCAAATTAGATCTCCCATTTGATTCCTCAATCCCACTATTAGTCATGTATCCAGAAGAAAAAAAAAATCATTCTATCATAAAGACATTTGTACTAGGTTGTTTATCGCAGCTCAATTTACAATTGGCCAAATTTGGAAACAACCTAAATGCCACCAACCCAGGAATGGATATACCAAACTGTGGTATATGTATACCATGGAATACTATTCAGCCATTAAAAAAGATGGGGACATTACATCTTTTGTATTAATCTGGATGGAATTGAAACACATTCTTCTTAGTAAAGTATCAGAGTGGAGAAGCAGGAATCCAATGTCCTCAATACTAACATGAGGCCAGTAGATAATCTGATACATTCCCACATAAGAGAAAAACTCAAATCAATTCAAGGTCTGGGATGGGGAAAGAGGGAGCAGGGAGAGGGGAAGGAGGAGGATGGAGGTGCTCCCACTCAATGGGCCCAAAGTTCGAGTGCATGGCACACTTCTTGGGGGCAGTACACAATTATAAGAGGAACTCTACCTAACTAATGCAAACATTGTAACCTATTTCTTTGTGCCCTCAGATTAACCCGAAACAATAATAAAATCTTAAAAAAGAAATAACAAATAACCTTATCCTTTTTCAGAATTCTCAGTGAAAATCATTTGACCGAATTACATAAAGATTCATTTGAAGGCCTGCTATCCCTCCAGTATTTAATCATATTTATTTATGAGCTTTTAGTGATATTATCTGTAAAGTGAATCAGGGGTTCAAATTAGATAATCTCTAAAACTTCTTTCAGCAATAAAATGCTGCAGTTCTCTAAATCCGTGTAGCGTTTTAGCCCGTCTCTAGCCCATCTCTGTGCATTTTTAGTTTTTAAAATCATATAGATAAGATACGGATAGAAAAAAACTTTGCTTATAAGGAAAAAGTGGTAATAACATCTGAGCAATTATTGACACCCATTGAACCTCGTTTTATAAGTTTTATATATCATCTGCTTATATTTATATTTAGTCTACAACCCATAGAGCAAATCTAATCCACAGTCTGTTTTTATTTACAGCCTGTAAGTTAAGAATGGCTTTTACATTTTTAAAGGGTCTGTAAAAGAAAAAGAAAGACAAGAATATGCAACAGAGACCATATGTGACCTACAAAGCCTAAAGTATTACTATTTAGCCTTCAGAAAAAGGCTAAATTTGGGTGGCGCCTGTGGCTCGAAGGAGTAGAGTGCCAGCCCTAGGTGCCGGAGGTGGTGGGTTCAAACCCAGCCCCGGCGAAAAAAAATGCAAACAAAAAAAAAAGAAAGAAAGAAAGAAAAAGGATTTGAAAAAGTTGGTTTAGTAGCATGAGAAGAATTAAACTGTAAGTTGTTGCTCAAAGGAAAGGAAAGGAAAATATAGACCATCTACACTAGTTTGAATACCATTAATCCAGAAGTTTTTGATAATTTAATCTGAATTAAATTAACATTTAACTATTAAATAAGCAGATGAATTATAAAGAATAAATACATTTAAGAATATAAAATATTAAAGAATATTAAATATTTAATATAAGAACATGATATTAAAATCATATAGAAATGATTTAATTTAATCATATATTAAATATATATATTTAAGAGAATAGGCTGGCAGTGAGGATTTCATAGCAGAAATTACTATACTCTTATTGAAAATAGTTGTTTAAGGACAGGTGCAGTGGCTCACACCTGTAATCCTGGCACTCTGGGAGTCCAGGGTAGGAGGATCCCTTGAGCTCATGTGTTCGAGTGCAGCCTAATTGAGAGTGAGACTCCCTGGGGAATCTTCCCTGGCAAGGGGAAGGAAGGAGGCGCCAATGTCTAGGGATGAAGGCATGTTTGTCCAAGAGCCTTGATGGATTAGTAGCAAGAAAGCCAGGCCAGGGGAGAAGGCTTGTCCAAATGTCCTGGTTACTGATTAGCCAAATCTCAGAGATTCTCTCTGCAAGGGGGGAATCAGAGGGGCAATTAACCCATTTGAAAGAAAGGTCAAGATAAATACTTCTCTAATCCTGCAGTTTAAAAAGATAGCAAGTTGGGTTTCTGGAGCCTTCACTGGCTTACTGGAGAGCAACCCCAGAGGATGGGACATGAAAAGGAAGGGCTAGAACAAGAGAGGCACTAATATTTATAGAACCCTTACTATAGAATCATAGGGATCCATCCACCAGCCCCCTAGAAGAGGAATTGTGACCCTCCCCCTTCCCTAAGCCCATTTTGTCCAGGGAGGAAATCTGGTCTCAGATAGGTTAAGTGCTTTCCCAAGGTCACGAAGAAGCTGCAAAGAAAAAGCTTTTTCTTCATGCAACAGGTACAGCCTTTTCCTTGCAAAAGGTAATGGCTGCTCCGGGCTAGAGAAAGTTCAGGCCTGACCGGCAGGAAGCCCTGACCGGCAGGAAGCCCTGTGACCTAGCGCCTGCGGAGGTCACAGGCAAGCCGGCTCCAGGACAGAGAGCAGGGTTTCAGGGCGCGGTGCCCCTGCTCCCAGACGACTGTGTGCCAGTAGGGTGTGAAAAGGTCAGGCTGGGGTGGGGGTCAATGGGCAGCTTCCCTTCCCAGGGGCCCACCCGTGTCCCCGGGCGGCGCTGCCACCCAGGCGGGGACCACGCCGGCCTGCCTGCACGCAGGCCACTGCCTGAATCCCAGCCGGGCGCCTCTGCCCACAGAAGACCAGCGCAGCGGAGCGCAGGCCTGATCCCGAGGACGCGGCCACAGCCCAGGCGTCGGGGACTCCAATCGCTGCCCTTCTCATGCCCCCGGTTGTCCCTGTGCTCCCTTCTCCCGGGGCTCAGTCTCGCTCGTCGCACTAACGCCCCACTGTCCACCTCCGGGGCCTTCAACCCGCACAGATGTCTAGATCCTAGCAGCGCCAAGCTGGGTATCCCAGATCCCCAGCGATCCCTCAGCTCCCGGCCACCAGATCTGCTTTTGGAATCCACTCTCAAGGATCAGACCGGCGTAGGAGAGACGGGGATCCTCTCGCTCCCCGCCCGGAATCACTCTACGCCGTCACTCCTGGCTGGGGATCCAGGGGGACCCCAGGCCGCCGCCGCCTGATCCCCTTCTTGGATCGACTCTCTAGTCGCCAGCCAGATGGCGCGGGATCCATTGGATGCCCTGTGCGGGATCTTCCCGCGGGATCCATTCCCAAGTCTCGGGAAACAGATTCTCTGACTTGCAACCAGAATCCTCCCTCCCAGCGGATCCAGAGCCCAGAGAGATCCTCCGGGTCCCCGCCTCTTCCCTGGCCAACTTTGCCAACTTTTCTCTCGGGGCCCCGGCCGAGCAGAAACTTGGCAGCCTTCCCCCTCGGCTGCCTCCCCTGACTCCTGGTGGGTCAGGACTGGGGGCAACTGGCCAGCCCCCACCCCCGGCGACCGCTGAGCAACCTACCCTGCAGCCGTTTCCGGCCCGCGCCGCGCCGCGCCGCCACCTGCCCGCAGCCCGCGGCACCTGCCCGCGCCGCCAGCGGCCCTGCGCAGCCCAGCCTGCTGGGGGCGGGGCCTGGTGCAGGGACGCGCCCCCGTCGCCATGGGAACTGCGGCGGCGGCGCCTGCGCGGAGGGGCTCCGGATGGAGCACTGCTCATAGGACCCGAGCCACTGCCTGGCGCCTGGGCCTGGGGACTGTCCGGCGGGTCAGAGGTCGGGAGTCTTCCCGGGACACACCAGCCGGAAGCTCTCTCGCCCCTCGAATCCCGACCCTGGTGTGTCCGACTAGGAACGTCACTTAACGGTCCCCGGAGTATCCGCAGGCACCATCTAGGTCTGCGCCCCGCAAAGCCTAAGGCAGCCCGGCGCTTGGTAAAGTCTGATCCAGCGAATCGCCGGGGCTGCGGGCGCCTGCCCGGGAGCGGCAAGGTCTGCGCGAGGCGTTGGCGCCCCCTCGCGGCAAGCACAGGCGCCTACCGTGTGAGAAGCCTCCTGCTGTTGTGCTAGGGTAAGGGTTGTGGGGTCATGGCTATAGAGACTTGCGGACGAGTTGACAGAATCATAGGTCACCCCTGGAACAGAAAATGCCTGTTCTGATATCCTTTACAAATTTCATTCAACAGATCTTTATTAAGCACTTACTGTACATCGGGTGCTGGAGACATAGCGGTGAAGCTGCTGGCAAGATCCAGGCTTTGTGAAGCTTACAAATATTGAAAAAAACAGGGCGGCGCCTGAGGCTCAGTGAGCAGGGCGCCGGCCCCATATACCGAGGGTGGCGGGTTCAAACCCAGCCCCGGCCAAACTACAACAAAAAAATAGCTGGGCGTTGTGGCGGGCGCCTGTAGTCCCAGCTGCTCGGGAGGCTGAGGCAAGAGAATTGCCTAAGCCCAGGAGTTGGAGGTTGCTGTGAGCTGTGGCCATGGCACTCTACTGACGGCAATAAAGTGAAACTCTGTCTCTACAAAAAAAAAAAAAAAAGAAAGAAAAGAAAAGAAAAAAACAATTGCATGAGTAAATGGAATTGCATTTGTGACATGTCCTCCTAAGGAAGATGTGCAAAGCATGAATAACCAGAGGCCCTAAAATCATATGTGCCTTTATTGTAAGTCGGCTGGATTTCACTAAAGAGAGAGAAAAAAAACTTCACATTGTGTGGCTTCAGAATTGACAGGAGCCCTTTTGCCTCATCTTTCTCCTAAGTTGTTGAGGTATGTTGTGTGTGTGTGTGTGGCACAAGGGCGGCTCCCGTTGCACATCCTTTTCCACCACAACCTTTTTGAAGTTGGGATCTCCACCCCCATTTTATCAACAGCCTGAGGCTCCCTAGCAGACTCTCCCATAGTGATGAAATCCAGAAATGGTGGGGGTGGTGAGGCAGAGGCTTCATCAAGTCTTTTATGTTTTAGGACGGTCTCCTTTATCATCTGGATATCTTGAGCATAATAATGGATAGGACCAAACCCAGTGGCTTTTACCTATGACTGCCACTTCCAAGAGAAGTCTGTGAGGTCAGGAACGAATTGAAAATTAAAATCCCTCAAATCCACCTTAAGTGGTGCTTTTATATGGTACCTGTATGTTAGTTACATGAGCAAAGATAAATCATTTATTGTCTGCTCTTCTCTCTAGAACTTCTCAAGGAGAGACTTTTGTCTCTTATTCACTCCCCTGATTTCCAGTGCCTAGAGCAGAGCTCCACACACAGTAGGTGATGGATGAATAGATGCTGGGTGCATGAATAACCTGCTGCTCCTTCTCCTCCCTAACTTTAGAGCAGGGGTGTCCAACCTGTGGCCCCTGAGCCGCACACTGATCTCGTGAGGACTTTTTTTGCTTGTCTGTGGTATTGCAAAGTATGCCGGACCTTTTTCTTTTGCTAATCAGCTCTCCCTAGTGCTTGTGTATATACTGTATGGCCAGAGAAGAAGTTCCAATGTGTAATAGAGAAAAGACAAGGTTGGACGCACCTGCTAGAGAACTTCTTATCTCTGGTGGGAAAATTCCCATGAACAAGAATAAGTGGGCTGAAGGTTCTGCTTAACTAAATATTCCATGTTTCTCAGACAACTGAGTTTTCTGTCATGGCACTTTCTATCTCAGAACATAAACACTGAAGGGAATTAGTCATCCTTCCACCTCTCCCTAAGGCCCATTCCTCACCCTTGCAAGGCCCCCAAACCCAGATGTGTCCCCAGCCTTGACCACCTGCCCAAAAAGATATCCTCCAGCCCAGTCCAGTGTTTCAGCTTTTCCATCCCTCTCCAGCTTTGGGTGGGTGTGTGTGTCCAGAAGTGCCAAACTACAACTCCCAGCGTCCTCCTGGCCCCAGAAAGGGTGGTTCTTCCTAGTTCAGCTTGGCCTTAGCGGGCTCCCCCTGCATTCCTGTGTGCTCCCTCTCAGTGATTGTACCCTGATCAAAGAGGTGTCAGGTTGTACACTGTTTCTACAGCCACTACCCCCGCCCCTCCTGTCAGCTCTGGATTTTCTCTTCCTGAGGACAGAAGGCAATGCCACCACCCAGAGCCCTTCCCAAACCTCTTTTCTATGCCCTTCTGTCCCCTTCTCCAGGAAATCTGTCCTGATTAGACTGCCTGTTCTCAGAATCTTTGGCAGCTCTGCCCAGTAGAATTTTCTGCAGTGATAGAGGTGTTCTATGTCTGCACAGTCCAACATTGCCCACAAATGACTATGGAGCACTGGAAATGAGGTCAGCGGAACTGAGGAAATAAATCTTAAATTTTGTTTCATTTTAATTAATTTAAATAGTCACATGCCGCCATAGCTACTGTATTGAATTGTACAGCTCCACAACCCACACGCTCCTTGGCAGAGACCACGTTTATGCATTTCTTTTCTTTTTTCTTTTCTTTTTTTTTGCAGTTTTTGGCCGGGGCTGGGTTTGAACCCACCACCTCTAGCATATGGGGCTGGCGCCCTACTCCTTTGAGCCACAGGTGCTGCCCGTTTATGCATTTTTGTTGGTGCATATTTATCCATTTTGTTTTTCCTGTAATTTACCTGGTTCATGAGAGGGAGAGCCAGTATATTTGAAATGTTTTCCCTCAACACAAATCCTTTGCCCACGCCATGCCCTCTGCTAATAATACTTTGCCCTGGGGCGGCACCTGTGGCTCAGTGGGTAGGGCGCCGGCCCCATATACCGAGGGTGGCGGGTTCAAACCCGGCCCCGGCCAAACTGCAACCAAAAAATAGCTGGGCGTTGTGGTCTTGTAGTCCCAGCTACTCGGGACGCTGAGGCAAGAGAATCACTTAAGCCCAGGAGTTGGAGGTTGCTGTGAGCTGTGTGAGGCCACTGCACTCTACCGAGGGCCATAAAGTGAGACTCTCTCTCTCTACAAAAAAAAAAAAAGAATACTTTGCCCTCTGCCTGTCCACCATCTGGTTAACAACTACATGTCCCTCAGACCTTAGATTCTTCCTCTGAAACACCATCCCTGACTACCAAGACTGATTAGGTGTCACAGCCTCTTAGTCTTGTGCACCCCCCTCCTCCATTAAACTCTGATTATACTGAGTATAATTTCACAATTACTTCTCTCTCACTTTCTAGGTCCTTGAGGGCAGAGACTAGCATAGTACCCGAAACCCAGTTGACAATATTCATGGCAATCAATGTTAAAAAAGTGTTTTCACATGATAGGACCTAGTGCCTGATTCAGTAATGATACTAATGAAAGTACTTAGCTTGTGCTGTCTTGTTAAATACCACAACACCTGTGAAAGATGCTGCACTATTATCTCCCTTTTATAGATGAAGGATCAGAAGCTCAGAGAGGTTAAGAAAGTTGCTCAAGGTCACACAGCTAGTATCTCAGTCTGATCCCTGGAAAACAGAGCCTAAGGCAATATGTGCTAATGCTTTCTTGGAGATGTAATCCCAGCCCAGCAAGGGTAAAGGGAGAGAAAAGAAAGGAGAGAAATACAAGACATGCCTTAGTGGGCTGGCCACAGTGTCTCCACAAAACACTGCTGGAGTTCCTCCATTCACGGTGTCTCTGGATAAGCCATGTGAAACAGACCACTGCAGAAATGAAGGGAAAACAGACTATTGCAGAGATGAAAAGTGTCATGGGCTGATACCTCTCACCACTTGTTCACCATTAGTCATGGTTGGGCCCAGCTGCTTCTCACAGCTGGGTTGCGTTGCCTTCACCTCCAGGAAGCCACAGGGATAGCCAGTTCCATGCACAGCTTCACCTGAGCCTGTAAGAGGAGGTTCTAAAGCTCCCTCCTTCAAAGGGTCCAGGCAGGTCAGCTTGGTTGACACCCGAGGGTGTTGGGAGCCTGAGCCATGATGCAGGCCACCTCGCTTCAGGCCTAGCTGGCCATGCGGCTGCAGCAACTGATCCAGAATGCCTGCAAGGGGAGGGGAGGGGAGGGGAGGCTGGATTGTGTCCAATGCTGCTGGGAGGCCAGGAAGGCCACAGCTGGGCACAGCTGAGTGGTGCACCAGTAAACCTGACACAGCTAGTAAACCTCAAAACTGACATGTGGTTTAGGCTGAATCCAAATCCCTTCAACAACAAATAGCGATTGAAAGGAGAAAAAATAAATGAATGATGGAATAAGTGGGAGGAAAAATTAATAAATGAATGATGGAATGAGTGGGAGGAAACCGTGACAGTCATCACTCCAGATGCCCTCATTTTACAGGTGGAGAAACTGAGGCCCAGAGAGGCAGAGATGCCCCAAACCAGGGCACACCGAATGTAGGTGGAAGAGCTGGGACTTGAGCCTGTGTCTGAGGCTTCACTCAAGTTTTCTGCATGTAACTTGCTGGAGCCTCCTGCTTCTGACAGCACCAGCTCAAGTCATACCACCATTTCCTGAACATTGTTCTCACCAGCCCCGCATCCATTCCCCCTCCTCTGCTAACAGCACCTCAGTTTTCTTCCTGGGAATGACCCCATTCCCCACACTCAGTCCATGTGGTTTAGGGAGGTGAGCCTCATGGCATTCCTATGCTACCAGAATTCCCAAACCTCAAGCCCCAATGCTATGCCCCAGGACCTAGGTCAGGCCAATCAGAACATCCCATTTTCTTGGACGCATGATTGGTCCATGGCTGAGCATGTGATCCACATCTGACAGAGTTCATCACAGCACTTGCTGTAACTGCAAAGAAGAGCAACCCTTTCTTTTCTCTAGGGTTGCTGAGTCTAGGAATGTCAGCCTGGAGCCACTGATGGCCAACACAGTTAGAAAGGATCTGCCTAAGAATAAAGCCAACCAAGCAAAACACAGAGCAGAGAGAGAGATCCTGAAGATATTGCTTATTTACCTGGATCCTGCTGTGCCTGAATCCAGTCATATCAGAGAATGTTCAGTTATGTGAGCCAATAATTTTTCATTTCTCCTTGAGCCAGTTTGAGCTGCACTTCATCTCTTGCAGTAAAAGACAAGACAAGCACCTGGTCTGTGCCAAGTATTATGTGGATGGATGCTGGGAATAAAGACGTTTAAGATACAGTGTCTGACTCTGGGAGTTCCATAGCAGGAGAAGCTTCAAGAAACTGGGTATAGGCGAAACTTACTAAATGCAGAATACAAATGCCTACTTATAGTAACTAAAAAAATGCCATGAAGGCTACGTTGAACAGTTTGATGAGAATTTTTCAGATTGTATATGAAACCATCACGTTGTACCCCTTGATTGTACTGATGTACACAGCTATGATTTAACAATAAAAATAAATAAATTAAAAAAAAAAAAAGAAAGAAATGCAAAGGTAGACTCAGCGCCTGAGGCTCAGTGGCTAGGGCACCAGCCACATACACCAGAGCTGGCGGGTTCGAACCCAGCCTGGGCCTGCCAAACAACAATGACAACTACAACCAAAAAATAGCCGGGTGTTGTGCTGGGCGCCTATATCCCAGCTACTTGGGAGAGTCGCTTAAGCCCAAGACTTGGAGGTTGCTGTGAGCTGTGACGCTACAGCACTCTACCTAGGGCAACATAGTGAGACTCTGTCTCAAAAAAAGAAACAAACAAAAGAAATGCAAAGATACGTGCACGCAGTTCCCTGGACTAGAATTACCAGGGCGAAAGGTAGCGGAGAGAGTGGCAAAGTTTTCTCCAGCTGGTGCTTAATTGTAGCTCAGTTAATCCCTTTGTGTGACTTCTGCCCGGAAAACACAGTCTCCTCACCCCGTCCCCATTTGGGGCTGGCTTTTCCTTCTTTGCCCACCCAGAGTGAAAGGCTGGATTTAAGGAACTGGAAAGGACACAGGCACACACCCTCAGAACAGCTTATCACACACGCCCGGCTTTGTTCCGCAACCTGAATGTTTCCTCCAAAGGGAAAATAACCTTTTATGAGGTCACAGACTTGGGTCTAAGGCCGGAGCCTGAGCAGGAGTGTCCACATTGGAGGGTCCTGACCTGAAGTGCGGGGAGTCTGGAGGGGAGAGTGATCTGCGCTCAGGATGGGGGAGGAGAGGAAACTGGAACAGCTCCAGGGGATAGTTCAAGGTCCATAATGGGCTGGGGGGGGGCGGTCCATGAGCTCTGAAATTACAATAGTGTGTGTGTATGTGTGCACTGTGCGTTCTAATCTGCATAGGGAAAGCAAACATAGTTTTAAATCGTATTTTCAAAGGAAAGCACCACCTCCAAAAAATTAAGTCCCACGGGTCTAGGACATAGATTTAGTTCTGTACATGGGGAAACTGAGGCTCGGAGCCATCATAGAATTTGTTCCAAGGAGACACAGCCAACTTGTGACAAAGGCTGGAAGACAACCAGAATTGGACTGGCTGTGTAAGGGAGGCTCACACGAGAGGTGCAAGTCAATGTCCTCCCCAGGCCCAGCTTGGCCGTCTGTGGGTCTCAGCCTGGACAACACCTGGACCCCCCAGATTGGATCCAGTGCCCTTTCTCCATGCCTGCCCCCAGCATCACCCGGGCTTTCCTGTGGTCTGGAGCTGTGCCTGTATACATCTGTCCATACATCCAGACACGCACATACCTGCATACGACAGGCATATACCTGGACGTACCTGCTGATCAAAAGGCAGCAAAAGCACACAACTCAAGCTAGACTCATACCATGTCACACTCAGAGTCTCCCCCTCCCCTGGTGAACCCGTTCCTCCTGCAGGTGCCCCAGCTGGCGTAATGGTGGCTCCGCGGTCCCCTGTGCCCAGGTCAGACCCTAGAGGCGCGCTTGCCTCCCTGCTTTCCCTCCTGCCCGGAGCCACCCCGTCAGTACGTCTGGTCAACTTGACCTTTGTCCTTCACAATAGATTCAGAATCGGACCCCCTTTCCCTTGCCTGCCTTTCCTGCACCCTACTCTGATCCAGCCTTGTGGCTCACCTGACTTGACAAGGAGCTTTCTGAATGCTTCTCTCCAGCCTTCCCTTCTACCTGTTCCCCACCCAGGAGCCCGTCTTGTTCTGTCGCCCAGGCTGGAGTGGTGTTATCATACTCACTGCAGCCTCAAACTCCTGGGCTCAAGCGATCCTCTAGTCTCCTGAGTAGGTGGGACTACAGGTGTGCACCACCATGCCTGGCTAACTTTTAAAATGGTATTTTGTGTAGCGATGGGGGATTTTATTTTGTGTATGTTGTCCAGGCTCTCTCAACTCCTGGTCTCAAGTGATCCTCTCACCATGGCGTCTCAAAGTGCTGGAGTTGTAGGCATGAGCCACTGTGCTTGACGCAGAGTGCTCTCTCTAAAACTTAGGACAGGTCTCGTCATACCCCTGCCCACGACTGTCTACAGATTCTCCATCTCACTCAGAAATGAAAAGCCAAAGCCTGCAAGGCCCCCCGCTCTCTCAGTCCTCATCTTTTCCAGCCTCTGCCATGCCAAGCACCAGGGCCTTTGTACCTGCTCCATCTTCGGCCTGAAATATTCCTCCCTCCCTGACACCCCACCCTCAGGTCCCTGCTCAAAGTTCACCTTTTCTGTGGTTTTCCATGACCACTTCCCAATCACTCACTCTCTGCCTCCGTGCTTCATTTTTCTCTAGAGCACCATTAACATCCAGCATGTAATATACTGACTTGTTTATCTCCTTGCTGACTCTGTCCTTTGCTAGAAGGTAAGTTCCAGGAGGAGGGACTTTGTCTGTTTTCCTCACTGCCAAATCCCTAGCACCTAAAACAGTGCCTGGAACATAGTAGATACTCAGTAAGCATTTGTTGGATGGATGGATGGATGGACATATTGTTCTATCCTGTTTGTCTGTCTTGCCCACAAAACTCTAAACTCCTTGAAGTCAGGGACTACGTTCTGGTCATCACTGTATTCCCAGGGGTGGAGGGTTAAGGAGTCACACTGGGCTGGGCACGTCAAAGTAGAAGAAATGAATGATCAATCTGGTCTTTTAAAAACTGAGAACATGGAAGCCCAAGTCCCTATAGCAGCCACTTCTAAACTGAGTCACAGTTCTCCTCCTAAGATTCTGCCTGTAGCTGAATATGACTCTTCTAGAATCATCCATGCCCCCTAGACAGAGCGGGTGAGAGAGCTGACCATGTCGTAACCTTGGAAAGCCCTGAGAAACCACTGGAGTATTTGGCTTTTATTTTATTTTTTTTTTATTGGTATTTGGCTTTTAAATTAAACTTTAATACCACTTTGGGCTTAGGGCCCAGAGTTGGAGCCTGATTCCCTGAGTCCCAGCTCCACCACTTACTTCCTGAGCCTCAGTTTTATCATCTGTAAAATGGGAATGAGAATAACAGAATCTGCACTCATCAGGTGGCCATGAGGATTACATGCAAGAGGCACTGAAAGTGCTTAGAATGGGGCCTGTGAATGCTCAGGAATTGCTGACTGCTACTAAAAGTTAAGTACTGAGCAGGAGGAGAAAAGATTCCGTTCCTTTCAAGCTTCCCTTAGGTGGATTCCAGCTAATTGGAGCTTGGCCGGATGTGGTTTCAGGTTATTGCGCCTCATTTAGGTTTCTGGGCACCTGGACTGTTGGCATGATTTTCCCAGGTGACATTGAGCATTATCTAAAGAACAAAACTCCTTTCAAGGTCAGAAATGCCTAGAGGGCCACTGGTGTAGCCTGAGAGAGGCAAAACCACCAGCCTAGGTGTATTCAGCTATCCCCAGCTTCCTGGCTGGAATTACACCCCTCGGGATGCTACCAGCCCAAAGGAGAGGCTGATTTGAGTATAGAAGGGGAAAAAACAACAAAAACCATCCTCTCTCACTCAAGGGAGCACATCTCACTTGCTGGCAAGCAGCCAGGATGTTTTTCTAATCCCAGAGTAAAAAGCCCATGCAACTTGACCCTGACCTACCTTCTCAGGCTTATCTCTGCCCCTCTCCCTGCAACACACTTGCATTTTATTCCCCAGAACTATCACAACTCCCACTCCCATTTTCCAGAGAGTGTTAAATGGTGAGTATTCCCATTTTCTTAGCTCACACAGCTGGGAAGGGGACTATTCAGGCCTCTCTGCCTCTTTCCACCACATCACTCTGCTTGGTGATTCAGCCCAATACTCTCTGCCCCCAGAGATTTATAATCTTCTTGTACATATGGAGAAACTGAGGCCCAGGGCAATCTGGAACTTGTACCAGGTCCCACAGCTGGTAAATAAATAGTACAGGGCTGGTTGGCCTCCAAACCAAGAATTCTTGCCACATTTAAAGTGCTGGCCAGGCTTAGATTGATAAAGTGAAACCCAAGGTATATAACCCAGTGGTCTGGGAAGTCTGAGTGGATGCTCTTGGCATAGTTGGCAGGTAGCTGCTTTTGACCCCGGGAGTCTTTGGGCAGGCTTACCCCTCCAGGCCTCCCTTCCAGCCATCAATGACAGGCTTGCTGTTATCAAACTGCCTTCTAAGCTCAGACATGTCATTGGTGAACTGAATATTTATATCCTCCCCAAAATTTATGTGATGAAATCCTAACTCCTATGTGATGAAATCCTAACTCCTCCCCAAAATTTATGTGATGAAATCCTAACCCCTAAGGTTGCCCTTGGGCTCTGCCTATAGGAACCCGGACCAGGACGGGTGGAATAGGTATACTCATGACAACACAAACCCTAAAAACATTATGCTTAATGCCAGAAGTAGAAACCAAAGGTAAAACCTGAAGTCATACCATTTACATACGTGAGAAGTGCACATGTATTATACAACACCAATTTTGCAAAAATACCCCCAAACGCACATAAAAGAATTAACAGTGGTATTGGGCCGTGTGTGGTAGCTCACACCTGTAATCCTAGCACTCTGGGAGGCCAAAGCAGATGGATGGCTTGAGTTTAGGAGTTGGAGACCAACCTGAGTAAGATCAAAATCTCATCTCTACTAAAAATAGGAAAAAAAAACAAAACTAGCTAGGTGTAGTGGCACATGCCTGTGGTCCCAGTTCCTAGGGAGGCTGAGGCAAGAGGATTGGTCAAGCCCAAGAGTTTCAGGTTGCTGTGAGCTATGATGCCACAGCACTCTACCCAGGACAACAGAGTTAGACTCCGTCTCAAAAATAAAAAAAAGTCTTATTGATTAAGAGGCATTAGCTGTTGGACAGGGTGGCTGCTAGAAACAGCATTATGTGTGAATTTTAAAAAGGCATGCTCCCCCAAACCCCAGTAGAAGCATCCCTTTTGGGTAGAGAAGGCTTGATGGGCAGAAAGAATGAATGAATGAATGAAACATGAGAGGTGCCTTGTTGGACCAGTGATGATGATTTACCATGCAGAAGGTGGAGATCTGTTCAAAGGTCTGTAAGTGCTAACATTTATTCTATTCTACTTCCAGAAATTGTTAGGGCAAAGGGTCTCCCCCACCCAACTCCAGGCTCAAGGGGGAAGGGGGGGCTAATGTCCTAGGGTCTGTCCCTAGCAGCAGATTCCTGGCTGGGGTCAGGGGGATCTGCCAGTCCCTGTTTCACCTCTTGCCCTGGTGGTCTCTATTACTAATCTTGCTGGTTGAAACCTAGGTCAACAATACTCCCTAATGGTGAGCAGCGTGTGGGCAGCTCTGGGGCTGTCCCTTACCTGCATCTCAGCCCTCAGCCTCATCTCCCCTGCGTGGTTCCAGACACACACTTTCTCCTTTGGTGTCCTCACCTACTGCTCTTCGCCTCAAGGTGACAGCTGGAACCAGAGCTGTGTGACCTTCAGGTCCCTCAAGGATATTTCTGACTTTCCTTGGAAGGTGAGACCTGGGTTCACTGATTCCTGAGTCCTCTGGGGGCACAGTCCAACGCATCATGGGAGGGAAGCTCAGTGAATGGGATGTGAAGGGCCTTTCCTTGCTACCTGGGTGTCCCAGTGTCTGTGAACTCACCCTTAGTCTCTCCTATGAACTGAGACAGGTTCTCAAACCTGACAGCCTTTAAGAAACACCTGTAGATCTTTGCAAAAATGCCAAGTTCTGGGCTCCACCTGCATTCGCAAGGCAGTCACCTGCCCATACAGCACCTCTGTGCATAGGAAATAGCACCCCTTCTTCAGGACACTATACTGCCATCTGCTGGGAAATAGCTGTAATCAGTATGCAAATCTATGATAACCCCAAAGGTATCTCCTAGAGTTGCTCAGTGTACAACCTGTGCACACCTACCTGGCCACTGCTCTAAGCACTGTTAGGTTTAGAAATGAAAGCTAAGTCCCTGTTGTGATGCATGTTACCAAGAGCAACAATGGGGAAAATGGGTAAGGACTCCTAGTTTGGTACCTCTAAGGAAGAATGTATAGCCTTCAAAACTGATCATTGCAAAGGTGGTGTAACAACACCCACCAGGTGCCTTTCCTGGTGATCCTGACATGTAGCAGGTACTAAAGTTATGGTGTGGTAGCCAATCAGTCTGGATCTTAATTCTGGCTCTACCATTTAACTTGCTGTGTGTCCTTAGGCAAATGATGACAATTTCATGGACCTCTGTTTATATGTAAAATGGTTATAATAATAGAATAGACCTCATGGGGACATTGTGAGGACTCAGATGCTGGTCATTTAAGAAGCAGCAGCAGCATCCACTGGCCCCTGTCCCAGCAAAAACCCTTCCTCTTATTTCTCCCTGGCAGGTCTCAGCTGTGATGCTTCTCGGAGGCTGGCTGCTATTGGTCTTCAATGCAATTCTCCTCCTGTCCTGGGCCCTGGCCCCCAAAGGGCTGTGCCCAAGCAGGGTCAGTGGCCCAATGCCAGGGGTGCAGGCAGTGGCAGGTAAATACACCGGCACATATTTAAGTGCTGTAGACATATGGAATGAATGAGTGAATGAATGAATGAGCCTATGAACAGAGTCTGGACTTCTGGGTCAGACCTCAGAGATAAATCCGAGGATTGTCAACTATCTTGGTCCTGTAACAAGCCAGAAATTGAGGGAAAGAAGAGATGGCATCCCTAATGCCACCCATTCATGCCCTTACCCAACTCAGTCCTAATAATCTGTCCCCCTTGGGCCACCATGGTTGGGCAGGCATGTTGTGCACTACACAAAGATGCACATCCAAGAGCTCAGGAGATGCTCAAGCCTTGGCCATGCTGTACTTACTAGACTGTGAGCCTCAGGTGCTTTTCTCTAACTCACACATAGCTTTCGGATGCGGTGGCCTAAGTCTTGATTGCAACCCTCATTCAATTAATTCTCTCACCTGGATTATAGCAATACTCCACACGGGGCTCCCTGCTGCCACCCTTTCCCCCTGGAGTCTGTCTGCCACACGCTGGAAACTGAAATCGGATCATGCTAGTCAGCTCAACTTATCCACCCTCCAGTGGCTTCCCATCACCCTGAGAATAAAATCTAAACTCTTTTACCTGGCCTAAGATGGCTCACATGATCCTGCCCCCATTCCCTCTCCATCCGCATCTCCCCTACTCTGCCAGGCTCAGTGTGTTCCAGCCGTCCTGGTTTGCTCTGTTGTTCACACACCCCATTTTTGCTTCCTCTGCCTGGAGTTCTCTTTCTCCAGATCTTCTCATATCTCACACCCCACTTCATTAAGGGCACTGCTCAGATATCACTGCCTCCACGGGGGGCTTCCGTGACCTCTAGTGAAGGGAGCTTCCCTCTCCTTATAATCTCCATCCTTTTACCTTGCTTTATCTATTTTTGCAGCACATCTTACTTACCTGAAATATCTTATCTACCTACTTGAATTTTGTCCACTCTTTTCCACTAAATGTCAGCTCCGTGAGAGTAAGGACATGTCTATGTGCCTTCTTATCACCAGGGCCTAGCACAGTGCTCCACACATCTTAGATATCCAGTAATTCCAAGTCACTGGAATTTGCTGAGTCAATGGGTAGAGATACGGTCCTTGCTCTAGGCTCTAGTGTCTAGTTGGCAGGGCTTGGGAGGATTAGGTGGTTACAACTCACTGGATATTTGGAACAATGTGGATGAGCGCAGGGTGGTAAGAAAAACTCCAGGAGGCATCTGACTCAGTGCATGCAGCATGTTGAGGCACGCTTCCTCAAGGAGGTATCTCTTGACCTGAGTGTGGAAGGATGGGTAGAAGTTAACCAGAGGACAAGGGCATTTCAGGTAATGGGAAGATCAGGGGCAAAGGCAGGGAGACAAGAGGGCAAGACATACACAGGGAACTGAAAGTGGGCCAGTGTGGCTGGAGACACCCGGGGAGGCTGTGGGGCATCCGACTCTTCTGTACCACCAGGAGTGCCTTGAGGCACGGAGGTGTCTGGTTCACTTCATTAGTATCATTAATGCCCACTACAGCACCGCTACAATTTTGAAGAATGAATGGATGAACTGATGGATGGATAGATGGATATTTTAGCACATGGATGGTGGGTGGATAGGGAAGATGGGTAGATTAGAAAATCACTGGATACATGGAAGATTAAGTGGGGGTCAAGTGGCTAAGTAGGCAGATGGATTAATGACCGGATAGGTGGGATGGAGGAATGGGGAGAAGTGGGTAAGATTATGGTTGAATGAATAGATGAGTGGATAGACAGGAGGGTAGAAGGGTAGCTGAGTGAGTGAGTGGATTGAAGGAGCGATGAGCCCCTAAATAAGTGAATGAATGGATGGGGAGGTGGTAGAGGGGTTGCTAGTGGGTGGATGAGTGAATCCTGGGATGGAAGGTTAGCCTGGTGCCCTTTGATTGACAACATAGTGGCTTTCCTTCCTGTCATTTTCAGCCACTGCCACCATTGCGGGCCTGCTGGTTTTCCCAGTCAGCCTGGCTTCCCCACTCGCCAAAGCAGTCTGTGAAGGCTCCTCTGTGTACCATGGTGGAAGGTGCCAACCAGGCTGGGGCTATGTGATTGCCATCTTCAGTGCAGTCCTGGCCAGCCTCCTGCCTGTGATCAGCTGGCCTCGTGTGACCATGACCAGCATCCAGGGGATGACCATCTTCTTCTCCAGCGACACAGAGAGAATCATCCTTATGCCGGAAATGAACAAATAAAAATCTCCCAGGAGAAGCAAAAAGAGTGCTAGATCTAGAGTTGTATGAAATGGTCACATAGCTAGTCTCAAATCCAAGCTCTACTGCTTCCTTGTGGTGTGACCTCAGGCAAGACCCTTCACCTCTCTGGACCCTAGTTTTTCCTTCTATAAAATCAAAGTTGAAATAATGCCTACCTCACGAGGTTGCTCTGAGAATTAACTCCAGTTTCTTTATATAAATAAAGCACTTCGCACCATGTCTGGCACACAACACTCAATAAATGTTAGCTACTATTATTATAATCTCTACCTCACAGGGTTGTGGTGGGAGTTAAATGTATTTATAAAAAGTGTCTAGGCCAATTCTGAGTATGTGGTTGTCACTTAAATACTAAATATTTTATTTTATTATTTTACTTTCTTTTAGATAGAGTCTTGCTCTGTTGCCCTGGGCTAGAGTCCAGTGGCATCATCACAGCTCACCGCAACCTCAAACTCCTGGGTTCAAGTGATCCTCCTGCCTCAGCCTCCTCAGTAAGGATTCAGCTGGGACTAAAGGCGTGTGTCATCATGTCTGGCTAATTATTAAATCTTTTAATGGGAATGTACACTTTCTCTTTATCTTCCTTTCCTTTTTATAATGCCCCCTTTTTCTTGGAAAATTTGAAAATTATTCATTTCCCCATCAATTAGTAAGTGTCTATAAGTACAAGACTTTGTGTCAGTGTTGGGATGGGGGATTGAGGAAGTTAAGGGCAAATAATCACAATGATGTGGAAACTTTTAGTTGGGGCACATGAAGCTCTTTACAGCCCAGTTCCAGCCACTCTCTTCAGCCTCTTTCTTGTCACCACCCAACCCCTGTGCCACTCCCTTCAGCCACAATGCACTGAGCTTTGGGAGGCCTCTCGATACCTCCGTATCTTTGCACGTGCTGCTTCCTCTGCCAAGGATGCTGCAGTCCACCTGTTAGTTTTGCCTGTCCTGACCCACTGCCCTCCTTTAGAAGTCCCAGTCTTCCCTGGGGGTTATTCTCTAGCCACAGGGTCTTTAAGGTGGACAAATGAACCCTCCAGGACATTCAGTCCTGGTCAGAATGATTGATTCATGGGCCCTATAGAAGCCTGCATGCCGGCATGGAGGAGAGCAGAACCATGAGATGGACCTCTAAGGACTGCATTTGAATACCTGGATCCAGCCATTCCTGAACTCTTCCTTGCAGGAGACAGGGTCATAGGCAGCTCCAGGCTGACCTCACCCTAGCTTAACTGCCCCAGAAGAAAGAGTCAACTTCCTTTTCCTCTTCTGGTACATACTCATATAAGGAGGAGTCTGATTGGCCAGCACTGGGCATGTGCCCATCACTGACACTGACTGGGAGAGGCATGCTGGCAGTCTCACTAGAAGGCCCATAATTATAGTGGAGTAGGTAGAGTTTCCTAAAGGGTGGGGGAAGGTGGTTGCTGGTACCAGAATTGAGGAAGGATGCTAAGCAGACAGAAGCAGTCAGTGGCCAGCTCTCTCTTTAAGGGAGGCTTTATTGTCCCTATTTCACAGAAGTGAAAATTGAGGCTCAGAGGTAAAGTCACTTGCCCTAGGCTGCACAGCAGATCAGTGGAAGAGCTGGGATGTGCACCCAGCAAAATAGCACCTGGATTTGCTCGCTCTGCCCCACACAACCAGCTCACCTTCATCAAACTCTTTTTGGCTTCAAATGCTCACCCAAGAATATCCATAAACACCCCCCGCCCCAGGAGTGATTCTATTACTCTGAAGACATACAAATAACAGAGAATGCACCTTGTATTTATCTTTCAGAAAGAATAATAAGCAAAAACAGAGTTTAAAAAAATTTTTTTGGTAAAGTAATAGAATAGCCAGAAAGCCACCACACAGCGTTCAAATGGATTACAAATGCAGCAGTTTATTTGGAATATCATTAGAAGCACCTCAGTGCAAATCAGTCTCATGAGGGACTGTTCCTTGAGCCCTAGGAAGTTTCCAGAACAAAGAACAGCAAGTGGAAGCCACCAAGTAGCAGCCCAAACTAAGGGCATGGTCACCTGTTGGCATTTGGTATGTGCTGCTTCCTCTCCTGTAATGGCCCCCGTGTTCCTTAATTTTCCATTTGAACTGTTTCAGCAATGCCAAAAGGTGTGATTCTCTACCCCATAAAGCAAAATCATTTACAGAAAGACTCCATCTTTATTTGGTAGTAGACAGAGACATTTCTCTATTATCTTCTTTTCATTAAAACAAGGGACACCTGTTGTTTGAAAGGAGCCCTGTACCTACAAAGTCTAGAAATCATCGTGCTCACAAATCTGAAAAAAAAAAAAAAAAAAAAAAAGGCCAGGAAGATAGTGGAGGCTTCTTCTACCACATCCTAATGTAATGGAAAGTGTCCAGAACCGCACGCTCCTGTTACTGGAATTGTGCTAGGCTGACAGTCAGAAATGGATTATCAAGTTGGCACTTTAAAGAACCTCAAATTGTGTTCCTCTGGGGCAGTGTTTTTCAACCTTTTTTTTATCTTATAGCACACTTGAACCCTTAGTTAAACTTCCATGGCACACTTAAATTATGTTGATCCAAAAAAAGAGTAAAAAAAGAGAACACACTTATTGTGGTTTGAACTCCTTTCAAAAATAATTTAATGATCTTTAAAAATTTTTGAGGCACATCTAAGAAGCTTTCATAGCACACCAGCGGGCCGTGGCACACTAGTGGAAAATCACTGCTCTACAGTCTGTATCTGTCCTGGGAGCAAGCTGTTAATGTACCCAGTGGCTTGAAAGTAACGAAAAAAGGAGACCTGGGGGCCCTTTCCTGACTCAGCAGAATCAGAGACTCTGCAAACTGCAGACTCAGCATGGATGCTCCTCTTGCCAAGAATTGATGGCCTAATCACACCTAACTCCAGTGTTTCTTCAAGACTAGCCTTACAGGGCTCAGCGCTCACCCCCTTCTGAGTTCTCTGTAGTTTCAAAGACTCACTTTCTCTTAAGTTTCACAGATTCACCAGAATGGGTGGCACCAGTGCCTCAGTGAGTAGGGAGCCGGCCCCATATACCAAGGGTGGCGGGTTCAAACCCAGCCCTGACCAAACTGCAACCAAAAAATAGCCAGGCGTTGTAGTGGGCACCTGTCGTCCCAGCTAGGGAGGCTGAGGCAAGACAATTGCCTAAGCCCAAGAGTTGGAAGTCGCTGTGAGCTGTGATACCAGGACACTTTACCGAGGGCCACAGAGTGAGACTCTGTCTCTTAAAAAAAAAAAAAAAGACAAAGACTCACCAGAAAACCTGAGATGGGAACTGTGGGGAAATGGGTTTCCAACGCTGTCCCCAGGGTTGCCGAGGGACCAGGGTTCCCCAGAAAAGGGGGCTTAGAACTAAATCCAGAACCAATGGAAGCGTCGTTATCCCATTTCATGGACGTGAAAACTAAGGCCACACAGCCATCGATAGCAGATCTGGAATCCCAAATCATGGCTCACCAAACATGTGGACAAGGATAAACAACATTTTAGTCAGTGCAGTGAGAAAGTCATTTTTATTTTAATTCTCCTTTAAGTCCTCCAAGAAGAAAGCCTCCTTGATTAATGGGTCTAATGTCTGTCAAACTCAAAAGAGTATCTGATAAGAAGAGAAGAAAATCTCCTTCTAGACACCTATAGTCCCAGCACTTTTCCAAGCTGACAGGGGAGGATCGCTTGAGGCCAAGAATTTGAGTCCAGCCTGGGCAAGATAGTGAGATTCCATCTCTATAAAAAAATAATAAAAACTAGCCAGGGGCAGTTGCACCTGTAGTCCCAGCAATGTGGGAGGCAGAGGCAGGAGGATGGCTTAAGCCCAGGAGTTTGAGGTTACAGTGAGTATCACTGCACTCCAGCCTGAGTGACAAAGTAAGACTCTTGTCTCTTAACAACCAAAAACATAAAAACCAACCCAAACTAAATTGCTTCCCACCACTGTTCCTGACTACACCCTCACCTCCCCTCCCCCTGGACTCCTGGGAGAGAAGGAGAGAAGGGAAGAAAGGCGATGAAAGAATATGGCTTACCATGGTTTCCACCCATTCTGCAATGGAAGGCGAGGGCCCCCCAAACTCTTTGTAGGAAAGGGCTTCTCAACTGCCCCATGACCCCCCTGTAAGCCAAAGGGAAAGCTCTAGTCTAGGCGAAAAGAAAGTAGATGGCTTAGAAGGGCCTTCCCCCTGCTGTCTTTTCCAAATGAAAACCAGCACAATTGGCTTGGTGCCTGTAGCACAGTGGTTACGGCGCCAGCCACATACACCAAGGCTGGTGGGTTCAAACCCGGCCCTGGGCCAGCTAATCAACAATGACAACTGCAACAAAAATTAGCTGGGCGTTGTGGCGGGCGCCTGTAGTCCCAGCTACTTGGGAGGCTGAGGCAAGAGAATCGCTTAAGCCCAGGAGTTGGAGCTTGCTGTGAGCTGTGATGCCACGGCACTCGACCGAGGGTAACATAATGAGACTATCTCAAAAAAACAAAAAAGAAAAGAAAATCAGCACAATTCAGGTAGAAAATGTGGGCACAAGACTCTATTCAAGTGCTCTTTGCTACAAGGAGAAGCAGAAGCAGGGGGAGAAGGAAGAGCAGGAAGAGGGAGGCAGTGGCGGCCACGATGCAGACGGCACCCGGGCACAGGACCGAGACCGCTCGATCCCCACTAGGTCAGGACAGTATGCCTCGTGAGTCAAGATGTATCTTCTCACGTCTACTTCAGATGCACGTGCTTAGGAAAGTCTGGACAAAAAGCAAAAATGTTCTCCTGGGATTTTTCCCTATAAAATACATTGTCAATAACCAGAGGCCAACAGTGCATGTAACCGGCCATTTGTGCACACACAACAGGTGCTCTGACGTTCCCCGGGTCTGGCAGTACCAGGTGGCTGTAAGCCATAGTGGAATCCTCCAGAAGGAGGGCCACATGAACCGAGTTAAGGATGAAGTCAGAGAAATGAGACTGGGGACCTCAAAGCACAGTCGGAACACCAGGACCCGTCTTTCTTCTGAGAAACTTCCCTCAGGAAGAAGCAAACCTTCCAACTAAGAGAGCCCCCAAATGGGCTGGATAAAGGACAAAGGCAAATCCCACTGGGCTGCTTCTGTGAGTGGCTTCACACTCAGCTCTGCTGGGAATCTTCCAAGAAAGCAGTGATGGGGCACATCCAGGTACCTGATGTCATCTGTACATCTCTGCTACTTTGTAGGCATAATTTGGAAATCTAACTTTCTCTATATACAACCTGAAGTTTTGATGGGTGCTCATTAGATTAAATCAAGCTTTAATTTTGTAGTTGAAAACCAGACATTTCCATCAGGGTGGCCATATTTAGAAACTTCTGGAGGTGAAGATCCATACACAGGTCCCCATTGCCTGATGACTCTGGTTCTGAATGGCAGCCATGAGTCAGAACCAGAGATGCCTAGCAGACGGGTGTATGGTCTGTGGGGTGAAAGAGGTGAAAGGTGAGCTAGCTCAGCAGTCAGGATGCAGAGAGGCTACTTACGGGTATGCTCCCATGTCACATGACTGACTGACTGGGGACCCCCGTGGTACACTAGACCTTGGGGGATGTGGAAGACAGTTTACAAAAGTGGCCTCAATTATTTCCCTGCTTGTATCCATGCTCCTTTTCAATGTAATGTTTCAAAGCCCCCTATTAGGAAGTGGAATCTTTTTTTCCACCTCTAATTGTAGGCTCAGTTATGTGACTTGCTCTGACCAACAGAATGTGGCAGTCATGACTTTATGCCAGCGAGGCTGGGCTGGTAAGAGGCAGCGCCTGCTTCTGCTTCCTTTCATGCCATTTGTCATCAAAGCCATGCAAACAGGCCAAAGCTACCCTGCAGGAGGATGACAGTCACATGATCTAGTTTCTTCCACTGGCCCAGCCAACAGCCATCAGAAATGGAGATGCCTATCTGTCCATCAGCTGACCACAGATGCATGAAGGAGTCTGTCTGAGACCAGAAGAACCTCCTAACTGAACCTAGCCCAGACTTTTGACCCATAGAATCATGAGGTAAATAAATGGCTATTTTAAACCACTATGTTTTGGGTGGTTTGTTATGCAGCATCCCTGTGGTAACAACTGACTGATACAAGGGATGTGGCGTGATTCACCTTTCTGGGGAAAGGCCAGACAACTGTCATGAGAAGCTGACCCCCATCTGGGGTCACTAAGGTGGAAGAGAAGGAACACGGTCTTCAGAAGCAAACATTTCTTTCTTCCCAATTAAAAAAAAATTAAGAAAAACCCCTAATAATGAAACAACAACCACAACAAAAAAAGCAGATTGACATTATTTCTCTGTTTATATATATTTCTCTCTATATAGACACAACTCTTCAGCAAACATTTACAAGATATATGGGGCACGTTGGGAAAAAAGAGGGCACTCCATACACAGAACAATTCCCACGCATCCAATTCCAGGACACAGACACACAACATATACAAAAATCTGAATAAGCACGATAAACAAAATATATATGAATTATTCCAAATCACAATCACAGATGCTCTCCAGACACCACAGAAGGCAGAGAAGACATCTTGTGCTGTACTTTAAGACTAGTCTGTTAAAAAAATGAAGAAAGAATCAGAAGGTCTGAGACTTGGGTCTTGCTAAAATAACATCCTCTGTAGAGAACTGCTGAGTGGCAAAATAGGACTTTCATCCCGAGGGGCCTTTTGCACCTTTCTTCCTATCTGGGGAAGCTGGGGGGCCGGGAGGGCAGATGTAACTGTAACAGTAGCAAGAACATTGACCACGTCCCTTTCGCTTTGCTGAGGTGGAACGAGAGGTGGGACTGGTGAGATTACTGTAGCTTCAAGTCTCCCGGGGAGGGAGTTCTCTTCGAGCAAGGCCCCACATGGCCTCTGCCCACCTGCACCTCTCAGGAGAGGCTGGGGGTTCAGACGAAGCTGCAGTTGCTGCAGCAGAGAGAAAGCTTGACAAGCACACAGGGCAGGGATGCCTTCCATCCTGGTTTGCTCTGGGTGGAGGACTGCCCCTCTGCAAACACCTCAGGAGACTGCATTTCCTATCTCGTCCCCGCTCCAAAGTCCCACGTGACATTCTTTCAGCACCCTAGAGGGTCTATTGGGAAAGACCCTTCCCCCCTGGTGTCCACCATTTCCTCCTATTCTGGGTCCATTCTCAGAACAGAGGAATTGTCAAGACTGCTCTATTAAAGGGAGAGGAAGGCAGAAAGAGTAAACTAGTTCATGTGCAGTCTGTTTGTGGATTGGTGACTCTGTGTGAAGATGTGGAGGTGGCCGTTCCCAGATTTAGCTGTTCCCTGGCCCCGGTTCATCAGCAGGTGTTTCCTAAGGAAAACACATACCACACTCTACGCTGGCTGACCTCTGCCTTCCTTTTCCTTCTAGGTCCTGAGTAAGCTTAGAGAAAAGCCAGCCTCCTTGATCAAGAGGCTTTCACCAAACACATGCCTTTCCGAGACTCAGTATGTGGAAGAAGAGGCAAGGTCCTCCCTTGGACAAAGGCAGCAGGATGTGGATTCTGCCCTGACCTCTTTGGGCAGGACCCAAAGACAGTGGGGAGGGAGGTACATTTGTAGCCTTCCTCTAAGCCAGTGGTTCTCAAATAGGGGCAACTGTGCCCTGCAGGGGACATCTGGCAATGTCTGGAGACGTTTTTTTTTTTTTTTTTTGTCACAACCAGGGTAGGGATAGGGAATGGTGCAACTGGCATCTTATAGGTAGAGGTCAGAGGTGCTGCTCAACATCCTACAATACACAGGACAATCCCTCTCAAAATAATCACCTGCCCCAAATGTCAGTAATACTGATGGGGAGAGACCCTGCTCAGAGCCAGTCTGTGGCCATGTTCTGGAACATCTCCCAAGGGCCCTTTCAGAGTGCAGAGAGTCCCATAGACTTCTTCTACACCAATTTCAAAGCAAAAATTCCCTCCCAAAGTCTCATCTGACAAGACAGCTCGGAAAGATGGAGAAAGAAGAAAAGGACATCCTTTTGGAGACCAGGAACGGCACCAACAACCCCCAGCTCCCACAAGGGAGAAATGCCAGACGTTTCCAGGCAATCTTTGGTCAAACACCGGAAAGTTTAAGGCTGAACTGAAGGGATACCCCGCGACCCCATCCGCCCAGCAGCCAAAGTCAGGTTAGTTTCTCTTGCACAGAACTCAGTGCACTTGAACAGACGCCAGGCCCTGGCTTCAGGGATAGCCTCTGGCAGGGAAGAAAAGAGGGCAGGGGATGGGCAGGGGGTGGCTCGCTGGCACTGCCCGGGCGAGGTGCTCCTCACTTGTTCTCAATCAGAGTCTGCACTTTGTACACCAGGTCCCGGGCCAGCTTCAGGACTTGCTTGGTGTTGTGTCGCTCGGCCATTTCTGAAAGAGGAGAAGGTGAAATATCATGAGCCTCCTTCTGTGTGCAGCCTGGGGATACATTTCTAGCCCCTGGGGAGGGTATCTGGAAGCAGAGACTTTGGAGGAGGCCTGTACCTCCAGATCCCACTTTCCTCATCTGTAAAATGGGGATTGTCAGAAGAGCAGCTACATCTCAAGGTCACTGTGGGGATCAAATGAGGTTGGTTCACAAAACGTGCTTAAAAAAACATGACATCATTCCTCCCCTCTACTACAAACGGAACTTGTGAAAGCAATGCCAGGCACACAGCAGATGCATAAAGATACAAAAAAAGAGGAGGTAATAATGAGAGTAAAGGAGAAAGGAGGAGAGAGAAGGATGAAAAAGCAAAATAACAACAATAATAATAATAATTTTATCAAGAGTCACACAAACTGCAGACCTGTAAACCAGAGAAATTCTAAATTTAAACATTAATCTTAAAGAAATTATTTTGTAGAGGGGGGAAAAAGCCCAAAACAGAACAACTAAGATTGTGGGTGCTGAGATACTTTAGAGTGCTACAGTGAACTCACAGGGGCACTGTGGAATATGTAAGTTTTGAGGGGAACACAGAAACACTCCACCTTTATTGAGCACCACATCAACTGCTAGCTGGGGTGAGTTCACAAAGGGCATGACATTCCTATCAATTCCTTTGCATTTTTGCAAGCTAGATTTTCAGTGGTCACTATGATAAAAAGCAAGCACTACGTGAAAATCGATATGGAGCAGAAAACGAAGGTGGTAGTATTCAATCGGCTACCGAGGCTTGAGAAGTTATACAAACCTAACACGTGCGCACACCCCATTAGTAAGTAATCGTACTTATAGAAGAATAAAAGTGTTATTTTCCTTCAATGTATGTCTGTTTTCAAATGCCATTAAGTTGTTAGGACATATAAATACTTATTAAGAGGTTTGGACCTAACTGTTTACTAAATGCAACCTTTGACCTGAGGTGCTGTAAACATTTTATAGAGACACTAGGGATGCCAGGAATTGAGCAAGTTTGGGAACCTCTACACTAGTGATTTTCAACCGGTGTGCCACAGAACACTAGCATGCCATGAGAGGATCTTAGGCATGCCGCAAACATTTTTCAAGATCATTAATTAAATTACCTTTTTTTTTTTTTTTTGACTGGGGCTGTTTCAACCCACCACCTTCCGTATTTGGGGCCAGCGCCCTACTCCTTTGAGCCACAGGTGCTGCCCTAATTAAATTACTTTTGAAAGAAGTTCAAAGCATAGTAAGCATGTCCTTTTCTAATTCTTTGTTTGGATCAACATAATTTAAGTATGCTGTGGAAGTTTAAGTATAGGTTCAAGTGTGCTGTGAGATAAAAAAGGGTTGAAAAACACTGCTCTACACTAATATATGAATAGCCTTGGGTGCTCAATTACACCTTCAAACTGAAAACAACCTAGATGCTAATGATAAGAGATGGTTCAGTAAGCTATGGGACAGTTACGAGAGGTATATTCTATAGTCTTAAAAAGTTATCGTATGGACTCTGTCTCAAAAGAAAATTATTATATGGAAGACAATTTTTGAAATAGTAAAAAAATTGTAATAATAGTAAAAAAATAAGCTACATACATTTGGATTCTGTGATGGTAAAAACATAAAAATATACATGACTGTGGTTTCTGGGAATGGATCCTAGAGTAGAAAAAGGTCCTTAGTAAAAAATCAGGTGAAGTCGAAATAAAACCTGTAGTTTAGTGAATAGTAATGTGCCAATAGTAATTTCTTAATATTGACAAATATTCCAGGATTGTGTAAAATGCTAACAGTCGGCAAGGCTAGGCAAAGGGTATCATTAACTCTCTGTACTATTTTAAATCTAAAACAGTTCTAAATCTAAAATTTTAGTAGATAAGGAAAATCCAAAATTATTTCAGAACAAAAAGTTTACTTAAAGTAAGAACCCTCATAACGCATCAAAAGTGCCATCAAAAGCGTGGTGGCTCACGCCTACAATCTTAGCATTGTGGGAGGCTTAGGCAGGTGGATTGCTTGAACTCAGAGGAGTTTCAGATCAGCCTTAGCAAGAGTGAGATCCTACTAAAATAGAAAAACTAGCCAGGCATTGTGGCTACTGGGAGGCTAAGGTAAGAGGATTGCTCAAGCCCAGGAGTATGAGGTTGCTGTGAGCTATGATGCCACAGCCCTCTATCCAGGGCAACACAGAGACTCTGTCAAAAAAAAAAAAAGTGACATCACAGGTGGCCTTTTTCTTCTTTTGGTTTTTCTATAACCTTTTTCATTTTTTAAAAATGTATTTAATGCGGGCGCCTTTAGTCCCAGCTACTCGGGAGGCTGAGGCAAGAGAATCGCGTAAGCCCAAGAGCTAGAGGTTGCTGTGAGCCGTGTGACGCCACGGAGCTCTACCAAGGGCGGTACAGTGAGACTCTGTCTCTACAACAACAAAAAAAAAAAAAAAAAATGTATTTAATGGAAGGTTTTTTTTTTTTTTTTTGTAGAGACAGAATCTCACTGTACCGCCCTCGGTTAGAGTGCCGTGGCGTCGCACGGCTCACAGCAACCTCTAACTCTTGGGTTTATGTGATTCTCTTGCCTCAGCCTCCCAAGAAGCTGGGACTACAGGCACCCGCCACAACACCTGGCTATTTTTTGGTTGCAGTTTGGCCGGGGCTGGGCTTGAACCCGCCACCCTCGGCATGTGGGGCCGGCGCCCTCCCCACTGAGCCACAGGCGCCACCCTTAAAAATATATTTAAAATAGAGACAACAGTAGCAATAGCTTTCACTTATGGGGCCCCTCCCATGAGCCACGTGGTGCAACTTACCCATGTTGTCTCATTTAATCCTTTGGGCATCCCTGGGAGGGAAGTGGTGTTAGCAACATTTTATCTCTGAAGGGGCCCAGAGATGTAAAGTCATTTGGACGGGGTCACACAGCTCCTGAATGGCAGAGCTGAGATCAGAATTCACATTTGTCTGGTTTCAAAGGCTGTCCCCTTCTCATGCTTTTCCTATACATATCAACCCTCTGAAGCAGACGCTGCTACCCCATTTCACAGATGAGGAAGTGTGTGTTTAGAGAGAATGAAAATGTATTGTCCATTGGCACAGATGGTTAGTGGCAGGGCCAGGCTTTGTCCCTGAGCTTATTTCAATACCCATGATCCCTCTGCCAGATGCCTGAGAAAAACATTTTCAGCATTACATATATCAACTTATCCTTTTGAGAATAGTCAAATAGTCAATAAGAAGTGAGAAGAACCCTTATCATCCCCTTCACCATGAATCAATTTCAGCAACTGTCCAACCCTCATGAATGGGGCCATACAGAAGCGTGCACCCACCACAAGACAACCTAGTCATGCAGGTACCATTAAAGAATTTGATGATATCTGTGAAATCCATGTTGTTTTCCAAAATGATGTCTCAGTAGACTTCCACCAGAGCCAGTGCGATGAAAAGGACATAGTGGGTGGATGAGACATGTTTGGCTGCCCAGATAGTCTCCCAGACAGAGAAGACATCATCATAAACGAGTTCTATGGAAACACAACACACATGCATGGGGAGAGAGTCAGCAACAGGGCCCATGGTGCTGCCCTCCCTTGTGAAAATCATTCTGGGAAAATCCCAGGCCAGCTCTGATTTGTGCTTCTGTGCTGGTGCAACGGATAGAGCCCAGGCCAGGTCCAAGAGACCTGGACTCTGTCATTTGACAGAAGCCTCAGATTTACCCATCTGTAGAATGGGTTCTGTAAAGCAGGTGGGTTCTAAGTTCCTTCCAGCTCTGATACTCTGTGAGCAGAGGAACTTGGCGCGTCCAGGTTTGATTTACACAGACCTGTCCCTGCCCTGCCCTTTGACCAGAGTTCACCCCTAACCCACATCTCCATCTCCATTAGCACCTATGGAAGTGTCTCTAAACCTTGTCTCCCAAGCACATAGGCAGAGCTGGTGCTGCCTCTGATTCTAGTAAAGAGACAGAACAGAGCAGGGGTTAAAAGCAAGGCTTCCCATGTCCAGTAAACTCCTGTGAATCCTTCCTCCAGTACTCGCTAGCCAGGGGACCTCGGGCTAGTTACTTCTCTATTTCCCTCTTTCTTTCCTCACCTGGAAGGTGAGTGAAGCTGATAGTAGCAGAGAACCAAAGAGGTAATACATATAAATGGCTAAGCACAGTGTCCATCAACTAATAAACCCCTTCATATATATTAGATGTTATTATTATTACCTTCCCCTACGTTTGCACAATGGCAACAGCGTGCTGTGTGATATGCATCACTTCCAAGTCATGTTTGAAATGCGTACAGAATAACCCCTGCCCGGTGGGCTTTACAAGTCCCGGTCCCTGATAAGCATCATTACAGAAAGGAAGGGAAGAGGCTTTGGGAGTAGACAAAGGTGTATTCAGATCCTGGCTCTCCCAGTCCTAGCTCTGAATGTCATTCTTCTCAACAGCACTTTCCTCATTGGTCAAATTTGGATTTTTTTTTTAATTTCAGATTAATAGGAAGGTACAAACGATTAGGTTACAATGCTTGCGTTGTTAAGTAAGGTCCCTGTTATAGTTGTGTCCTGCCCCCAGGAGTTGTGTCATACACCTTACATTGTGCCCACTGGGTGGGAGCTCACTGGTCTCCCTCCCCCTCCCTTCTTCCCCTTCCCTTCCTTTCTCCCCCAGCTTGAATTGAGGTTTTCTCTTGTGTGGGCATGTATTAGTTCATCCACTGTCTTCATATCAGTATTTGATTACACTGGATTCTTGCTCCTCCATTCTTGTTATACTTTACTAAGAAGAATGTATTTCCATTCCATCCAGGTTAATACAAAAGCTGTAAAGTCCCCATCTTCTTTTATGGCTAAATACTATTCCATGGTATACATATACCACAGTTTGTTAACCCATTCACAGTCAAATTGGGATCTTAACAGCACCTACGGCAGAGTGAATAGACTGTCAGAGCTCCACACACGTGTGCCACTTTCCTCTGCTGCCTTTGCCCCAGCACCCTTCAGGCACACCTCTACTATGTCTTTTCCCGTTCAGTTCTGCTATAAATAGTCTAGAAATAAAACCTCCAGTGTACCTCGCTTAAAATCCAGCAGGAACCAGCGATAGCAGAAGTAAAAGTGAGTGTAGTCCCCATTCTGATGCATCAGCTCAAATAGCTCTGAGTCCAGGATCTGTTGGAAGAAGGAAAGGGCAGCATCAGCCTCCTGAGAAAAAAAGTTGGAGCAGAGGGGACGGTTGAATAATAGTGGCACATCTGCACAACATATACCAGTGGGGTTAAAAACATGGGCAAAAGATCTGAGCAGACATTTCTCCAAAAAAGATTTATAAATGGCTAACAAGCACACCAAAGATGCTTAACATCATCAGTCATTAAGGAAATACAAATCAAAACCACAACAACATACCCACTTCATACTCATAAGCATGGTTAAAATCAAAATGATAGACAGTAACAGGTGTTGGCAAGGATTCAGAGAAACTGGAACCTCATGCCCTGCTCCTGGGAATGCAAAATGGTGCACCTGCTGTGGAAAGCAGTCTGGCAGCTCCTCAGAAAGTTGAACATGAAATTTCCATGTCACTCAACTCCTAGGTATAACCCCAAGAGAAATAAAACATAGATTCACATAAAATTTGTACATGAATAAATGTGGGTAGCAGCATCATTTGTAACAGCCAAAAACGGAAGCAATTTGAATGTCCATCGACAGATGAATGGATACACAAGAAGTGGTATATTCGTATGATTTAATTCAATATGACCTGGTAATAAAAAGGAAAAAAATTCTAATATATGGAACAATGTGGATGAACCTTGAAAACATTACACTAAGTGAAAGAAGCCAGTCACAAAAGGCCATATATTGTATGGTTTCATTTACATGAAATGTTTAGAAAAGCTAAATCTGTATAAAGACAGAAAGTAGACAGCGGCTTCCAGGGTTTGAGGAGAGAGAGGAAGCGGGGAGTGACTGCTCATGGGTAAAGAGCTTCCTTGGTGGGTAATGAAGATGTTCTGAAATTGGTGATGTGTGCATAACTCTATGAATATACTAAATACCACCGAATTGTACACTTTACAAGGATGAATCGTATGATATCTGACTTATATTGCAAAAGAATTATTATTTTAAAAAAGGTGGTGGAAGAATGTCTCCAGCTAACAGATATGCTGTTAAGTGAAAAGATAAAAACAGCAGGTTCGAAATAGTATGCACAAAAATAAGGGGGAAATATGTGGAGTTAAGATTCTAATTATGGAAAAAATAGCCGTATAAAATGGCAAAATATATAATAGAACAGGTAATTCATCAGAATAGTAGTCCAAATAAACAAAAAAAAAGAAAAAAGAAAAGATATTCAGTTCTACTGTTAATCAAGAAAAACGCAAATAAAATCCCAACAGGATGTTCTAATCACACCCAAGATACTGGTGAAAATTAAGATGTGTGACAATATCAAGTGATGATGGATTGTGTCAAAAAACCCTTCCAACACTGCTCTTGAGCACAGAAACTGGTACAGTCACTTTGGAGGCTGAGCGAGCTGTGTCTGCTGAAGATGCGCACGCTCTCTCTGACCAGCAGTTCCACTCCAGGGACCTGCCCTCTTGCAACACTCTTGCATGTATTCACAGAGAAATGCACACAAGTATTTCAGTACAGCACTGACCAAAAACAAAACCCCAAAATTCCCCAAAGCAAAAACAAAACAAAACAAAATGAAAACAACCTAAATGATCACCAACAGGATAGTGGATTCAAATAAAATGTGATATAAAGTGTTACACTCTTGAAGTGCATGACTGTACTTCCAGGAATTAATTGCACTGTTGGGAGTGAGCATCGCAAACCTGTTACTGAGTATAAAAACAAGCTGCAGAAGAATTTATACCATTTACAACTATTCATGTAAGTAGAGGAACTTGAGAAACAATATGTAGTATTAGATGTTATTTAGGATTATATGTGTATGCTTTAAAGAATTTTAAATAATGCATTTTAGTGATAAATGTCACATTCTAGAAAGTGCTTACCCCTAGGACGACAAAAGTAGGGGAATGCCTACATGAAGGCTGAGAAATAAATCTGTAATTAACGTTCTATTTCTTGGGCAGGTGCAGGTGCAAACGTGGGTATTCATTATATTACTCTTTCTACTTTTCTCAGGTCAAAAGGATTTAGTAACTTTTTTTTTTAACTCTACCAAGGAATCTTTCAGAGCTAATGTGATTAAGGATGTAGCTCCACTGCTTGTTCGTAGATCATTACGGGTCCCTATTATTTACTTGGGTTAATACATTTCCATTCCTTCCGCTCACAGGGGTGAATGTCTCAATTCATCTGGGAGCAGATACACTATAGATGCTAAAGAGCTAGCATTTTTTATAGCACTTCTCAAACTTGAGCTTGCATCGAAATCACCTATGGAGCCTCAAATGGCATGGATTCCTTGGCCCAACTCTCAGAAATTCTAATTCAGTGGGAGACCTTGCCTAGTAATTTGCATTTCTAAAAGTTCTGAGGTGAGGCTGATAATGCTGCTCATGGACTAGACTCTGAGAGGCATTGCCAGACATTGGGCTAAGATCTATAAATGCATTAGTTTGTTTCATTTCCCTTGTAAGTGTAAAAATTTACTGGGAATCACATAAATAAGAAAATAAGCCACTTTTACAGATGAGAACGCTGAGGCTCAGGGACATAAAAGCCTATGAGGCTGGACAGCTAGTGAGTAGCCGAAATAGGACTCAAACCTATTGAGTTGGCTCCAAATTGCTCACTCTTAAGCCACTAAGATACACTTACTGTTTCTCCAAAAAGTCCAAACAGGACTAGATACTGGCTCATACCTGGATCAGTGACCTCATGTTTGCAAAGTGCGTGTCCATGGCGCCTCCATGGGGGAAGTTCTGGTTCATCCTCTTCATGAGCTCTGTGAAGCAGCTGAAGGCGAGGGCTTCTTTTTGCCTTTTTATTTTTTTTATTTTTAATTTTATTAAATCATAACTGTATACAATGATATGATTATGGGGCATCATACACTCACTTCATATACCATTTGACACATTTTTATCACAGTGGTTAACATAGCCTTTTCGGCGTTATCTCAGTTACTGTGCCAAAACATTTACATTCTACATTTACCAAGTTTCGCAAATACCCCTGTAATATGCACCACAGGTGTGATCCCACCGATTCCCCTCCCTCTACCCACCCACCCCCCTTTCCCACTTCCCCCTATTGTTAAGTTGTAGCTGGGTTATAGCTTTCATGTGAGAGTCCCAAATTAGTTTCATAGTAGGGCTGTGTACATTGGGTACTTTTTCTTCCATTCTTGGGATACTTTACTAAGAAGAATATGTTCCAGCTCCATCCATGTAAACATGAAAGAGGTAAAGTCTCCATCTTTCTTTAAGGCTGCATAGTATTCCATGGTATACATATACCACAATTTATTAATCCATTCGTGGATCGATGGGCACTTGGGCTTTTTCCATGACTTAGCTATTATGAATTGGGCTGCAATAAACATTCTGGTACAAATATCTTTGTTATGTTGTGATTTTTGGTCTTCTGGGTATATGCCCAGCAGAGGAATTACAGGATTGAATGGCAGATCTATTTTTAGATCTCTGAGTGTTCTCCATATATCTTTCCAAAAGGAATGTATTAATTTGCATTCCCACCAGCAGTGCAGAAGTGTTCCCTTTTCTCCGCATCCACGCCAACATCTCTGGTCTTGAGATTTTGTGATATAGGCTAGTCTCATTGGAGTTAGATGATATCTCAAAGTAGTTTTGATTTGCATTTCTCTGATGATTAAAGATGATGAGCATTTTTTCATATGTCTGAAGGCCGTGCGCCTGTCTTCTTCAGAGAAGTTTCTCTTCAAATCCCTTGCCCAGCCTGCGATGGGATCCCTTGTTTTTTTCTTGCTGATGCGTTTGAGTTCTCTGTGGATTCTGGTTATTAAACCTTTGTCAGAGTTATACCCTGCAAATATCTTCTCCCATTCTGAGGGCTGTCTGCTTGCTCTGCTTACTGTGTTCTTAGCTGTGCAGAAGCTTTTTAGTTTGATCAAGTTCCAGTAGTGTATTTTTGAAGCTGCTTCAATTGCCCGGGGAGTTCTCCTCATGAAATACTCACCCAGACCAATTTCTTCAAGGGTTTTCCCTGCATTCTCCTCTAGTATTTTTATAGTTTCATGTCTTAAGTTTAAATCTGTAATCCAATGAGAGTCTATCTTAGTTAATGGTGAAAGGTGTGGGTCCAATTTCAGTCTTCTGCAGGTTGCCAGCCAGTTCTCCCAGCACCATTTGTTAAATAGGGAATCTTTTCCCCACTGAATGTTTTTAATTGGCTTGTCAAAAATCAAATAGCGGTAAGTAGCTGGATTCATCTCTTGGTTCTCTATTCTGTTCCAGATTGTGCCTCGGATTCTTTAGAGGAATTATCCACAATGTCATGAAAGCTCTGATTTGGCTCCTAGATGACTTGGGCGACCCCTGCTGGCAGCCTGTGAAATCAGGCGTGCCCACCACTAAACCAAAAGACAGACCCTCACTCCTAGATCCTGTATAAATGCCCTGTAGACTGTGTGGTCTGTGGGTGGTAGGGTATAAACATGGCTGTGAAGGCATGGAGTTTACTCTTATTGTTATTATTTTCTTTATTATTGTTATTTAAATGGAGGTATTAGAATGCAGGGGATGTATCCTGCTAGCTAATAACCATTTAAGTTGCATTTGGGAGCTTTCAGGACTTGACAACAGCTTTTCAAAACCTCAGGCTGTTAAACCCCCTACTGGGTTAATGTGGCAGAAAAAGACAAGAACGACACCAGCCAATGACTTTTTGTACAGTGCTGTATCTTGAGCATCTGGAAGAGAGAAAGGGAAACAGATTCTTTCAGAAAATCCAATTAGAGAGAGAAGGAAATATGCTTTGCTGAGAGAGAGGGAGGGAGGGAGGGAGAGAACAGGTTCTCCCCAGAGGTAAAAGTCTCAATATTGACAAAGGAAAATCCTATATTACTTTGACTTAGCTCAGAAAACCAGTGTTTCTAGATGTCTTCTCAGGAAACAAACAGTGCAGGTGAACAGGAAATTGTTTTCACCCACAATTCAATTTAGACAATAACAAATATGATGGTTTTAAAAACATCATGAGAGGGAATACAAAAGCTTTTCGTGATTCCTTCTAGAAGCATGGGAGCCACATTCTCCCTCTGACTTGTTTATCGATTTTGAATGAACTGGGGAATCTGGAGTGATTTGGGAAATCACCCTTCACTTTTAGGGACCACATCCTGTATGAAAAATAACCCCTACCCTTAGCTGTACAGAAGCTTTTCAGTTTAATGAAGTCCCATAACTAGTACAACCTTTCTGGAAGGAAGTATGGAGAAACCTCAAAGCACTCAAGCTAGACCTCCCATTTGATCCTGCAATCCCATTACTGGGCATCTACCCAGAAGGAAAGAAATCCTTTTATCATAAGGACACTTGTACTAGACTGTTTATTGCAGCTCAATTTACAATCGCCAAAATGTGGAAACAGCCTAAATGCCCACCAACCCAGGAATGGATTAACAAGCTGTGGTATATGTATACCATGGAATACTATTCAGCCATTAAAAAAAATGGAGACTTTACATCCTTCGTATTAACCTGGATGGACATGGAAGACATTATTCTTAGTAAAGCATCACAAGAATGGAGAAGCATGAATCCTATGTACTCGATTTTGATATGAGGACAATTAATGACAATTATGGTTATGGGGGGGGAAACAGAAAGAGGGAAGGAGGGAGGTGGGTGGGGCCTTGGTGTGTGTCACACTTTATGGGGGCAAGACATGATTTCAAGAGGGACTTTACCTAACAATTGCAATCAGTGTAACCTGGCTTCTTGTACCCTCAATGAATCCCCAACAATAAAAAAAAAAGAGAGAGAGAGAAAAAAAAGAAAAATAACCCCTACCCTAGTTGTTGCTTAGCATTTCATCACACCTTGACTTTGTCTGTTAATCTGTTACGTTGTCTCTTGTCCAGACCAAATACACTCTTGTGTATTAATAGCTCTTTGTGACACTATTTGTATAGCTCTTTGTGACGTTATTTGTATAGAAATTTTAAACATGTACAATTTACCTAGATTTAGAGGATTATAAATAAAACAACCTCCCCCTCCAGTTTTCCTCATTAAGGGGATCATATTGTATTAGAATATGCATTTCATTATGACATATTAGGTTTTATTGTGTTTATAACAACTCCAAGGGGGGGCATTCTCACAGCACTCGTGGAGGTCTAGCTGTGGGACTCCTGTTATAGGCAGGCATCTCTTTTTCATTCGTTAAAGGGGTCATTTGGCTTTTCAATATAACTTGTATTAGTGCAATTATAGGAAACAAAAATCTTTAAACACTGAACCAGACAGGTTGTTCTTTAACAGCTGGAGAAAGACTTGCCCATACCCCATACACTCTACCTTCGTGTAGCTGAAACCCCTTTCTGTATAAATGCACATAAATAATATATTGCACATACACTGTATATGCAAATGCTCCTCCCAGAGACGTTCTTTTCTCTGAGTGGACAAAGGAAATGGACCTCGTGGTGATCTTTGAAGACCATTTACAGTTATAACAGCCTATGTTTTCTACAAGAACACACAGTCATATAAAATTTAAAAGCATGCCTCGAATATGGGTGCTGATGCCGCTAAGGAGAGCTGAGGTAATGGAAATGCCCCTGTGATCGTTGAATTTCTTAGCCCCCGATTACCTTTGGAAAATGTGTCTGGGTCAGGCAGCTTTCTGAGCCCATGGAGGCGGGATGGTGACATGGGAAGGCACCGGCTGGGATTCAGCTCACCTGTCTCCCAGGCCCAATTCTGCTGCTTATTATCTGTGGGACCCTGCACAAGTGCCTGAACGCCTCTGGGTCTCCCTTCAGGCCTCTTTAACGAAGATGAGGTGATCTTCCTCCTAGCTGTGCTACAAGGATTAATAATAATATGCTAGAAGGATCCTGGGACTCAGTAATTGACTTCAGTTGTCATTAATAACACGCCTCAACTCTATTACTCTTGGATTTGGAATTAGGGAGGCCTAATTCCAGATCAGGATGGGTACTTTATTTCACATGCCCTGTGAAAGGGCTCACAGCTACTTACCTATAGAATGCTTTGTCCCCACATGCCCTTGCTGTCACACACACACTCATTTACCACACTCTTAACTACCACACTCTAGTAAGTGCTCTCACAAATATGCACACTCACTGCTTCGCTCTGTGCATACATGTACACACACCCACACATCCCAGGCTGAAGTGAGCCCTTATACAGTCCCCAGCCAGGTGGGGAAAGGAACAGCCAAGTGCCATGGATTTGGGACTAGCTTCCAAAGTTTTAGTGTTCTCTGGTGCTTTAGAAATCTGACCCCAAGCTAACTCTGCTTAAAAAAAAAAAAAAAAATTGTTACTCTAACAATCCCTCCTTTCTCTGATAACCTCATAGAAAGTTCAAGATTCTAGGAAGGAAATGGAAGAAAGGTGTTTTATAATTGCTGAAAAACCACTGTTTACTTAAAGTTGCATGTTTTGTTTTTCCAGTGACTAATTTGGTTCTCCTGGGAGGGGACAGAAGCTAACCTGTGTGGTGGGATTTTTTGCAGTAAAACCATTTCCCACTGTATTGAGGGTATGGGGTGCTGTGGGCTGGAGTACATCTCCCCAGGTTTGGGTGATGAGGGCAGGAACCCTCAGGAGTCCTTGTGCAGCCACTCAGCCTGTGCTGAGCTCTGCTGTAGCCAAGGCCCTGTTCTAGACCTTGTAAGGGTCAGAAACATGAGGCCGCCCCTGCCTCCACCCCTGTCCAACAAGGAGCAAGGAGGAACAGACCATAAGGCTCCTGATGTCTGGAACACAGGAATTCTTCACCTAGCAGGTGCTGCCGGAGATGCTCAGAGAAGGAGGCATACAGGAGAAGGCATTTGAGCTCATCTTTGAGGGAATAGCATAATTTCCATGTGTGTAGGCAGGTTAGGGGTGATGGAGAGGGGGAGTCCAGGTCAAGGGCATGGCCAAAGCAAAGCAGGAACGTGGCCCATTGCAAAGTATATTCACAGAATAGAGAGTGCCTGGTTTGGATGGAGCAGTCTGTCCCAGCTGGTGGTGGGAGATAAGGTGTGTAAGCTCACCTGACACTAGATGACAGCAGTCTTGACACCTGCTCTGCACTGTCTTCTGGGTGCTGGTTTTTGGAAGACAAATCTGACGATATTTATGTATTTTATCTGAATGCTACATCTGTGGTTTTGCTTTATTATGAAGCATTTAAATTCCTCTTCCTATTAACCTGACTGTGGTCGTGTTCAATAGCCAGAGTTTGTCCCATCATTGTCAAGGAGAAGAAAGCATTATACTCACTTGGGGCTTTGGGCTGGAAGCTGCTAAGGGTAAGGAGGTAGGCCTGCCTCCTCGCCACTCACTTGCTGGTATTACAAGGGGCTAGGAGACAGGACTGTTCCTGCCTGGCTGTGTGGCTTTGGGAACTCTGGGTCTGGCAGATGGTTAAAATGGAATCTTGTTTTCTATAGGCCCTTTACAGGTACCTGTAGCTTGTTGAACCTGGGCAGACACACGTCTGGTCCTCCGTTTTTCTTCTTATCCCTTGGCATCGGGTGTGCGCCTCGACTGGCTTCTCCAGGGGCCCTTGTTGGACAGAGATGAAGACAAGCCATCCCTGCTCACCCCCCGGGACTACATTTGGTCCACAGGAAGCATTCTTGCATCCTTGCCACTGATGAACTCCAGGAGCATAGGCTATTCCTCTAGCCTTGCCCATCTAGCAGGGAAGGAGCAGAGTGGGACAATGAGACCCCACTCAGCATGGGGCCGGAGGCTTCAGTCCTGCATGTCTCTCTCCTGACTTCAGGGTAGACGTTTCTAAGCTCTCTGAGTAGTACCTCCATGAAAATACCTCCTGTAAGATGGTCAATCTCACTACTCTCCCGGAAGGGCTGGGATGGGGACTCACTCTATGGTGGTAACACTCTCCAAAGAAATCTCTCCACCAGTCTTATCACACCCTCCTTTTCTGAGCCCTGATGGAGATGGGGACCTAAAAGCCCTAAGGCAGGTTCTCAAAGCCATTGTCTGTGTGCGTCTGGACCTGGGAGGTGATGCAGAGTGCATGCTTCTTTAGTGTCTGATAGTCATCGTGCTGACACCTCAGTTAGAGGTCCCACTCCTGTGTACACACACATGTACAGGCAGACACACATGAATGTATGTAAACATGCACATCGGTCATGCAGGCCGTCTGTTTAGACAGCAGTTTTAGTGCTCACTTTGTGGGAAGATAGAGGGGTTTCTACTTTTTCACTTGGTTTCCTTTAGATTCAATTTTAAATACAGTCGTGTATATAACAATATATTTTTTAAAAAACTCTTTTTTATTGTTTTGGGAGTTTTTTTCAGTTTTTTTTTTTTTGGCCGGGGCTGGGTTTGAACCCACCACCTCTGGCATATGGGGCTGGTGCCCTACCCTTTTGAGCCACAGGTGCCGCCCTTAACAATATTTTAGTCAACAATGAACTGCATACACCGAAGAGTCCCATAAGATTATAATACTGTATTTTACTACACCTATTCTATGTTTAGATACACCATTGTATTAAATACCATTGTATTACAGCTGCCTACAGTAATGGTAATTGATGTTAGAGTGGGTTTGAGAGCCACTTTGTCGGGGGGATCTCCATTGCCAATGCTTTCTCATCGAAGCTTTCAAAAATAGACACCACGTAATGGGGCCTTCCAATCGATGACAGTCTTCGTGCACACAGACTACTGAGCTAATGGAAGTGAAACCTTCTTATTTGTTTGATCATAGTGTTTACTGAGAGAAGAAAAGCTAGAAAAAATACCCATGTTCCTTTTTTTAACACTTAAGTGCAGACTAGATAATTCTAGGCCATGAGATACGCAGGGTACACACAAAGTGCTTTCGAGTTAAAATTGCACAGTTCTGAATCCCAAAGGCCAGAAGGCTTTCTTTCATCCAAATGATCTTAAGAAAGCACATTTGAGGAGGAATTGTATTCTTTTATCAGTTTAACAACAAAAGTCCCCATCAGAGCTTATTGATCATTCATACTGTGTTTGTGTGTGTGCACGCTCGTAGATTCTTGGCAGGTAAATGTAATTATTTGCCTTCAGACCAACAGAATGTTTGTTCTATAAATAGCAACTGTTAAATATAGTATGGATTATAGTCTTGAGAAGATACAGAGAAAAAGTGATTTCTAGAGTGACATACAGGTGCAAGAAATCAAATCTTGTTTCATCCAAATATCAGCAGAGAGACCAGTGAATTGGTGGCCGCGATTGGATTTCTGAGAAGAAGCTATCAATACCCCTTAGCTAGTGTCAACAGTGACTGCTGGAGGGCCCCACTGCTAGCGTGAGTTTGAACCAGCAGCCTTGACTTCAGAGTCTGTGCTTGCTGTACCACGTTTCCTCTGGTCGTGAGGTCTGGACTAGGATATGAGGCGGCTCACTGGAAGGAGTTTTCTGAGGAGAATGGCATTCACAGTGTCCCTGCCCTCACAGGGACAACACATCTCTCTGGTGTGCAGCTTGCACTCTTCCTGCCCGCTGACTGCCTCCGGCCGCACTCCTGCATGGCCTACAAGTTTGAATGATGCTGGAGAGGCCGGGCGCAGTGGCTCATGCGTGTAATCCCGGCACTCCGGGAGGCTGAGGCAGGTGGCTCCCTTAAGCTCAGAAGTTTAAGACCAGCCTGAGCAAGAGTGAGACCCTGTCTCTACTAAAAATAGAAAAAGCAGCTGGGCATTGTGGCAAGCACATGTAGTCCCAGCTACTCAGGAGGCTGAGGCAGGAAGATCACTTGAATCCAGGTTGCTGTGAGCTTGGCTGATGCCTCAGCACTCTAACCAGGGCGACAGAGTGAGATTCTGTCTCAAAAAAAAAGAAGAAGAATGATGCTGGAGCAACTTGGCAGCTGCGGCACTGACTTAGTGTAGCAAGGCCACACAGGTCCCTGAGGATGCTTCTCGGCTTCTTCTCCCTCTCCCCTCAACAACAATCCTCTCAAAAGCATTGATAGTCTCAAGAGGAGGGTTTCTAATAAAATTATGGGGGTGAAATCCAAGGAAATCCATGTAATTCAAGGGCGAGCTTGGATTAGAAAAGCAAGGCTGGGGGAGCCCCAGGCGGCAGAAGGCACCTGATTCTCCTCACTGCTCAGTGGCTTCAGTTAGCACCTCCAGCAGTGTGTAAAATGCTCTCTGCTCCTAGTCCTAATGTGAGAAAACAGCCACCTTATGTGGCTCATGTGCGTGTCACCCACAGCCTATAGAACTAGCCACAGGAAGTCATATTTAGCTCTCCCTGAATGCCAGTGCTCAAATTTTGGGGAAGAGAATCTGGTAGGCTTAGCTTAGGTCAGAAATCCACCTCTGGTACAGTCAGCAATGTTGGGGAAGAGAGTCATGGGGCATAAACTCAGCACTCATCCCTGTGATCCTGTGGGTCTGGGAGGGAATTTCTAGAACTAGAATCTGTATGACCAGGGCAACTTCCCCGAAGCTGTCTACTACACCGCCCCCTTCTCCCCATCCCCAAACATGTAGCCAGTTTTCCTTCTTTAAAGACGTACATCAGCTTCTGTTTCTTGGGTTCTTCTATGTGAGACAACCCATGGAGTAGGATGCCTCCCCCACTTTCCTTGCTGTCCCTGAAAATAAGCCCCAGGCTCTTTTCATCTTAAAGGTTTACTAATCACTATGAAAAGACCAGACAGGGAGTAGTAAGTAATTCACATGGGAAAGGTTCAAAGGTCTCAGACAACCTAAGTTCCTGAAGTCTCATGTCTTTAGTTTCTGGCATTCTGTTGCTAAGTGGCTTTTGGAAAAAAATGGGCCCTTTCAGCCATCAGCAGACTGACCACACAAAACCCAATAAATGCCCATGGTGTTTGTCATCTGTCATCTCTTCATGTCTCCAAGACATTCTCTGCTTCCTGGTTGTAGAGTCTCCACGCAATGTGCTGGCACAGTTAGACCTGGCCTTTTGGAATCATTTAGGTGGCACCGAATGATTATATGTAGTAGCAGCAAGTGAATTCGCTCCTGCTTCCTCAAGTTTTGCCAATTGTAGAGGAATCCTTGCTTTGAAAGGAGTATTTTGCTGCCTTTTGATGTGCTCCCACTGGTGTGGGGCTGGTGCTGTAGGAGCCACCTCACTACCCTGTGCAGGGGACACTGAAGACAGAGTTGCCCATAGTTTCCAGCTTCAGGGTTGCTAGTAGTCGTTCTTCAACAAATAACTGGTTATCAGTGCACAAGAAGCCTGGAGATTGGTGGTGGTGGTGGAGATGAAAAAAGAATGAGTTAGCAAAAGGATGTTGAGACATAAATGAAAGTGTGATTTGTGGAATTTCAGTTGCACTGTCAGGGGGATGACAGAGAGCGTGTTCTTGGAGAGATCAGGAGGCCACACTTGCAAATGAAAATCCTGTCTGGAGTCTCTTGCCAAGCCCTGTCCCCCAAAACAGGATGAGCCCTGGCACAGCTCCGAGGTGCTTGATTCATGGGCCGTTTCCATCTCTCTGGGGGCTGCGTGGGAACAGCATTTTGGAGCCTGCGTCTGGTGACGGCACGATTTATATTCCCCAGAGCAGGCAGGAGTTGGGCTTTTCAGAGCATTCCTGGAGCAGATGCTGGCCAGGCAGGTGGCACCGTGAAGAAGCTTCTGTCTGCTCCCTCTCTAACACTCCCCTCTCAGCCCTCGCCAGGAAATATACTTCCCTGTTCCACAGTTAGGCCAACCTTTGGTTGTCTCTGTTCTCCGTGACCGTGGTGATCTAAATCTCAACCTTCCACCCAACCTCAGGCAAGGGACTGGAGCGGGGTCCAGCCAGAACTCTGGCTGATGGGCAAGTGCCAAATCAGGGGCCTAGAACAAGAAGGAGGAAAGGGTCAGGGGAGTGAAGTCTGATCCAGAATCCTTAGGCCCAGAGAGCCGTGAGGGAAGGAGAACTAGAGCATGCCAGTCAAGCCCAGAGGCAGGACCGTGGGTCCAGAGCTGGGTAAATAGGACTAGACCATGAGCAGAAGGGAGATAAGGAGAGGCGCGATCTTAAGTTTGGCACCTCCCTAGCTGGCTAGTGCTGGGCAGCTGGAGAGTCAGGAGTGCCCCGCTTTTCACTCCTCACACCTTGCCGCCAGGCTCACATCCCCTCTTCCTCTCGAGGTACCCTCCCAGCAGAGTCATGACTACCAGTTTTGTCTGCAAGGCCAGCACTTCTCTCTTCTTCCTTCCCTGCTTCAGAAGGTGGCCATGAGATTAGTGGGCAGACTCAGACCATGTGTCCAAGTGCTCCAGGGTCACTTTCTGCACAGCCACTCTTTGTTTATTCATTCATATTCTCATATTCATTCCCTCTTTCTCATTTTATTTTATTTTATTTTAAGGCAGAGTCTCACTCTGTCACCCAGGCTAGAGTGTCATGGCGTCAGCCTAGCTCACAGCAAACTCAGAGTCCTAGGCTTAAGTGATCCTCTTGCCTCAGCCTCCTGAGTAGCTGGAACTACAGGCGCCTGTCACAATGCCAGGCTAATCTTTCTATTTTTAGTACAGACAGGGTCTCACTCTTGCTCAGGCTGGTCGTGAACTCCTGAGCTCAAGTGATCCTCCTGCTTCAGGGGTGACAGGCATGAGCCACCACACCCAGTCCTCTTCCTCTCTCTCTCTCTCTCTCTCCTTAATCCAGCACCAATTATTCATTCATTGTATATATACACATACAAATCCCACTATGTAATATTTTCTTTTTTGTGTCTTGCAGAGATTAGCATGCCTGTCTAGCACCTTTTCTGAACTTTTCAGGGGCAGAGGCTGTCTTCATTTGAAGTAATCCCCACCCAGCTAAGGTTTTCCAGTATGTTTTAGATAGGTTGATCAGCCTAATGGCCAGATAAATAAATGAGTGGCACCTCATTTATCTTACTTTTCTAACTCCCTCCCAGAATTTATTATCTAATTTTTTAAATTAACATACACTATGTATGTCAGTATCAAAGTAGGAACACAAAACCACACAGTAATTTCCGCAGAGATAGGTTAAGGTAAAGAATTATTAACTGTAATGGAAATCAGAGTGAAAGGGATTGGCTAGTAAGAAGTAAAGAGGCGTCTAAAGAGTATAATAATGTCATACTAGGTAGTAAGTACCTTGAAGGTAGGTATAATGTGACCCTCGTCTGTTTATCCCCACTCCGTAACCATGCTGAAGCAAAGTGAATCGAATCAGAGCTGGTGGTGACCAGATGGGTATAATGTGGGGGACATCTCTAGAAAGTCATCCTGAGAAATGGGTACTGGGGAGTGATTGTGCTATGTGGACCGTACTTGGGATCCCTACTACATAGACGAGGCTTGTTTTGTAAATGGGAGATTCCTTTATCTCTGACATCGCCTGTTTGTTTTCTCCTTCAGTGTTAATACTTTGAAGGGTCAGGAAATAGGGAACAACCCTATTCAGCAGGAGATTCTGAGGGCTCACTCTGCAGCTGACAGTCAGAGTGGAACTGCAAGATAATGGAGCTGATACTGGTCCCAGCCAATTCTTCTCCCCTTTGCAAAGTGCTGAATGACAAGCAGATTTCTCAGCTCCAAGCAGGCAGTCTCATTCAGAGGGTAAATGTGTCCCTGGATAGAGGAGCTTGTTGAATGATACTTACCAGGGTCTCTGTGAAGGGCCCTCAGCTCCCAAGGGAGCATTTCAAACCTTCATCTGCTCTCCTGTTCAGCTGACAACCATGGGGCGGTGAGAGGAATAAAAGCTCTCCAGCAGGATGGAAGCCCTGGTGATTTGTTTAGATGCTAGAAGTTTCTTGATTTCTCTTGCTTCCTGTATTCGGCCCCTCCCTCTTGTATGCAAACCCCAGACAGAGAAGCACGGAGTTTGTGCTGGGAGGGCTGGGAGGTCAGCAAGTGCTGCAGGCCCCACCACCCAATGCTCCTGGGCCGAGTTTCTTGGCTTCTCCACACCTCCATCTCCTCATATACTATGGTGACAATAAAAGCTACCTCACAGGATTATCACAGAGATAAAATTAAACCTATATAAAGACACTTTGCACATTTTAAAATGCTCTGCAGCATAAGCCACTCATTTATTCAGTAATTCCTTTTGGTACACCTGCTGCATACCAGGTACTATACTGTCTGAAGGGCCAATTCCAGACTGTGCAAGCCGGGAAGAAAAGCAGGCTACTAGCCAGGACTTTCCCAGCCATCAGTGTGGTTCTGACATGATTTCCAGCTGTGTTTGTCTGGGTTCTCCAGAGAGACAGAATGTGTAGAAGATAGACACACACACAAATAGAATGTATCTGTATATGCCAAATATATATAAACAGGGTATGTTAATATGTATGTGTTTATATAAAGAGATAAATAGATTTATTATGAAGAATTGGCTCACACAGTTATGGAGGCTGAGAAGTCCCAGCAGCAGCAGCAGCTAGAGAACAAGGAAAGCCAATGCTGTAAGTTCCGGTTCAATTCCAAGTGTGAAGGCAGAAGCCTGATGGGACAGAGAGAGTGAATTTTCTCTTACTCCCCTTTTTGGTTCTCTTCAGGCCTTCAGTGGATTGGTGGCTGAGGTGCACCCAACCTGGGGTACAATCCGCTTTACCCAGTCTACCAACCCAAATATTAATCTCATCCAGAAATGCCCTCACAAACACACCCAGAATGATGTTTAAGCAAACATCTCCCCCACCCTGCGGGCCAGTCAAATGACATCAAATTAGCTGTCACACCATGGCTGGTGTTCACATGGAGCATGTAAATGTTTGTAGCGGCTTTACGTTGTGTTCTTATTTGGCCTCCAGAATGACCCAGTGAGGGGCTTATTACCCTTCTCTGTCCCAGGCATCACCAGGTTGACCATATGAAACAGGCCATATTTGCCTTCAACCCAAATCTCCATGCACTGAGACTCCCCTGTCAGTGACAGGAAGCCCACTCCTCTCCAGAGTCCCACTTGCCTCGTGCATGAGAGGACTACGAGCCTGTCTTTTGCCTCCTGTGCCTTGGTGTTCCCCACTTTGTACACTGGTCCTTAGTCAGCAGGGAGGTTTAAAAGAAATTTTTCCTCATTGCCCATAGAAATAACTATCTGTGGACTAGGTATCATTCAGCAAAGTCAAAACGTAATCTCGAAGCCAAGATTAGAGATGTAGAGATGTGCCTTTGCCAGGCCTCAGCCAGTTGTGAGGTATGGGGTCGGCCGACGGGGATGGCCTCTCATGGACGTGTTTGCCCTGGCCTGGCTTGCCGTGTCTCCTCAGAGAACAGTGCATGTCTTTTACATTTAATAAGCCTTTTGTCATTTTAACCTTGCAGATGAATCTAGGCATTTTGGGTATTTTGGTTTACTTAAAACCCGTTGTGAGATGTTGTATTAAAATCTGTCATAGGGGAAATATGAATTTATTAATTCAAAAGCAGTTGCATCCTCATGCTGAGCTTGGAAAATGGGCCAAATCAATAGCATTTCTCCAGCTCGCACTTCGGACAATGCCCACTCTGCCTGGCCCTGCAGCTACTTATGAGTGTGTCTGTCTCATCTGGAAAATGACTTTTTAGGCTGCAAGTCCCCCATGCCTAGGGTGGTACCTGGCACAGTTCAGCTGCCTAGTTACTTTTCTGGAATGGACTGTACTTGTTCTGGGAGGGTTGTCACACAGCTGTACTCCCCTCAGCTCTGTTCTGGGAAGAAGGCTCCGTCGGCCCATCACAACCAGCATGTCACCTCGTGTGTGTCATGCCTGTGTGACACCGGGAATGCATTACTTACTCAGACGCAGCTCCTGCCTGTAGAAAGTTCACAGCAAGTGAGGGCTGATGGGCCATGAATACCCATCAGAGTTCACCTCGAGAAGTGCTGGAGGAGCGAGGTTTAAGAAGAGAGCCTCAGGGACACTGACGAGGGTGAGGAGGGAGGAGGGCAATGCCAGCCTCGGTAGGAGGGATTCACTGTGTAGCAACATGGCTCAGTACCTCTGAGGGGATTTCCCTAGCTCAGCACTTCTGTGCTCTGAGAGGCTTTTTCTGCAATTTTTCCTGTAGGGCCTGTGCCAGCAGCGAGACAGAGAGCGAAGCTGGAGACATCATGGACCAGCAATTTGAAGAGATGAACAACAAACTCAACTCAGTCACTGACCCCACTGGCTTTCTGCGGATGGTTCGCCGCAATAACCTCTTTAACAGGTGCGAGTAGGGCTCCTTCCCTGGCCCTGTGCAGGGCAGGATCCTCTGAGTACAAATAATGTGCTTTTGCGGAAGCTCCTTCCAGCTGGTTAGGCATCTGGCTCATGTCACGCGTTTACAGAAGCAAGTGTGATGCTTCCACAGCCCTGTGCTTGTCAGGGCCTCTGCTTCACAGCAGCACCTCCAGCTCAAGTGAAAAGACAGTGACAGGCTTGATGTGACAATCCCCATTTGGCTAGGATGGGAGGCCCAGGGGAGGGTTGGCTGCTTCTCCGCATATCCTCAGAGCTGACTTCCTGAACACCCAGCAGAAGCCAGACAGAGTAGCCTCACGTCCTTCTTTGCCACTTTCTGCAAGTAATTCGCAAGCCAGGCACCTGCATTGGCTTCCTGGTCTGACCTTCGGGGAGTCCATCTCAGGAATGGAGATGGCAGCATTGCTGGAGGAAGAAACCAGGCTAAGAAAGCACTCATCCAGACCTAGGTCCACCCTATACCCCAAGGCCTCAGTTCCTTACTGCTGTCCCAAGTAGGCCTTAATGGTGTTAGGATGAGGTGGGGTTTAAATTACCAAGCCAGCGTGCCCCTTCATCATTTTATCAGAACTGATACCCAAGCTGGGTCCATGTAAACTGGGGCAGGTGGTCAGAGTTGAGAGGCACCTGTCCCACTGTCATCTGGTTGCCTGGCAACAACCTGGGAGTACATTTTGATAGACCTCTCCAGAAAGACATCAGGTCCCTGCCACAGTCCAAGGGCCTCCCTTTAAAGGGCATCTGGTTGACCCTGGAACATAGGAGGGAAGTGACTGTGCACCGGGTAGGAGGCAGCCTCTGCTTGGCACCCCTACTGTGCTGGGCGTTGTGTGCTCTGTCTGTTCCTACTCCAGGCCCTGGTTTCCTCTCATTATTGTGCTGTCAGGGTGATAAACGTGTGTTTACTTTCCCAGAGCAGCGCTAAGGAGGAAGAGAGCCAAAGGGTGGGGACTTAGAAACTGGCAGCTTGATAGAGAGGAGGCCAAAACTTCAAGCTGGTTCAGCCCCGGTTCCGACTTCCCTACCACCTTTGCAGGCGTCCCTCCTGGCTTCAGGTTTCATGTAGGGACATGCCATAGTCTGAGAGGTCTGGAAATGGGCCTGGACGCACATCCCTTCTCTACCAGTGTCTTGGCCATTGAGGTTATGTTCAACTCAGCCAGGTGATGTTATTCATGGTTATAAACTAGAAGAGCTCAGGGCATGGCCTTCGGCTCTGTTGCTTAGTAGCTATATGACACTGGGCAGGCAATTTCACCACTTCATCCTCAGTTTCCTAATCTCTGAAATGGGGACAGACTTCCCACCCTGTAGGTTTCCTTTAATGTGGGAATTAAAGGAGCTAATATATATAGATAAGGCATATACTTAAAAGCCACTGGTGGCCTTCTACAGTTTTGAGTAAAGTAGAAGAGCAATTACTGAACTTGAATTCTTAAGATAACGTGGGTAGATAAACTTTGGAAGGGGTGAAACATGTATGTGCTTGTGCAGCAAGAGGTGGCCACCCTGGATTGCACCTCTCCCACCCTGTATCCAGCCCTACCTCTCATCCTTCACGTGAGGGAGCTGCCAAGATAGACCATCTGGCATCCATGGGGACCTGATAATGGGTGCTCCAGTAGTCAAGAGCCAGTGCCCCAGGGACCTCAGGCACTACAGAAAGAAAGGGGCGGGCCAGATGTATCTGGAACCTTAGCTTACTTACCACCCTGGGCCCAAGATGGGGTACATTTTGGATGGTGGGGTTGTTCATTCGGGGAAGATGTTTTTTTTTTTTTTTAATTTATTTATTTTTATTGTTAAATCAAAGCTGTGTACATTAGTGCAATCAAGGGGTACAATGTGCGGGTTTCATATACAATCTGAAATATTCTCATCAAACTGTTCAACGTAGCCTTCATGGCATTTTCTAGTTACTGTATGTAGGCATTTGCATTCTGCATTTAGTAAGTTTCGCCTGTACCAATTCTAAGATGCACCGTAGGTGTGGCCCCACACATTACCCTCCCTCCACCAAAACCTCCCCCATCCCTTCCCCTTCCTTGTGGGGAAGACATTTTATGTCCTTTCAGGCAGCTCTGAGATAGGTCCTGTGAGCACAATACTATGCATTAATTTGTTGGTTCATTTAAACAGTACAACCTGTGCCCCCCAGCCAGGCTGAGTATTAGTCCCAGCCCTGGGTACCTGATGGGGAGCAGCAAGGCTTACAGCACTGGACCCTGGGCCCAGCTGACCAGCCACTCAGCACCTGGCTCCCTTGGTAAGGTGTGACCCAGCCACTCAGCTTGGGCCCTCAGTAGTACCTGTACGAAAGCAAAGGAGTCAGAAGGGATCTGTGCAGACCCTTCCAATTCTGGACTTCTAGAAGATACCAGGGGCAGGTTGGATGAGGGAAACAGCCTGCATTCTTTCCACCTCAGTGTAGTGAGCCCTTAAGGGCCAGAAGAGTTTGCCACGCTGTGTGTTCTCTGCTGCCTTCCTGACCAGCCCCGGAAGAGGGAGCTCTGGACTCCATCCACAAGGGAGCAGAGCTACAGATGAGGACATCACAGAGGCAAATAGCGCAAGCTCTCACAGACTTCCAGGGCAGCCTCACGTCTTACAGATGAGCATACACATGCCAGGAGGATGGACACCTGCCCGTGAGCAGATGCCAAAGCTGGATTTCATTTCCGGACACACCTCCACCTGCCCTGCCAGTCTGTCCCTGCCCTGCTGTGGAGTCTCAGGCCTCCCTTTCTGCCCCTTCCATGCCTAGAGATCTGTGCTAAGGAGTGTGCAGAATGGCTGAACAGAAGCTTTTCTGTAAACTCCTGTGAGTGATTAGCATTTGCAGAGCACTTATCCCCTGGAGCCCACAGAGGTGAAGTGGGAGCAGCCATGTGTGCAGGGCCTGTGTGCTGGAGCAGTACGGGCTCCTATTCCAGGGCTCTCCAGCTTACTGATTTCATGGATTCCGTGGCCCCCTTGTTCCTGGGCAGTTTGCAGACAGATTTGTCAATGAGGCTGCCAAGGCTAAAGCAAGTCAAGTGAGACTTGGCTTCAGATTTTTCTTTCTTGCCACTTTAGGAATTGGTCTTTGTTCTGCTATTGTTTTTGAGGTCTCTGCAGCCACTATTTTTCTTCTCACCTATGCAGTTTTGTAGAAAACACATGTGCATTTTGAACTCAGGGCAGGCACCACCATTGAATGAAAAACAAGGACACTTCTCTCACTGGTGTCCTGAGTCTGGTTGGTGTGGGCCCCAGAGGGCAGGCCAGCATCCCTAGACTCTAGAAGTGATGCTGAGGGCTGGTGGGCCAACAGGTGCATGTACAGAGTGGGAGGTATCCGTGGGAATGTATGTATGTGTTTGTGTTCGGAGTGTGCATTGGCTGTGTATGTATGGGGTGTGTGTGGTGTGTTCGTGTCGGGTGGGGGGGGCAGTCAGCAGATCACATTTGCTGTTAAAAAGAGGAGGAAGGACAGCTCAGGATTTTGACTATATCCTGGTTCCCAGGCCCTAGGGCAGTGCCTTGACATTAACGTTTGCCTATCCAGGATCATGTAGGACAGTACCCCAGGGAAATATCCTGACTTCTGTTGCCACCACTTGTGTAATATGCATCCTAGATTGAATTTTCTACATTATGGCTGTGTGAGTGACATGATATGGAGGGGGCTTTCCTGTTGCCCAGAGAGCAATGACCAGAGCCAAAACAAAGGACAAAGAAATGTTAAGCATCCCCACTCTACAGAGAGGTGCACAAGGGACCAGAGCCCTGCCTTAGGTCTCTGCAGCTTCCTCTAGCACCTGCCACACACTCCCTGCTCTCACAAAGACTGGGCAGGGAATCAGGTGAAAATCTTCCACCTGGTCAGGGTTCCCTCCCACAGAGAATCACTCACAAAACAGGATCTGCAAAAAGGGGAGGGAGCCATCATAGCCTACGGGGCCAGTTTCCCATGACGGTGGGATGGGAGAGCAGAAAGAGGGGTGCTCAGGTGAGATGGGCCAGCCACAGCTTGCTCTGCATGCCCGTGTGTGTGCTTGTCCTGCTGGGGCTTCATCGGGCTCAGCCCCTTACCTATTCCCTAGCCAGGAGGCTGTCTGCTGGCAGAGGACTGCACCAGCAAGACACAGGGTGTGCAGGCAGAGCTGGCCACGTCATCAGGGGGGTGGAGGGAATCCCAGAGGGTCAGGCCCTGACAGTGGGGAGAGAGGGGTGCCTCCAGAGCCTGCCCTGTGTGTGTATCTGCATGGATGTGTGGTTGTGGTTTTGTATAAACATCCTCATGGGCCCTGCCTCAGGGATGTACTGAAGTGTGCTCAGGTGGTGCTACAAAAGTTCAGTGTAGCCTGGGAGGCCCTGTGCGTGTGGATACCCTGCTGGTCCTTGGATTCCTATGTTTGGGGACCTTTCTTTGGCAAGCCACATGGTACGGGGGAGAAATCTTGGACCTTGTTTGGAAACCTGCCTTGACCCTTTATTGGTGGGTGGCCTTCATCGGAAAGTGAGGGTAAATAATGCCTCCTGATGGAGCTGTTACCCGGATGTATTAAGGGTGCAGTGCGTTTGATGATGGCCAGGTAGATCCTGCTGTATAGTGAGCAGCTTATTTCTCTGCCCATCTTGGGTCTGAGGTTGACATGGCACCAAAGGCTCTGTTTCGGGAGTAAATCAACTACTCCAGAGATAAAATCTCCACCCAGAAAACTGACTGGATAGCTCCATGCTTCTTCCTGCTACAAACTCTCTCGAGTTGCAGACTGAATAAATGCAGAATCATGACCAGTCAGACATCAGCTGCAGCCACAGCCCTAGCTTTGAACCCCTGAGGTTCCATACCCAGCTTTCTGGACAGTATCATGCCATCCCTGTCCCCAGCTGTTTGTTGTGGCCCCATGGCTCCTGGCTCAAACAGCTCTGACCTGGACCAGCCCCTGCCCATTCACCTCACTGTGGTTGTCCTGATCACAGGCCTTCCCTGCCAGTCGCTCTAACTGTTGGTTCTAGTCACCAGGCCTCAGGCAGGAGCTCCTGTCCTGTCTCTGCCTGTCCTAATACAGCTTCTGGAGGCACCAGGCTTCCCTACTCCCAGGTCAGCAAACCCCTGGTGTGCCCACATGCATACACTGTTTCACATTCTGTGCTTTCCAGGCAGCACCAATATAAATGAGGAGCAGGTATGAAATTAGATGACCTCTATCAGAAATTACTTTCAAAGCAGATCCATCAGGTAGTGACAAGTTTATTCAAAACAGAAAAGGAGTCCCAACAGATTGACTGCAAATAACAAGTTAGCCAAGATATGTTAAGGCACAATTTCATTTATAAGTAGTTTTCCTTAACATTTGTTTATTGGTTCACTGTCTTTGTTCCAGAAATAATTTAAGACAGTTTACCAGAATTTACATGAATGCCACAAGATCGTATAAAAAAATTCATGGGTGAGAAATGTAGAGGTAGAAGAGAGGGAGTGAAGTTTATACACACAACCCAGCAACATGAAGCATTGCTAGAGATGGCCGCAGACTGGACTCTTGAGTTTTCCCAGGAGTAAAAGTAGAGAGGTCAGCTTCCTGCCTGATTTCCTAGTTCTGGCCCAGACCCCTGAATCAGAATCTTTGGTTTAATAAAGCCCCCAGGGGCTTCTTGTGAAAAGTGAAGTTTGGGCAGGGCTGCTGCACCTTTACCCCCACACCCCACCAGTGCAGTTTCTGATGGGATGCAGAGCACTAACCCCCAGCCCATACTGCCCCGGCATTTGCCACATCTGTGGTGGCACCTCCAACCCCAGTAATCTTTTGCCCCAAACATAATTCACCACTAAGACCTGCATGTTCAACCCAGTGACATTTCTGGTCTCCTTCCCTTCTGTCTGTTCCCATTGCCATGGCTGTTCCTTGAGCACTCACTTTTGCCATGAAATTATTTAATGTAATCCCAGGGATAGCCTCACAAGGCTGCTGATGCTCAGCAAGGTTAATCGCCCAAGTCTCCCCACTTGTAAGAGACAGGGTGAGATCTGGCCCTCGCTGGGTATGACCTGATCCCCCACACTGACCCCGTTACCAACCTCTTGAGGTATGCAATGGTCATCACTGCCTTCCCCTCTGTCTGGACTGCAGATCTTCTGACATCACTCTCTGCATGGGAGTCAAGTTGAAGTGTAGAGCTTGGCATTTGAGTCCTTCATAATTCCACCTTGCCGTCCTTTCCATCTCCTGTGACATTGTCCCCACCCCCTCTGTCCTAACCCACAGGAACCTTGGACCTGCCCTTTCACACCTTAGAGCAGTGGTTCTCAACCTTCCTAATGCCTCCTAACGCCACGACCCTTTAATATAGTTCTTCATGTGGTGGTGACCCCCAACCATAAAATTATTTTCATTGCTACTTCATAATTGTAATTTTGCTACTGTTATGAATCGTAACGTAACTATCTGATACGCCGGATGTATTTTCATTGTTACAAAGGGGTCATGACCCACAGGTTGAGAACTGCTGCCTTAGAGGCTTTGGTTGGGCATGAGGACATGGCCAAAGAGAGCTTCCCCCCTGAAGTGCCGTCTCAAACACAGCGTCTTTTATGAATCCATCTTGGCTTGCCCTGACTGGGAATAGTTTCTCCTTTCTCTGCAGTTTCCCGGTGCTTGATCTGTTGGGTAGGGAGCCACTGCCGTTTGCTTTGTATTCATTACCTGTGTGTGTGCCCTTTCACTGCCCAGGCTGCACACTTGCCCAGGCCAGGTCATGTGTGCTCACTCTGGGTCCCCAAAGTGCCTAGGACAATGCCTGTCATTAAGTAGATGCAGGTATTTGCTCCCTTACAGGAAGATGGAAGGACAGATGAAACAGACATCAAATAACCATAATAACAGCAATACAAAGACAACGATGGTTTCAGGAAGTGTATATTGGTTAGTTGCCGAACACCCAGTGTGGTGGTGAGTGCTTTATGTGCGTTAGCTGTGGAGTTACTAATGACACTGAGTCATCGAGAAGTAAATTAGTTGCCCCGTGTCCCACAGCTAGAAAAGGTCAGAGGCAGCTTTAGGATCCAGGCCTGTCAGACTCCAAAGACAGTGCTCCACCTCCCCGCACACACCTATCTAACTCTCTTGCCAAGTGATCCACCTGGCCTTTGCCTGGACTCCCTCAGAAACAGGCAGCTTACTACATCCTGTCTTTGGACAACTGTGATTAATCCAACTCTGGGGGTTCTTTGTGAACTATTGAATAGGACCCAGAGGTCTGTTGTGGGGGGGACTGGCTTGGACCCACAAATTGCCTGAGGGTACAGAACCCTTTGGAAAGGGGTTTGCTGTAGTGTGGGCATGCATCAGCTGGGCAGGCTACACACACAGAATTATTGTCTCTTCTTCCCTGCCTTGAGCACGTGTTGAGCCTGCCCCTCAGGCCTCTTCTGACCTCTGACTGGGGGCAGGAGGAAGAGCCTGTGTAAGGGTGGCCTGGGCATCAGGTTCTTCCACGGTGACCATCTGCAGGCTTAACTGCAGAGCCTTATGCATGGGACAGCAAAGAACAGATGGCCATAGCAAAGTGCCCCAAGTGGGTAGAGACCAGGCATCACCCCCTGCTGCTGTGGCTCCTTCAGGAGGAGAGCCCCTCTTGGTGGAGGTGTGTGTGTCACAGCCCTTAGCTTAGGCAGGAACCCTACCACGACCCTAATGTGTCCACAAGAGTTCAAGATCAAGGGGAGAGAGGCCACTTGCATCACCAGTCTTATCCCTAGGCTTGAGAGGAGCCAGGTGCCACTGGGAGAGCAGGGTTGCTGCCAGAGTCTGCCCAGCCTGTGGCTCTTCTCCTGAGGAGGAGACAGGCGCTTGGTAATTAAGAAGGTGAACAGGCAGAAAGTGCCAGCAGCTTACTGAATAAGTACTTAAAATGTAGCATTTGACAGGTTCACCTCCCAGAGGAGACAACCTTTTGTATAAGGATGTTCAAGGAGGGAAGTCACTGAATGGTTTCAGAATCCTTTTTTTTTAATTGAATTTGAGGCATTTCTGGCTAATTGAATATAATGGATTTGCCAATTAATTTTTCTCTTGGTACTTTAAAACTCAAGTTCAAATTTCAGGCCAGCTCCTATCTCTCAGAAGATGCAGCTCAGTTCAGGGCCCCAGAGGTGGTTTTGGAACATCCTGGTCAGGGCTGAGTCGGGGACAGTCCCAATAGGCCAGGGCTTCGCTGTCTGCAAGTGCAGTCCTCGCTGGTGAGGCCGGAGGCGCCATCTGAGTGAGTGTGACAATGAGTGAGGGTCGGAGGCAGGGTCCCCCAGGGGCAGCTGAGTGCAGGTGTGAGCTGAGTGAAAGTGTGTGATAAAGACATCCTGAGAAGGCGAGGACCACTGTCTGATCAGAGGAGAAATGGCAGGGCTGGGGAAAGGCAGCCAGGCCCTGAATGAACCACGACCGTGGAGGAAGCTGTTCTTCTCTCCTTCTTTCTCCCTGTACACCTGGGGGCAGGCTCTGCTCACAGATGGCCCCTGGAAACATGCTTTGGGTAGTGTCTGTTGGTCAAGCTAGAGGGCACAAGTGAGGTGAGGGTCCAGGGCCTGATGCTGAACACCACTAGACCTTGGGCTCCCTGGAGAACAGAGGCCTCCCCAGGCTGCACACGTCCTGCTACCTGTCTGCGCAGGGCACTAGGACCCTACCCCGGACAGTACTGCCTGACCTAGGCTTACTTATCAGTTTCAGTGGTGGGCCTGGGAGTAAAGAGGATTTAAATGACATATACACACTACAGCCCAACTCTGGGCTACCTGAGAAGATGCCCCATATCCGTTCCCTACCTACCCCACCCTTCCCCTTATCCTCAGTATGTTATGGCCAAATGTGCCCTGGGTGAATGTTCCTGGCCCATGTCTAGATAGATCAAGAAGGACCCAAGCTCCTGGTTGGGAATTGAGCCCCTGAGGACCTGGAAGGCACAGGGAGGAGGAAAAGACACTCAAAGAAGGCCTTGGCTCTGGGGCCTGTGTCCAAGCTTATTCAAGCATGTGTGTACAAGCAGCTGTCAGGCTTTGCTTGGTTTTCATTAGATTGTGAATGCCAGGAGGGCAAGCACCAAACTTCCCTGTTCATTGTATCTCCCCTGCAGCTGGCCCAGGCTAGCCATCTGGACAGCCCTCAGTGAGCAGGCGATGAATGGGCGACTGAAAATCATCATTTCTCCTTGGTGCTGTGGGGAACAAAGCCTTCCCTGGGTTAGCTTGCCCCTTTTTTTCACAGGCACCCTTCCTAGCTGCCTCTCCTCAGACCAAGAGTCTGCCTCTCCCAGGCCACCTGCCTGTGGATTAATGTACACATAGTAGCCACCCCCGCCCAGCCTGTGGTTTCAGAGTACTGGTCTCTGAGAGTACCCGAGACTGCCCCATGCTCTGGTGTGCTGGTTCCTCCCTCTAAGCCTCCTGAGCAGCCTTCCTACAGAGACAGGCTGGCTGCTGCCCCCCTACTTGGGTAGAGCCCACTTCTCAGTCTCGCCTGAGGGAAAATGGAGCCTGCTCCCCTTGTTTCCATCTGCTAACACCGTATAGACACTTTCTTTTTTTTTTTTTTTTTCCTTTGGAGACAGAGTTTCACTTTGTCACCCTGGGTAGAGTACCGTTGCATCATAGCTCACAGCAACCTCCAACTCCTGGGCTTAGGCAATTCTCTTGCCTCAGCCTCCCAAGTAGCTGGGACTACAAGCGCCTGCCACAACGCCCAGCTATTTTTTTTTGTTTGTTTGTTTTTGTAGAGACAGAGTCTCACTTTATGGCCCTCGGTAGAGTGCCGTGGCCTCACACAGCTCACAGCAACCTCCAACTGTTGGGCTTACCCGATTCTCTTGCCTCAGCCTCCCGAGTAGCTGGGACTACAGGCGCCTGCCACAACGCCCGGGTATTTTTTTTTTTTTTGGTTGCAGTTTGGCCGGGGCCGGGTTTGAACCCGCCACCCTCGGTATATGGGGCCAGCGCCCTACCAACTGAGCCACAGGCACCGCCCGTATAGACACTTTCTTACGGACAGTGCAGTGCTGTGTTTGGCACCTGGGGTGTGGGATGACCTGATTCCTCAAGCCCAGGTTGCTGCAGAAATACTGCCTTGGAAACCAGTTCAGGGGGCGCAGAGCAGAGGAGGTTGAGGTGAGCTCTTGCCCCAGAAGGCAGGGCATGCCGGCTTTGCAGGGAAGGAGCCATCCCAGCTTCCTGAAAGAGTTCATTTGGCTCGAGTAAAGGTGGTTGGTTTCGCTTTCACCAGTATGAAAACCCGAGAAAGCAACGTGTGTGTTGGGGTGAGGAGACTCTCCTGCTCCTATCTGCACTGTGAACTAACACCCCTCTCTAAGCCGAGCCCGGATGGGAGGCAGGGGACCTGAAGCCCACCTGGGCAGGCATAGCCTTGGTGTGGGCTGCCCACCAGCCGCAATACAGCTGTCTTCTGCGGCTGCAAATCAATCCGCCCCTGCCTCAGGAACAGATCGCTTCATCCTCCCTGAAGGGGAGATTCAACAGCAAGTGCAGCCCAGACCAGCTAGTGTTTGTCATCATTCCAGAGACAGGAACCACACCCCTGCTGCCTCTGCCCCCTCGGGGCTCTTCACATTATCATCTTTATGTGCAGAGACCAAGCACTGGCCTCAGTTCTCCTACCTCACCACACAGACTGCATGCTGCGAGAAAATGAATATTTCTGCAGAAGTAAATTAATAAATATCATCTGAGGAATGAGCTAATGAAAACAGTGCTGTGTGCAAAGATCTCTGCTGAGAGCTAGGCTGTCAATTAGCCCAACTGGGTCCCACCGTCAGCGGACTGGCCGGGAGGAGAGGCATCTAGCGCCACCTGCCGGAGTTCCGGGGAGGTGCCGCTGGGAAGCCTGGGAGGGGGTGCCTGTGGTCAGCACCACCTTCAGGAACTTGGTGGCTGGCAAAGTGCAGCAAAAACGGTCTATGAACCAAGTGTATGGTGCCCCATGATCATATTAATATACACAGCTATGATAAATAAATAAATAAATACCCATCCTGACCAAGTGGGAGGCCTGACCCATGGCTGCCTTGTGGCTTTGTGCAGATCTCTTGCCCTCTCTGAACCTTGATTCCCCCTCTGTGAAGAAGGAGCAAACCTGTTAAGTGAGACAGATGTGCAGGACTGGCTGTGTCCTCTCCTCTAGGCCAAATTCCTAAATGGGCAGCACAGCCCCTGGGGTGGCTCACATTCCCACCACATAGGATGCATGTTTCCACCCCCCTTTCAAAGCTCCCAATCTAGTAAGTACTTGGAAAGCACTATCCTCTCATCTCAGAGTCCAGGGAGCTGAGGCAGCCTCTGTGAGCAATCTGCCCGCCTGGGACTCAGAGCCCAGGGACCTGCTGCCATCTACCTGGGACTCAGAGGCCCTAAACTGCACTTCACCACGGGGGCACGTACAGCTGTGCCAACTTTCAAGGGGCTCACCCTTACCAGCTCACAGCAATCTACACAAGGCAGCTATGGCAGTAAGGACTGTAGAGGTGAGAAAACCTCAGGCCTACCAGTACAGAAAGGGGTAGTGTCCTGGAGTATGAGTCCCAGCCTGAGCCCCTCCCCATGCCTGCACCTCTGGGAGACTCCCAGAATCCACGGACTATCAGTCCCTCTTGACATTGATAGTGCCCCCTATTTCTCTGTCCCTGGGCCTGCCACTGCTAGAACAGCTTTCCAATGGGGATTAGCCACATGCTGCTGCTGTTGAGGCAGAGTGAGGCTGGACCACCAGTGTGAAGAAGCTGGAGACAGATGCTGCCTGGACTGTTGCAAAAGAACAGGTGTGTGCAGACAGGCAGGGGAGCCATCGCCAGGGGCTAAGTAGGTAGCAGCACGTGCCTCTGGCCCTGGAAGAAGGTCTTGTATGGATTTTACTTTGACCTTAAATTATGGTTTCAGGTTGGTTGGTTTTTTGTTTGTTTGTTGTTTTATAATATAACCACTAACGGACTATTTCCGGGCTTTTATCTTCATTTTGAAAGGGATATCCCTTATGATAGGTGCCCTTCACTGACGAGCAGCCCAGATCAGAGGGGTGTTCCCAGGGGGCTTTCTGCCTGACCTGTGCAGGAGGCCTTGCGGGCTGGTGGCTAATCCCCATTGAAAAGCTGTTCTAGGAGATGTTGCTACAGAGATAGTTGGTCTGTGAGTTTCCAGGCCATAAGAGGGGCAGAAGTCAGCAAGCGTCAGTGGAGCACAGGCAGCCTGGAAGCCTGGAAAGAGCAGAACAAGGTCAAATGTCAGGCAGGGAGGCTTTGCTGAGGTTTAGTGGTGGGCTTCCACTGACAAGGGTGCCTGCCCTGTCCATCCCATCAGGGTCTGGTTCTCGAATAATCTACACTGCCTGGAAACATACCACATGGTCAGAGAGGGTCTCCTAGGAAACCTCCCGAGATCAAACAAGTACCTTTAACAGCTGCATGTTTACCAGCTCTGGCCAAGACTTCTGATTGGCTTCCCAACTGAAGTTGGCCTTTAGTGAGGCTAACATAAAGTCTGATCATAGCTGCTCTGTGCAGCACAGTCCTGGGAGGATGGGGGAAAGCTCTCAGAGAGAGATGTGGACATAGATGGGCTTCTTTTGCTCTTCTCCTAGAAAGGACCTGGGAGCATACTGGGAAAAGCTTGATCAGGCAAGCCTGGTTGTCTAAAGAGGCAACCGGGCCTGCTTCTATCCACAGATAACCCCAGACCCTCCAACCTGGCCACTGGGCCCACTTTCTTCTCCAGCCCTCATCCCTGACCCTCTGTCCACATGCCCCTCACATGCACTGCCCCAGTCTCCATTTCCCAAAGTTGTGCCTTTGCTCATGTTGTTCCTCTGCTTAGAATGTCCACCAGGCAGGCTAACTCCAAATCCTCTCTGGTGGCCCAGATCAAATGGTGCTTCTCCACAAAGTCTTTCCTTAGCTCCAGTGACCAGCATTTGGCGTCAGGGACTTGTACGTCTGTGCTCCTCACCTCTGTTGGCACCTGCTGCAGGGATCCACAGCCTGGCCCCTTGTGGACCACTGTGCCTGGCACATTACGGGCAGTTTCACATGTGAGATGGTTAATGCTGCTGGACCCCTCTAGGTACCTCTAACCCTCCCAGCTTTCAGTGAAAAGACACACTCTGTCTGTCTAGCTGAGCCTCCCAGGCCTCAGCTGGTTCTCGACACTGTGCAGCCATCCCCTCCGATCCTCATACTCCTGCCTGAGGCAGCGTCACCCCTTCTTACAGACCACAAAGCAACACCCAGATTCGAACCCTGCTGACATTCCACCACCTCCCTCCAGACATTTTCTTTGAATTGGTGTCAGACTTCAGCCCTTCCTGGAACTTCCTTGTGCTGCTCAGCACCGGCAACAGAGGTGCCCACCCCGGCCTCCAGGGACTGCCCAGGCCGACATTTTGTGTTCCTCAGAGAGGGGTCAAATGGGTTGGGGGTTAGGTTCTGATTGGTTGGACTAAGTAGCCAAGCTTTAGACCAACCAGAAGGAGCCCCTGTGTCTCCCTGGGCAGCCAGGACTATCATAGTCTCCTTATACCCCAGTGGGAAGCTGCGAAGAGCTTCCAGAGCTGGGTGCTCTTCCTCCAGAAGGGGCCTTTTTCGATCTGAGCAAGAGGGACCTGGGGTGTGTGGAGCACCCCTCTCAGTTGCTGTGAAGATCTGGGGCTACAGCATTGTCTGGGGACATGGCACTCTTTGGACACCTTCGGCGGGATTGATGTGACCCAGGTACCTCAGGTGGGGGTACCTGAGCCCACAGTCCCAGTGCTGTCGCCATTGTGAAGCTCTTGCACAGGAACAAGACACTGGGGGCTCCTGCTGCCCTGCCTGCTGTCTGCGTGGCACTGTGGGCTCTTTAGAGGCACACTCCCTGTCTGCTGACAATGTGCACGTGCGCACGTGTGTGTGTGTGTGTGTTAACAAACAGTGCTGTGACAGACACTGTGTGTCACACCAGAGCATCTCCTCTGGAGAGCAATTTGGTAATCTCTCCTTCAGGGGAGAATTGCTCTTTGCAGTGTATTCCACGGAATTAAGTGAGCCTCTGAGTGTCACTCCAGGGTTATCTGTGCTTCACTGGCTCTGATGGCAAAGGCACTCTGCAGCCCCCATCACTTGTAATTACACATTTACAGAGTGAGCAAGACCAAGAAGCAGACAAGAGCAGCTTCTCCAGCCCTCCGAGTCCTGCTGTTCTGTTCTCCACTCCCAGGCAGCAGGCTAGGGGGCGAGGATGCTCAGAGCTTGGCTCGGCAAGGCCCTAGAATTTAGGTCAAGTGGGACATTGTGGAGATCATGCTGAAGCATGGAGGGCTGTGGGTAGAAGCCATACCTGGAAAGCATCAACAAATCTTTCAAATCATTTCTTTTGATGTCACAGCTCCTGGGCTGGCCTAGGAGGGAAAGCAGCCTTCTGGTGTTTTCTTAGGCAACAATCAAGGTGCTGTTCCTACCAACAGCCCAGAGTTCCTACTGGAGCTCAGCAGTATATCTAGTTTAAGGGACCGTCTTTGGGGTCTTAGAATACATAGCAGAAACTCCAAAACTGTGCACAGTGTCTAAATCAAGGTTAAGAGGTCTCTGAGTGTCTAATCATCGTGCAGAGAGACTGGCCGGGCCAATAGGGCAGGTGCTGAGAGGACACAGGTGGTCAGCCTCACAGCTACATTGGAAACAGGATTCCCCTGCCTGTGCCTCTTCTCTGCTCACCTGTGCATTTTGTCCTCTGTAGGTCTCCAAAGAATATCCCATGCCTGATAGACAGCCAGTGCTCAGGAAACATTTTCTAAATGAATGGATGGGTGGATGCTCTCATCCTATGTTGGAAGTATGAAAATTAGAGTCCTTGGGGAAAATGCCTCTTATTTAATAAAACTATACCTAAAAACATTGGAACAGAAATTGAAAAGCAAAACAAAACAACGTAGCCAACCACCCATGGACTGACCCACTGGGCAGGGACTGCCCAGCCAGCAGCTCCCAGCACCCCCACCTGACAAGCTGTGGGGCCAGGGGCCTCCAAGGCTTTGCTGTGCTAGGGCTCAGGTGGGTGCCCATCAGCTGCTCTGAGCCCAGGCTGGGGCCAACACACTCTTTGTCTTGTCTGAGGCTCCCCTGCCATAAATTAGTTGGCACTGGGGCACCATCCTCACCAGCATGGTGGCTGCACTGATTCCTAATGGTTCTCATGTTTGCCTGCACACAGTCACTCCACACAGGACATAATTAAATCCTTTGAAAAGCACTCTGGGACATTTGATTATGTACAAAAACTCCATAGACATGTAAGCTGTTATGTGCAGCTGGTTTACTCTGTGGTTTCTGATGGTGCTCACTCTGCTACGAAAATTACCTTGAAGGGAAGAGCGGGGAGGCCGGTGGCAGCACTGCTGCGGAGCCTCATGCCCCACTGTCCGTGGGGCAGCACAGCTGAGAACAATGGTGGTGAGCCCTTCCCCCACCCTGCCTCCTGCCCACACAGGCCCTAATTGATCCCTCTGCCCTTCTCTCCCCAGGAGCTGCCAGAGCATGACAAGCCTGTGCAGTCATGCTGTGTCGCCGACCCAGGATGGGACCTCCTCTCTTCCCAGGAGGCAGAGCTCGTTCACTAAGCCCCCTCTCCATGCCCTGTATGACCTGCTCATAGCGCCCATGGAAGGGGTAAGTGCCTCCCAGGGGCATGAGGCTCCTTGGTGTCAGAACACGTCATTTACCAGGCAGTGCCCCCGAGTACCCCCTTAGATACACAGCTGGGCTCCCAGGACAACTGGAGGCTTTCCAGAACACATGACTTCTCTGTCTAGCTTCTCAGCATTTGAAAGCTAAAGTGGATGCATGTTCTTGGCTGGCTGCTGGTTAGTGAATGAGGCCTTGAGCTTCCAATTGGCAAACCTGGGTTCAAGTCCTAGCTCTGCTCCTTACAAGAGAGGTAAATTTGGCTTCGGTTATGTCATGTACAAAATGAAAGGGTGCTCCCTTCGTGCCTGTTCAGTGCAGTGATCTAGGGGCTCAGGGAGGTGCAGTCACCAGCAGGACCAAGCATGGACCCCTCGTGCCCGAGGCCAAGGCTGCCCTGCCCACCCAGCAGATGTCACGGGGGACATGGCCGTGGCCCTGCTGTTTCCAGGGGGCATCTTCCCCTCTTGCATCCACACCCTTCTGGGTCTCAGTGCTTCTCCTTCTCTCATTCTACCTTCCTCTTTCTCTTGGCCTCAGACGATATCAGGAATCACTGACGTCATCTTTTGAGTCCAGTGCTAAAGGTAGCCTTGCATGAGCTGCCTCACACAGATTTTCTGTGGTATTTCACCTGCTCTGGTCTTTGCACATCGCTTTTTAATTCGCTAACTATGTGGGAAAGGCTGAAGGGCTCAGGATCTTTATGAATCCCAATGGGGAGCCCATCAGGTGCCCGTGCACTGTCAAGAACTCCCAGCAGGCCTGAAGCAGGCATGGGGGCAGCTCACATCTCAGCTGGAGTGTGGCCCTTCCTCTGCAATCGCTCTCACTGGTGTTGGGGTGACCCCTGAGTGGCTCTTCCACTCCAGCCACCCTGCCTTTCCTTGCCTGGCCTTCCAGGGCTGTGTCGCTGCTTGCCTGGTCTCCGTAAGGAGGCTGCGCTGCCTGCCAGTGCTCTGGACTTCCCCTGGCTCCGGGAGATGGGTGTGGTATAAAGTGCAAAGCTTCAGGGAGCTGGCAGAGGGGGACCCTAGTGAAGCTGCCTCCCCACCTGGAGTATCTGTTTCCTCATTGGAAAATGAGGATAATCACCTTCATGGGTGTCAGAGTAAAGCAGGCAAGGATGAGATAACAGTGGAAAGCACCTGAGGTAGCAGCAGTAAACGTACACCCGGCGAGCTGCGGCCGCTGTCCCCAGACACCTCCTCTAAGTGTGGAGTCACTGCCACTGCCCCTCGGAGCCTTCCCTGCACTCCTGGGCCTCCTGGATCTGATCACACCATACACAGAGGCCTGGCCCAGTCCTCCCCTCTCCTGCAATGCCAGTCCTTAGATTCACCAGCCATCCTTCCCTTCTTAGGATTATTATCCTCTCCTGTGTCCTTTTAATGAGGTGACCAAAACTGCAGCAAGCTCTCCACCTCAGAGCTTCTCAGCTGCCCTGATAACTTACCCTGATTTATGTGCCATACCTTGGAGGAAGAAATACATACCTAGACCCTGAGGCTGCTTTTTTCATGTTTCCTTTACTGCCACTGACTGTCATGCAGACCATTTTGGTGACTTACTTCCAGCCTTCCCTCCTCCTCACCCTGAGGTCTGCATTTCCCACGGATCCCATGCCGCTGAAGGTTAGTTGGGCCCTCCATTCTTCACCCATTGGGCCTTCCGAGTCCCTATGTGTTTCTCCTTTTGCATTCAGGTCTCCAGATTACTCCTCTGTCAATGTTGAATTGTCAGGTGGGGGCCTAGCAGGGAGACTGGCTATGTCTGTCACCTCCAGCCCTGGTAAGCCTCAGGCCATCTGGACCTGCCCCTCCTGCCCAGCTCATGTTGCCTCCTCTTGGAGCCTTCCTGAACCCTTCATCTCTCTCTGCACCGCCGGACCCCTTACCTACCAGATGTCTTTTACAGTACCCGATAGAGTCAGTTCTGCCGTGTACACCTCCTCCATGGAGTCAGCCAACAATGGATTGAGAATATTCAGGAAAAAAAATACCACAAAGTTCCAAAAAGCAAAACTTGAATTTGCCACATTCTGAGTACTACACCGAATCCACAGGAGTGCAGTACTGTGCAGGCATTGCATTAAATATTGCAAGAAATCTAGAGATTTAAAGTGTGCAGGAGGGCACACTTTAAATGCGAAGGTTATATTTAAACACCGTGCAAAGGTTATATTTAAACACCGTGCCATTTTATATCAGAGACTTGAGCATTCGAGGATTTTGGTATCTGTGGAGGTTCTGGAACCAATCCCCATCCGATACTGAGGGCAACTGCATTTGACTGGACGCAGAACACGCCTCTCATCCTCTACCTTGCCTCCCATGCCACACTTCTGAGGCAAGGACTGACACTCATCTCTGTGCCCCCAGCAGCTGGTCTGGGGCCAGGTACCCCTTAGCACTCAGTAGGGTTTATGGAAGGGTATGTGGTCCAAAGCTGCTTTTGCATTTTGGGTCTAGTTTGGCCTAGAAAGCAGAAGCCCCAAGAAAGAAATCAGCTAACAAGCTTTTTGTGGCCCCTTTTGGGTGGAGCCTGGGCACTTTCAGCAAGGAGAACCAGAAAGAAGGGGCCAGGTCTGCCCTTGAAGAGCTTTAGATCTAGTGAACTGTCTCTACCCCCGACCCCAGTGCCCATCAGCCAGCAGGGTTATTTCAGGGTGGGGTCATAGCCCCGTTGATATGGGTCCATGTCAGGTGAAGGGAGCGACTCGGGCTCTGTGGTTGAGGCAGAAGTCCGCTTGGTGGACACCACCAAGAGGAAGCCAAGGGCTGAGGGCTGGAGGCGGCCCTGCCCTGATCCACCCTGGGGCTTCCACCCAGGAGAGAACTGCTGCAGTGCCACAGGTCATCCTGGCAGGGGATCCTCTGAATTTATAAAATCTGCACCATGTTTTTTAGACAGTTTTTCTCCCTGAGGACTTTCCCCTATGACTCAAAAAATAAAAATATGCCATCGGCATTGGTGGTAGCTGGCACCTGGACAACCTGATTTTCCCTCAGTGGTTTTAGGAAGTGGGAAGGTTTATGGACTTGAGTCTCAAACAGGTTAGAACAACGATCAGAATCATGTCTTTATAAACTAGGAAAAGGAAAAAGCCCTGCCACCAGATGTGTGACAGCTTCTTAAAGGCCACCGGTAGCACCCTCTGCGTCCACTCCTTCAGGAGCTGGCTGTGTGGGCTCAGGTGCTGGCCAGGCACCTGCTATCGGGGCTGCAGTCTTACCTGGAAACAAGGCCTTCAGTTAGAAAGTTCGTCCTTATTACCTGATAGCCAGAAATATTCTGTCATGAATTTGGTGTTTGAACATAGTGAGGAAGTTTGGCTGCTTCACACGAGACATAGGGGAAACCTTTTTAAAGCCACTGAAGTAAATTATCACAGCAAGAGCTATTCTTTGGCAAACTGAAACGATCTATTGTGTTTCATTAGAAACACTTAACTGAAAAGTTGGAACCTAATTTCAGAGTCCTGTCCATCCCTAGTTTTATCCATTTATTCAACAAATACTTACTGACATGTGCCAGGCATACAACTATCCTGAACACAAGAGGAGACAGCCCAGAAGCTGGGCCAGGGGCCCCCTGTCTTCTGTCTGATCACTCACCAGCTGTGCTAATTGGGGGTGAGCAGGCCAGCACCAGAGGCTGGTAGGCTGCACAGAGTTGTGACAGGTCAGCCTGGGTAGATGCCTTGGTCACCCCTCCTCAGCAGGCCACCCAAGTGGAGAAGGAGGCCTGGATTATTGCCTTCCTTTTCACTGCAAGCAGCTGCACCCAGTAGGGGGCGACATGACACCATCAAACAGCCCCCAGACCCTGCCCCTGTCAGTTGCCAGGCAGAGCCAGACCTGTCTCCACCTTTTCAGTAAGAATACAAATCAAAACCGAAGGTCCACAATTATGAATCACTGACACTTCAAGACTAAAACGATTAGCCTCTTCACATGGGGCATGTAATTATTTAAGCAACTGCCCTTGTTTAGCCGCAGTCCTGTTGCTAAGGGACTAGGTCAGACAGTATGAAAAGTAGAACAGAATAATATTTTACTGTAGGCCTTGCACCAATGTTTGATTTAATTTGGCTTAAGGGGAGCACTGTCGTGGCTTTTTCCAGGAATCATGCTGTCCTTTGCTGTCAGGATGGGGGCAAGCACGTGCACTTATCTTTGAAGAGAGCCTAGTTACATCTGCACATGAGCCATCATCAAACATTAGGTCAAATCCTATCTGATACCTAAAGGAGAAAATGTCACCAAAGAAAAGTTGCAAATGTTTAGTGTGAAAGGGACTAGAATGTGTTTGCATCTGTGGCATTAGTTTTAATCTAATTAGAACAAAGGGTGGTAATCTGTGCCTCTGACCTGGGATCTCCCTGATTGTTGAAAGGACAGATCGTGGACCAACCTGGCCCCACAACCTGAGAGTCTGCAGCAGGGCCCTCTCCCTCAGCCACATGCATGTGGCAAGGCCCTGTGGGGCTGCTATAGGCAAAGCTCCTTGTGTACCTGTCAGCTTGCAGGTGGGACCTTTGTCCAAAGGCAGAAGCTGCCATAATCAAGGAATCAGCTTTGCAGTAGGAAATTCCCTAGGTTTGGTCAAATCACTCTTCAAAATTCCAGACTTGGAGACCTTTTGGGATCCTGGGAGTCTAGACTTATTCTGCTTACAGAGTCTCTGCCATCCTTATCTTTCTTATTTACCTTTATTTAAATTACCTATTTCATTTCGTTAAAGTATTAAAAACCAAAATTATAGGACGGTAGCAAGAGTGAATTATTTGATCAGAAAGAAAAGCATTACTCATTCACCTCTACTCATGATTAATCCAGCTGTGGAGTAATCTGTTTAAGATGCTAGAAGCTTACTCAATACTTGATATCCATGGCAATTTGGTGAACTGCCTTCTTCAACACTGGAGTAGGGGAATTCACCTAAGACTTCTCATCTAAGGTGGAAATGGAGACTAACTCTGCCGAGAGCTCAACCATGAGGATAGCTTAGCTTTAGCCTAATTGTGACTGTGATTACTGCCCTGGGAAAAAGGACTCTCTTGGTGCTTTGTAAAATGTCCCTTGCAAAATCAAGTAACATTATATTACTGTCAACTTATCCTATGACAAATGCAAAAGGAATGAGACTGACCAATTTGGTGCTGTTTTTTTTTGGGGGGGGGTTGCAGTTTTTGGCTGGGGCTGGGTTTGAACCCGCTACCTCCAGTATGTGGGGTCGGCGCCCTACTCTTTCAGCCACAGGCACGGCCCATGCATGTTTTCTATTTTCTAAACAAATTGGTGGTCTTGGAGATTGCAGGGCAAATGCAGGACATTTTCGGGGCACAAATAGATTTCTATTTGCTATAGAAAAAGTCAGAGCTAGGGTCTAGAATATGGGGTGGAGGATGGGGCCCTTGAGACTGGCAGCCCCACTGCCAGGCTGTCTAATTGATTTCTGATTGAGACAGCTGTAGTAATATTGAAATGAGGACAGATGTCACCCAAGGACTGATTAGGAGGAGGAAAAATGGAGGCAATTGCTGGCAAGCTATCTTTATGACTGCAACTGATGGTGAGAACACCTTGAATAATTGGTGGGTTCTGGCAGGTAAATGGTGTCCTCACTGCTGTTAGGCCAGTGTCATCTGAGTGCGGGCTCTATCCTAGCTGATGGTTCAGCAACCAGCCATCTCAGCCTCACCATGGCAGGTTCTGGGCAGGCCCAGGTATTTCTGCCACTGAGGATGGAAGTCTCGGTTTTACCAGGTCAGCCGAGATAGAGAGAGGTTCCCACACTACAGAGGGTCCTGTGGCTCTAGCAGTCCCTCTGAGCTGAATTTGGCTAAGGTCGGACCCTGGGTATCAGTAGTCCCCTCTGGCTTTTGCTGGCCATTGTTGGTCATGCTTCTCCAACACCCACATCCCACCCTTCCCTTCCTGGGTTCTTTAGACAAACCAGTGGGCTGTTATTTGGTTGACCAGTTGAATATGTTGAATTTTTACTTCCTAATTTTTAGCTGGAATGCAATGTCTATGATCTTAGTAGGTTTCGGTCATGGCCTGAGGGTTATTTCCAGTAGGTAATGTGAAATTTGTTAAAACTGTATATATCCACCCATGACAACAAAGTTTCTTGGAAGTATCACAGAAAATGTTCCTCCTCTGCCTTAAACAGTTCTTTTTGATCAATTCACTCAATCAAAAATATGAGTCAGCAAAAACTCCAAAGCCCTGAACATACACAGTTATGGGGTGTTCCGATTCCCAGCAGTTCTATGCTGCTGGAATCCTTGTTATATACAGTAAAGTCCAGTTCACCCCAAATCTAATCAGCCCCAAATCTTGTGGACCCAGGATTTTTCTTTCCTTCTTCCTTGATGATCAGGGATTTCCATTCCTCTGGCTTATGAAGCTGTGAAGCCCTGAGAGGCCTGTTGTGTCTTCCCGACAAAGGACACTTTTCATGCAGTGTATTGTGGAGGCTGCTTATTGATCCTATGAACCTTGGCGATGCACAGGGAACACATATTTCCTTTTCTTTCTTTTTTTTTTTAGACACTGTCTCACTCTAATTGCTCTGGGTAGAGTGCCCTGGCATCATAGCTCACAGCATCCTCAAACTCCTGGGTTCTAGTGATCCTCTTGCCTCAGCCTCCCAAGAAGCCAGGACTATAGATACCCACCACCATGCCAGCTAGTTTTTCTATTTTTAGTAGGCTGGTGTCAAACTCCTGAGCTGAAGCAATCTGCCAGCCTCGGCCTCCCAGAGTGCTAGGATTACTGTCATGAATCACCATGCCTGGCCAGAATACATAGTTTTTAAGCTGAAGATCAGGACCTGTGCAATATAACATCTGATATCGGTGCTTTCTGGATGGCACGACACCTCTGGTAACCAGGGATGCATATGGAAGAGTCCTACTGACCAAAATGGTCATTGAGTCGAAACCTTCAGGATCCATGGGGGTTGCTGGGAGAAGTACAGGCTTACAAATTTGACTTCAGGGTGGTGGCTCAGTAAGCGGCTGTGGATGGCAGTGAAGGTAAAATGAAGATGAGGTAAGGCGGATGTGGTGACATCTGTCTTTCTTAATCCCTGGGTTACAATTCACACCTGGATGCTCCAGAGAGGCATTTTGTGTGTGTGTGTGTGTGGGGGGTGTTTTAGCCATATGTTTATAAAACCAAAGGGAATGAGTTGTGCTAGAAAATAATGAAGGCTATGTCAACTTATTCCAGCCACCTGAGACAGCTGTAAGTTCATATTTGACCCTTATGTCTAGAGTGCCAACTGGGCATCAGGTGCGGTAAGAGGTGTTCGACATGCTGCCACAGCTCCCACGGTGTCACAGGCCTGGAAGTAGTGGGCATTAGCTCTGTCCTATGGGTTTGGAAACTGAGGTGCAAGGAAGCAAATGTCTTGTGGGAGTGCTCAGAGGCCCTGCCCCCATGCCAGCTTAGCCTTCCTTCTTTGTAACCACACGCCACCCACCTACCAACTCCACATCCCTGGGAGCACCCTGGCACAGCAGACTCACCCAGACTTCATAGCACAGGCCTCTCCTTAGAATCCATGTCCCTTTCCTCCAGAATATGCCTTCCCTTCCTTGCCTGCTGGACAAGGTCTTCCATTCTTCTAGGACCATCAGGAGACAGGAACCACCCAGTAGGCTAACCAGGGAAGTTCAATATATAGAATTATCACCTATGAGAAGAGAGAGTACCTATAAGATACAAGGAACTATATGGTTCTCTAGGGCTGAGGGAGTGTGCTCAGGTGAGGATGAATACTGGAGGAGGTGGGGCTCAGCCCACAGGACAGAGACACGTTCACTGCCTGGCCCGGCCAGAGGCAGTCTGGATTGCTGGGCAGGCAGCGGGCCCCTATCTGATGCAGATGGGAATGCAGCAGTTGGCAAGGGCATGCTACACCCATGGGAGTGGGGGTGCCTGCAGAAGCAGGAGGCCTCTGGAGCATGGGGTTTCCACGTAGGCAAGGCTGTGGGAGGTGATTGCTGGGCCAAGACTGCAAGGTGCTGGAGGGACAGCGTTCTGAGCCCATGTTTGGACAGATCCACTGATATCCTCACACCCAGTGCTGACCCCCAGCTAGAAGCAGAGCCCCTTCATCCTCAGTGCCCTGTCCTGACAAAGCTCAGCACTGTGCCCACTCACTGGGAGAAATGGCTGAAGGAATGCCACCTGTTGCAGGGGGATCATGATGGGGCCCCTGGAGCTAAGAGGTGACAGACTGATGGCAGCCCCACAAAGTCACTTCCAGTGTGCTCACTACTCACCCATCAAAAGGAACAACCCTGCCCCAGGGCAAAGGTTGCACCTTAAAGGTACCCTTATCATTCCTGGGCCACGGGGCAGCCCTGCAGCACTGTAGATGGTGGCCTCCCTGCTGGAGAACTTTGTCTTTCCTGCTTCTCTCACCCAGCTTGGCACACAGTAAGTTCTCAAGTCATATTTGCTGCCTGGACCCAACACCACAGTCAGGGTTGTGCCCCATAGGTGAGAGTGAGGGGTGGTGCCCTTGAGGATTGTATAGGTCCTAGTATACCTGGCCTCTTCATCTTATTCTGCTTCAAAAGACCCAATTTCTAGAAACTTTGGAGGTCAAAAAACCTGAGCCTTTGATACAATTTATTGGACTCTGTTACAGTTGCTGCTGTAAGGCCAATGCCTGAGCCATTTTATCTTTCAAAACCCAAGACTTAAGAACCAGAAGATACTGTCTTCTGGGCTGACAGCCCCAGGCCCAGAGTAGCATTTCCTTGAACATCCCTCCTTTGTCATCTAACCGACAATATGTAATGTGGATAGAGACATCGTTTTCTTTTCCCTTTTCAAGTTCACATTGGATAACAGCTAATCTTGCTGTGCAAGGGCAGCGCTCCTCCAGGGGCAGAACTCAGAAGTCAGCGTGCAGGCGTCTTCTCCAGCATGTCCAGTCAGTCTGCCCACTGCCTTTTAACCAGAGCTATCAGTCTGCCATCTGACCCATCTCGCCACAAGCCCGCATCTTTGAGAGAGCAGCTGTGGCTGTCACCTACCTCTTTTCACGCTGCCTGGACAGGAGTCCCATTTGGGGGTCCTCACCCAGGTTTGTATGCACATGCCAGGCTTGGTACCAGCCAGTGGGCACTATCCCAGTCCTAGAAATTGGGATATGAGTTTCAGAGAGCAGCCTCCCAATCTCCCAGGCTTTGGCTTTAGACTATGTCCTCTCCTTACCCACCAAGGTCGCTAGCAAGTCTCCTTGTCCTCTCACAGCATGCATTGCCTTGGTCTGAGTTACTCAGCACAGCCTCCTACAGTGCAGGCTGCCTCCCAGTGCGTCATGGGGCTCAGCTGGAGAAGGCCTGGCAGGTCCCTGCAGCCTGGGAGGACACTTTCTGGCCTGACTTTCAGGCCCTCTATGGTCTAGCTCCTGTGTCTTTCCCAGAATTCTCGGGCTGGGCCTTCCCCAACCAGGACAGCCTCTTGGGAAGGGCAGAGCCGTGAGCTCAGGTAGGCACTCCCACCCTCGGGGCTGAAATTCCCCCTGCTGCGGTGCTGTTAATATCCAACATTATTGATTGTCACTCAATAATGGCTTCCTATGTATATTTTATTTCTTTAAGCACAGAGACTGTCCTAAACTTACAGTACTTCCTATAGTCTACTGTGGGCACCAGTGGCTAGTTGGAAAACCAAGGCCTGGTTGTGAGAGTGACTTCCAGCAGCAGGGCCACAAGAGATGACCCCCACTGCCCTTCATGGAGTGTCAGAGAAAACACACAAGCTACCTTCAGGGACATATGCTCACTGGTCTTTAGGCTTGTGCCTCAGATTGGAAGGTTTTGTGGGTAGTTAGTGGAGTTCCCGTAAGGACACACTGCCAATGCCGTCTCTAAGCTGGCTCCAGCCTGTTTAGTTCCCTTTTCTTGCCCAGCTTCCCCTTGGTTCCCACATTTAGGTGCTTCCATGACCAGTCTTGTCTACAGAGGCAGGTGTCCCAGTGAAGGCAGTGGCCTGTGGGATGACATCTGACAGAGACCTGGGTGGCAGGAGCCCTGGAGGATGTACAGAGCTGGCATCTTGCCACAACAAGGCCTGGTGACTCCAGAACCATTGAGGGTGGGTCAAGTTTTTTACATGGCAGGTGGCTCAAGCCCTATGTTACCCACATCTCAGGCAGCACGGCTCTCACTGAGCAGTGGGTGATTATCACTGTCACAGCCCTTGACCCTATCATTGAGGTCAGGATGTCATCAGCTCTGCCACTGGGCTGGTTTCACTTCCCTGGCACACTCCAGTGGGTGGTGGCACTGCCTCCAGAGCAGCCCCCCAGAGCCATCTCTACCCACAGGTAATCAGATGGCCCAAGGAGGGGGATGCAGGCACCTGGGCCTGCAGCTCTCCTCACCTCCCTGTACTAACCCAGAATCATCCACAGACAGCATGGTGGGAGGGGGCCTGTGACACCCGTTTCTTCCTTCCTAGACTGTATACTAGTTCATTTATCCCTTCTTGGGAAATACTGTAACTCTTAAAGCAAATGAGAAACAAATTGGGCTGATGATTTTTATTTGTGCTTTATTCAAATGCAGCTAGAATTTTTTAAATAAAGAAAACAAACAAACAAACAAACAAACATAAGGGGCTGTAGAGACTGAACATCCTGCCAGGCATGTGTCACTTTGGGTTAGCCGAGTGCCTCTGCCACCCTCAGCCAGGTGCCCGCGGCAGCTTGTCAGATGTGTCAGGCGAGCACATTTGCTTCCCCCGGCACAGCAGTGCCCTGGTGGGTATCTCGCTTGTCACCACCCCTCAGCAGACAGGGACTAGGCCCTGCCCTGTGGCATCCAGTACACGCGGGTTCTGGGACCTGACCTTCTTCCCCTGCAGGCTCTGGGCTGCAACAGCAGCTTCTGCTTCATCTCTTTGTCGCTCCTGCTCAGCGCGTGCTCAGACCCGTGTTACAGCTGTTGGTGCTGAGCTTGCTGAGATGCACGTGGCCTCAGGCTCCCTCGGCAGTGCTTTTAGAAAGAGATGAGAATGAGTGCATGTCTGTCTGTGTGGCTCTGCGTGTACCCCTCCCTCCTGGCCTCGTACCACACCTCTCAGGAGGGCTAAGTGTCACATTGGACCCCCTAACATCTCCAGAGGGAGCAAATAGGGACAGCAGCTGCAGGCCCAGGGCTAAGGAGCCACTGTCCTCAGAGGAGAAGCACCAAGGTCACAAAAGGTTCTAGAGCCCAGCCCCTCCCTAACTTCCCCAAGCCTGCCATCCTTACTCTGTTTATCTAGTCTCTGGTCCATCGTTGCCTGTTGTGAGAAGGCTTGCTCCCACCCTGCGCCCAGAGCCTGCACCGACGCCTCAGGGCACACCACAGCTGCAGAGCTCTTTCTGGGACTGCTGCTCTTTGCATACATTCCCCGCCTCCTATACAGACAGACCCAACTGGGTCTGCCTGTGGCTTTACAGGCCATCTGCGTTTGTGACCAGTGACTCTGTTCTCCCACCCAGCTCCAAATCACGAACAGACTTTGAGGAACTTTCCTCTAAGCTTCTCCTGGGGGACCCCTGCCCCATGCTCCATGCTCCCTGTGTGACCTCAGGCCTTGCCCACTCATTTTCATGTCTTTCTCTCTGTTTCTGAAGATGTCCTGGGCTCAGAAGCCTTTGCCCTGGCCTGTGTCAACCTCTCCATGTTCCTCTACAGGGCCTGATGCACGCCAGTGGCCCTGTCGGCCGGCACCGGCAACTGACCTTGGTCCTGGAGGGGGAGCTCTACCTCATCCCCTTTGCCCTCCTGAAGGGAAGCTCCTCCATCGAGTACCTCTATGAGCGCTTCGGCCTTCTCGCTGTCTCCTCCATCCGCTCCCTCAGTCCGCAGTCCAAGGTAACGCTCACGCACATTTGGGGGTGCCATGCTTTTGGGTTCTTGGAACATACTCTGGCCAGACTGGGCTGCATTACTAGGCATAGGTGTGATCTCCTCAAAAGTGTGGATTTCATGTTTTCTTCAAGGTAGGGTGACTTTAGAGTAGATCTGTCCAAAGGCAGGGGATAGTCCTCATGACCCCCGGCAGTTCTTAGCTACTTCAGGAAGCCATGATTTTGGATACTTTTCTCTAAGTTTCTTTGCTGTGACATCAGGGTCATGAGCTGCTTAGAGGCACAAAGCCAGGCCTGGGGCCGGACTGACGGAGGAAACTGATCACCCACTGCTCACTCATGATGCCCAGTGAGGCATGGCAGATGCCACACTGCTTACCCCAGTCCTCCAGCTGACCACTGCTAGGTACCAGGTACTGTCCACAGTCAGAGATGGGAGACAGAGGAGAGTGGTGTCATGTGGAAAAGAGCCCAGTGTGCCATGCAGGGCCTCAGTCTCATTCAGCAAGAAGAGTCAGTGTGGAAAGAGTGCAAATCAGGAGAGCAGCAGTCCATCACCCATAACGTTGGTGTGGAAAGAGAGTGCAAATCAGGAGGTCTGCCTGTGGCTTTATAGGCCATCTGCCTTTGTGACCAGTGACTCCATTCTCCCACCCAGCTCCAAATCATGCACAGACTTTGAGAAACTTTCCTCTAAGCTTCTCCTGATGGGGTGATGGACTGCTGATGGATGGGCAGTCCATCACCCATAAAGTCAATGTGGAAAGAGAGTGCAAATCCGTCCATCACCCATAAAGTCAGTGTGGAGAGAGTGCAAATCAGGAGGGCAGCAGTCCATCACCCATAACGTCAATGTGGAAAGAGCGTGCAAATCAGGAGGGCAGCAGTCCATCACCCATAAAGTCAGTGTGGAAAGAGAGTGCAAATCAGGAGGGCAGCAGTCCATCACCCATAAAGTCAGTGTGGAAAGAGAGTGCAAATCAGGAGGGTAGCAGTCCATCACCCATAACGTCAGTGTGGAAAGAGAGTGCAAATCAGAAGGGCAACAGTCCATCACCCATAAAGTCAGTGTGTAAAGAGAGTACAAATCAGGAAGGCAGCAGTCCATCACCCATAACGTCAGTGTGTAAAGAGAGTGCAAATCAGGAGGGCAGGAGTCCATCACCCATAAAGTCAGTGTGGAAAGAGTGCAAATCAGGAGGGCAGCAGTCCATCACCCATAAAGTCAGTGTGGAAAGAGAGTACAAATCAGGAGGGCAGCAGTCCATCACCCATGAAGTCGGTGTGGTAATAGAGTGCAAATCAGGAGGGCAGAAGTCCATCACTCATAAAGTCATGTGCTCTCCTCGCGGCATCTGTGGCCCTTTCCATCTGATTGGAGAGTCTTATAAACCACCCCTGAATCCTCTTCACTTCTTCAAACTCTCACAGGCCAAGTTAGGAAGCAAGGTCCAGGGCCACAGGCAAGGGCAGCCCTGTGGCACCTGTCTTGCCTCTTTGTTTACCATGGTCACTGTCATGGTCTAACTGGGATCAGTTTCTGCCCCACAGGTTTTTGGAGGTTTTGATTTTGAGCACTTTTGTTGCTTCATAGTACTTTTCTCATGAGAGAGAGTTGGTTCCAAATGAAAGAAATTATTTTCTCTGAGTTTCTCTAGTTTCCATGCCTGACTCCATGAATCCCAGAGTGTAGCAAGCTGACCTTCTAGACCAGCGGTTCTCAACCTTCCTAATGCCGCAACCCTTTTATACAGTTCCTTATGTTGTGGTGACCCCCAAGCATAAAATTATTTTTGTTGCTACTTCATGTGTGCAAAAATATGTGTTTTTCAAAAATATGTGTTTTCCGATGGTCTTAGGGAACCCCTGTGAAAGGGTCGTTGACCCCCAAAGGGGTTGCGACCCACTGGTTGAGAACCGCTGTTCTAGACCCTGCTGCCACCCAGAAGCTCCCTAGCACTCTGGACATCGTAGATTGCCAGCCTTCAGAAGGCTTCTGTTTGGATGCCCACTGTAAATTAGCTATTTGCCGACTCAGTCAGCAGTTTGGAGAGTATCATCTGTCTGCTGACAGGCACCTAGTATTTCTCTTACCCAGAGTTTAAGGTGTCACTGAGCAGGGGCATCAAAACCTTACTTTGAAATAACTTGATACTTGACATTTCTCAAAATGTATGAAAATTCATCATGGGGGAAAATCGGAACCTTATTGCTTCTTTATGCTGATCTTATAATTCAGGGATATTTTGTATTTTGCAGCACATAAAGTGTAAACAATCATCTTTTTAGTACATAGGCTTCCAAAAGACTGACTTTGTCCCTGTCTCCTCTGAGAGTGACTTGCTTTTTTGCACAATTTAACAAAGTTTGCTGTGAGCTATGATGACTCCACGGCACTCTACCCGGGGTGACAGAGTGAGAATCTTGTCTCACAAAAAGTAAATAAATAAACAAACAAAGTCACTTCTTAAAGCCCCTGACTTATCAGGAGTGAGTTTTTCTCTTTCTTGGGGGCAATGCAGTTGCAGGGCAGGCTGGCCATCCACAGCTTCTGCATGTTCTGTCACCACAGGGCCTCCTCCTCCAGCTCTCCTAGGACTTGACAACAGAAGTGTCCCTCCTGTTGTCCTCCCTGATTGTTTTCAAAAACAGCTTGTAGTAGCAAGTGTGAGTCTCAGTAAGTCAGGCACCTGTGTCAAAAAGATGCAGAGCAATTCGAGTGAGTGAAGTTACTGGGAGGCAGGTGAGGCTGAGCAAGACATGGGAAATAGCAGCGAGCTGGTGGCCCTGTGCTTGGGCAGCCTGGCTGTTCTATCTGATGGGTGCTCTGCTTGTTGTCCCTTCCTAGTCCCACCTGAGAAAGAACCCACCCACCTACTCCAGCTCCACGTCCATGGCAGCTATCATTGGCAACCCCAAACTCCCATCAGCAGTGATGGACAGGTGGCTGTGGGTGCCAATGCCATCAGCTGAGGAGGAAGCCTACATGGTGTCTGAGCTGCTGGGCTGACAGCCCCTGGTGGGCAGTGTGGCCACCAAGGAGAGGGTCATGAGTGCCCTGATCCAGGCGGAGTGCGTCCACTTCGCTACCCACATCTCTTGGAAGCTATCATCCCTGGTCCTCACACCCAATGTAGATGGCAACCCTGCCAGCAGCAAAAGTTCATTTGGCCACCCTTACACCATCCCTGAGTCCCTGCGGGTGCAGGACAATGCCAGCGACGGGGAAAGCACCTCGGACTGCCCACCCCTGCAGGAGCTGCTACTCACGGCTGCCGATGTCTTAGACCTGCGGCTGCCCGTGAAGCTGGTGGTGCTTGGCTCCTCTCAGGAGTCCAACAGCAAAGTCACAGCTGACGGCGTTATCGCGCTTACACGGGCCTTCCTAGCCGCTGGCGCACAGTGTGTCCTGGTGTCTCTGTGGCCTGTGCCGGTGGCTGCCTCCAAAATGTTTATCCATGCCTTCTACTCATCCCTGCTGAATGGCCTGAAAACCAGTGCCGCCCTGGGGGAGGCCATGAAGGTGGTGCAGAGCAGCAAAGCCTTCTCACACCCCTCCAACTGGGCAGGTAGTGGATGGCTGCCAGCATCCTTACAGCCTCACAGCCCCCAGACGTTATTCCACAGGTGGGGTTGGGGAGGGCATAGCAGGGACAGCCACAGGAGATTCAGGGAGAGAGCCCTGTGTGCTGAGTCTCTTACCTTCCCTCAAACGAGTTTTTCCCTACTGTGGTATTAAGGTCGTGTTTTAGACCAAGGAGTAGCGGAACTATTCACCATGAGTCAATGTAAAACTCCTCCCGACATGACACCCTCATTTAAACTCCAGCTGTAGAACAGAGGTGTGTGGTAGAAAGACTAGACTTGGTCATCAGAAGACTTAGGATTGATCTAGCTCCATGTCTTGGCTGTGTGGCCTGAGATAAGTTACTTACCCTCTCTGAACTGCCGTGTCCTGAGCAGTAGCAGGGAGATGATGATGTTGGTACTGTTAATACTGCCCTAAGCACATCTGAGAGGATCAGTAAGGAGTGAACTGACAGTGACTTGTGAGGCCTGCATGTTCTGAAGACCAATAGCACATGCTGTTAGTGGGCCTTCCTGCAGGGGGCTCAAAGGTCTAGGAAAGGAAGGGACATGTTTCTATGACAACTGATCCCAGGAGATCAGAGAAGGCAGGCACCCAGCCCGTGTTCAGAGCTGCCTCTCAGCTCTCTGCGACACCCTGCTTCCATGAAGTCCCCATGGGGGACTTAATGCAGGAGACTCTAGGACTCTGTTTGCTGCTTAGAACTGGAAGGAAGCTACCTCCTCCCTGCCTTCCTCCTCCGTTCGTCCTATGGAGGAGATGAGCACACACACCGTGGTCTCCCCTATAAGACCTAGGGACAGACAGACACAGACTTCAGGGAAGACAAGGCAGGTCATTCTTTGGGGTAGTGGGCTGAGCCAGGGATTTGGGACCTCTTCCCACCATAACTCACAGTGGCTGGAAGGAAGGAAGCTATTCTCTGCATAAAAGCATGTTGGGCTCACCTGCACAGCTGAACAATATCCATTCTTGAAAGGGTTTAAAAGGAGCCTCATCACCATCTAGTGAGTCAGATGCCCCCTTCTGGTCCCTGAGCGGCTTTCCTGCCTGGTTAACCCTAAGGCATGAGCTGTAGAAACTGGGCAGGGCCGGGGTCTCCGGCTGCCCCGCTGAGGTGCCCTCCCATGCTCTCCGCAGGGTTCCTGCTCATTGGGAATGATGTCAAGCTGAACAGTCCCTCGTCGCTCATTGGCCAGGCCCTCACAGAGATCTTGCAGCACCCAGAGCGCGCGCGTGATGCCTTGCGAGTGCTACTGCACCTGGTAAGGGGCCAGCAGGCCACACCTGGAGTGACTGTCGGAGAAGGGGCCAGCAGGCCACACCTGGAGTGACCCGTGAGAGGAACGCGCTGGGGGTTCCTCTGGCACTGGGCCGTGAGCAGGTGGAGGACACCCCAACTGGGACTGTCTCTAGCCCATTGCTGACTGGCTTCCGCAGACATCCCCTGGTTTGAGGATTGGGCACTCTATGTACAGTGTCATACAGGTGGCAGCAGCAGTCCTCACTGGAACCCACACCCTAGCTGCCACAGGCCATGTGGTTTTGAGCAAGTCACTTTGGTTCTCCAAGCTTTAGTTTCCTCATCTGGAATGGAGACAATAAAATGTTTATTAACATTTCAAGGTCATTGTGAGGACTTGAGAAAATATAAGTACCTGGCACACAGTAGAGTCCCATTAGCTGAGACATGTTATTATTTTATAATCAGATGACACCAGTCCTCCCCTAAACTCAATTGGAAGAAGAGTCCAAGTCTGAACATGCCTTGGCCAGCCTTGCTCCAGGACTGTGGAGCCCAGGCAGCAGGCAGTTGGAGGCCCCACGTCCTCATCTATACATTTAAAAGTTATAAATTGAGCCAAGAAACAGTAACCTAAAACTCACTCTGTCTTTCCATCTTGATAACAACCTGGAGAGCAGTTTCAAATAACTTAGACTTCTGTGCCAGAGAGCCCAGCCCTCAGCTGGCCACAGTACATCCAAGCTCTGTCCAAATCTGACTGGTTGCTGCACATCCTGGCTCCATCCCTGCTCAAGACACATGTAGAGGACCCAGGGCAGGGTCCCACACAGAGCCTGGAAGTGGGCTAGGGCCTGGGTTCCAGGTGGACATTTCCCTTAGCCTTGCAAATTTCTTGCCTCATGGGGAAGGCCCATGCAAGGCCTTCTAGACCTCTCGTGCCCAGGCTGGGTGGTAGCTCCCAATGCACTTTCAGTGACAGACGAGTCATGCACGTGTCTTAAGCCCAGGTTCTGCCTGAAGGAGATTTCCTCCGGGCTGAAGAAATCAACAGGTGAACACAAAAGAACACCCTGACCTGCATCCCTCCCACAGCTCTCAAGCCAGGCTTGAGGTCACGCTTGTGGACAGTGTTAAGCTGACCTCACTGATGTTACTCTGTGTTTGCAAACTGCACAGAGCCTTTAATTGCTCAGGACTAGGCTCCTTCTCAGACTGCTTTCCTTGGGCATCCTCTACTCATTAGGCTTCCTTTCCCCAGTCCAGGTTCAGCTGCCCCCACGCAGCACTCAGGCATGTCTCAGGGCTATTCTCTTCTTCTTTACCTTTGTCTTCTAGAGTGGGTGGGTCAAGTTCACCTGCACCTACTTTCTTCTAACTACTCCTGGGTCTCCTTGGCTGTGCTGGGCAGCGTGTCTCCAAGGCCATTCTTGCCTGAGGGACAGCCCAGGGGGCTGGTCACCTGTCATGCCCAGGAAGGCTCTTTCCTCTTGGCTAGTATGAGTGCACACTTCCTCCTGCCTGGACACCTGGCCCCACTATCCCTGTGTTTCACTGTAAGGAAAGCCTGGGGTGACATTTAGACAACTCTCATTCCCCTCCAGGGAGAGCACATGCCACAGGCCATTCAGTGGCTCAGGATGGACAGAGTTTCCCCTACAGAGAGGCCTGTGGGGAGGCCCCGTGACAGCTGTGTGCAGCACTGTTGAAGTGCTCCCTCGGGTGGAGTTAATGTAGTAGTTACTTGAGTTAATTCAGCCCACAAGTGCCAGACAGAAGATGGGGATTGGAGACTAGGGGGCGGACACTTTATGGTGGAGGGGGAGGAGGTGTAGGCTCCAGAGGGGGAGTCAGGGGCTGGGGGAAGAAAGACATTGCCAGCTGAGGCCCTGGCATGGGCATGTTTGGTGGCCATGTCTTGAAAAGCCTGGGGTTCATCTTCGTGAGTGGGAACCATTATGTGGTTTGAGGCAGGCACCTGACCTGAGATTTGTTTGCAGACGAATCCCTTCAGTGTCTGGAGTGAAGAGCCTAGAGTGAGGGCCATGGCTTAGGGCAGGTCCAGCATCCTTCAGTCACATCAGCCCTCGCTAGTTTGGATTATACAATCTGTCCTGTCTGCACACCCCTTTGTGAGAGGTCCCAGTGCTATGTCCCAGGCCTGGGCATGTATGTGGGTTGCCTGGGGGTAGCAACAGTCAGCTGCTTCACCCCTGGGGCTCTGTGTGCCCTTAAGGCCACACAGGGAGAAACCAGGGCCAGCCCAGTCAATGTCCCATTGCCCCACCAGGTGGAGAAGTCCTTGCAGCACATCCAGAATGGGCAACACAATGCCATGTACACATCCCAGCAGAGCGTGGAGAACAAAGTGGGTGGCATCCCTGGCTGGCAGGCTCTCCTCACTGCCGTGGGCTTCCGACTGGATCCCCCGGCCAGCGGCCTGCCGGCGGCTGTCTTCTTCCCAACCTCTGACCCGGGTGACCGGCTGCAGCAGTGCAGCAGCACCATCCAATCCCTGCTGGGTGAGCGGGGCAGCAGGGCTGCGGGGGCGGGGGGGGGGCCTCTGCGGCCAGGCTGACAAGCAGCTGTGGCCCCTGCATTCTTGAGGACACTGCAACTCACTGCTAGGAGAGTATCCTGAGCAGTGGCGAGGGGTCCTGGGCACAGGCTTCTGATCTAGAGGAAACAAGAGCACCTGATCTTTCTGGCCAGTCATCTGCCCAAGCTCAGCCCTTTCTCAAAGACATGTGGCTGCATTGGCTGCAGTTGATACTGCCACCAGCAGCTGTGGCTCTGACAAAGCCATGTGGCCAACAACCCAGAGGGAATCAAGGTGCTCGACTCAGAGAGAGCTGTGCTACCTGAGATGTGAGGCAGGGTCCTGGGAATATGACCAGAGAGGACTGTGGCGGGATCAGGACTTACCTGTCCTGCCACCTGCCTTCCTCCGAGACCGCACTATTCTTTTCTAAATCATATATGAATCCATATGTCTGGCTGTGCTGAACTTTTGAAAAAAGCTACCAATGCTGAGCATTTGGGGCTCTTCCCCTGGGATAGTGGCAGGACTGTGGGTGCAGAGACCCCTTAATAACTTCCACTTCCCTCTCCTTGACTTAGGTCTACCCAATCCTGCCCTTCCAGCCCTCTGCAAACTCATCACTGCCTCGGAGACGGGCGAGCAGCTCATTAGCCGGGTAAGTCAAACCTGGACAGCTGAACCCAGGCCTGAGGGCCGGAAAGGCAGAATGGCTTGGCCTTAAATAGAAGCCTGCAAGTAAATGCAGTCACACTGCCTTTGTGATTAGAAGGAAAAAGCGAGGGCTGGGAATGAGAGAACAGCCCTCCCTGGCAGTCAGGCACAGAGAACCAAGTTCTCCCAGTGTTCTGAGTGCCAAGCCCCAGAGCACTGAGGGCCTTCAGAGGATGCTTCTGGGTTCCCTGTCACCTGTAGTGTCAGGGTATCTTTCTGATCTCTCCATTCAGTGGTCTCCTGTACCTTGTCATCCCCACTCCCACTTTTTCAGCTGACTGGCAAGCGTTACAGCCACCTGCCCCAAGCCAGCAGGTGCAAGGCTAGCCCACCAGGTTGGCTGCAGGTGTCCAATACTCACTGTCTTATCAAAGCTTGTACCGTGCTGGAAACAAAATAGTCACTGAGGCTCAGCAGTGTACACAAAGTCGTCTGTAGTGCAATATACTGTTCAGCAGTGTTTTAAAGATGTGTTTTCCCTTAGGGAAATGTAGGTCTAGTTCTGGAATTGGGAAGAGTCTAATGCTTAGCATCATGTAGGCGCTTCGCGTACTCCTTGGTAACTCAATACTGACTATTGAGGGTCTGGAATAAGCCCTGGGGGCAGCCTCAACAGGGGTGCTTCTGTGCCTTAAAGAGCACAGAGAAATTTCACGATTCATGTTAGACTCCAATAATTTGAAAAAGCAATAGGCATTGTTATTAGAGATATTTTTCAGCAGATTTCATTTTAAGCAGACATTTATTTCTATGTGGAAATAGAGCTGCTCCATCCTGGATTAACCTTTGCAATTCTGAATGGTGCCTGGAGCCTACTCTGACCTGGAGCTGTTTCTGCCTGGATTTATAACCTAGAACCCCACTCAGTGACCTGCCCCTTTCGTTGAGTTCCTGCTCATTTTGTAATAAGTGTGTTATACCTCTTGTTGCATAGCTTCAGGAAGACACTTCCAGAACCATCTCCTTTTGAAAACACCCTGAACTGCAGAAGTCTATAGGACCATGTTCTACAAAAAGAGGAAGCAAGCATTATATTTGTAGAGCTAGGTTGAAAACCCAGTCACTTAATTTCTTGCTTTTGGTAGAGCACAGGGACTTTCTGTCTGACACAGGGCCCCGGAAGGGTGCTGAGGCTGCCTCCAGGCTGAGCAGCTGGTGGGCCCTTTCACGGATCCCTCTCAACCAGGGTCTTTGGTTTACAGAGTGGCCTATAAACCACCGCCCTGTGCCCCTTCCTGCTTGAGCCTCTGCTGGCAAAAAAGGGCAGAGCCTGGCTTACCCAACCCTGAGCCCCTCGTGTGGCCCCATGCACAGCTGGCCTGGGTGTGGCTGTTCATTCTCCTGTGTCCCCTGCTGCCTCTTGCTACTCTCCCCTCCCGGTCAGAGCCTCAGGCCTAGTGCGGCACTTTCTGAAGCAGTGATCAGCTTGCGTTGCTTAACAGCCTGTGCTTGAGTTCTAAACTGTTTTCTTTCTCTCTCTTTTTCTTATAATCTGCTGGCCGAAGGCTGTTAAAAATATGGTTGGAATGGGAGTACTACTTTAAGTAGCAGCTGTTGTCAGGTGAGCCCCTCAACCCGCCCACGCCCCAGGCCCGCTGCGCACTCTGAGCTTGGTGTGCGATGCTCTAAGGGAGCCACAGGGGCTGCGAAGCTCCAGGAGGGCCCAGGCCCTCCCTCTGCTCTGCTCCCCATCCTGCTCCACCTTCTTGCATTCTTGATTTGACCTTTTAAGTGCACCGGCATGACAGGGGCAGAACCAACTTTAAATGAGCAACACCCTGGGAACCTGCACCAGACCCCTGAGTAGAGGTTAGAGACCAGGAAGTGTGAAACACCACAGACCCCCACATGGGCCACATGGGATCTTCCTTGAGCGCTGAAGCACCGAGGGTTCCTCTTCACCATTTATTTCAAGATCCTAAAGATGACTTAAACAACTAAGTAAAAATCGAGGGAGGTGACCAGTCCCCGAACATACCCCTTTCTACTCCACAACCCCTGATGTGAGGCTGGAAGCAGAACCCTTGACCGTGACATTCCAGCCCTGGAGGACACGTAGCCTCTCCCGCCCTGCACAGCCTCTGGTCCCACTGACCTGTGAGCTTCCCACAGAGAGGCCAGCAGGACGCTGGGCATGAAAGCACCTTCAAAAGAATCTCAAATCCCATACATGGCAAAGGGTTGTTAGTGATGACAACGATGAGCAACATAGGAATGACTTGGGGTCGAGTCCTGAGGTGGGCTGGAGGGAAGGAGACACAGGGCGGACGGTGCTGATGTCTGCCCTCCTTCCTCAGCTCCACCAGGTGCTGGTTCAGCTCCAGGCCGGCGAGAAGGAGCAGGACTCTGCCTCAGCCCCCATTCAGGTCTCCATCAGCGTCCAGCTATGGCGGCTACCGGGATGTCACGAATTCTTAGCAGCTCTAGGTAGGACAGAGCATCTTGGATTTAATGAGTTTATGTAATTCTGGTTTTCTAAAATCTTGTTTTCCTCTGGTTTCTTTTGGGTGAAGTTGATAGACCCTTAGGGAACTTATCTCAATATTTTATTAGATATTTTATTATTTTAAAATACAGTAGAGGCTCGGCGCCTGTGGCTCAAGCTGCGAAGGTGCCAGCCACATACACCTTAGCTGGCAGGTTTGAATCCAGCCTGGGCCGGCCAAACAACAATGACGGCTGCAACCAAAAAATAGCCCTGCCTTATGGTGGGCACCTATGGTCCCAGCTGCTTGGGAGGCGGAGGCAGGAGAATTGCTTAAGCCCAGGAGTTTGAGGTTACTGTGAGCTGTGATTTCACAGTACTCTACCCAGGGCGACAGCTTGAGGCTCTGTCTCAAAAAAAAAAAAAATAAATAAATAAAATAAAATAAAAGACAGTAGAACCTCTGTAAGTCAACCACCCAAGGGATTGTAACAAGCTGGTCAATACAGAGGTGGTCAGCATCAGGAACTAGGCCTGCTGTACTGACTCGTACATGGGGGCCATGTCTGCTCCATGAAAATTAGGTCAACTTAAGGAGCTGGTCAACTAAGGAGGTTCTACTCTAGTAAACTCAAAGATTCTAGTGCTTTTGCATGATTCTCAAATGGCCCTCCAGCTTTGTCTCATTTCCTCCCTCCTCCCACCCTCCCCCCCTCCCCCCCAAGGATGTCATCTCTTTCATTTGCACACAATGCCCTAATATCAGTCTGCTAAATTCCAGCTTTGTTGGCAGTCAAGAATCATTAGGAACTAAAGAAAACTAAAACTAAAAATAAAATAATATTTTAAATATCAGTTTCCATCATTGGCTGCAGGAAACTGGAAGGAAAACAATAGTATGGAAACTACCTCTGATTGACCACAGGCACCTAGAAATGCACACAGCAGGGTCCTGGGCCAGTCCAGGACACTCACTTGCCCTTTTTCATCATTTGTGACATGCTGTCACAGTGTCTAACATATTACTCCAGCAGGTACGTTTGCTGATAGAACACAAGAGGCTGTCTGTGAGCCTCTCTTCTTTCCACTTATGTGCCTGGTGACTTGCTTTCTTTAGAACACTGTTATATATCGGGCAAGTTCTAGGCACCAGAGATGCAACAGTGAGCAAAAGATAAAAAGCCCTGCCCTCCTAGAGTTTGCATTCCAGTGGGAGAACGTGAACAAACTCAATACCTCCAGTCCCCAGGGGAGCACCCTGGTATGAAGGAGCCTGAGACAGGCAGAAACTGGGGTGGAAGGGAGCCAGGGCAGGCCTCGGGGGCACTGCAGGTATTTACGGGAAGGGCCAATGGGAGGAAGTAGCCATGTGTGGAGCCAGGGGACTGGGCCTGGTGGTAGGGAGAGGAAGCAGAGGGCAGATCCTGTGGGCTGAAGCCGGAGGAAGGCCTCTGGAGTTTAACTTGAAGGAAGTGGACAGCCGTGGGACTAGGGCACAGTCTGACTTCACTGTTACAGGGAGGAGCCATCAGACATGGCAGGGCAGTAAGTCCTTAAGAAGGAATTTTTCTTCCCACTTGTAAAGCCTCTGTATTCAGTGTTGGGCCGTCTTGTCTGACCTGGCCATGTGACCTTTCCCAGCCCCCTTCAGCTTTGGGCTGGGCTCCGTTTGTTTTCAGACACCTTGTATCTTTCGAAGGTAAAGGGGGAGCCCACAAAGCCCCAAGGGAGTCTGCATCCCCCTCAGTTAGACACTTCACATCATTTACAAGTGGTACTACTTGCTTTTTGCTTTTCTCCCTATGGATTGAAAGCATAATCTTTATGGTATAAACATAGTAAATTTATACCTAAATAATTGTGGCCAGTAGCAAATGGAGGCAAGCGTGAGAGGCCAGGTTCTATCTTCCCTTCTGTGACAGGCTTCTTGAGGCCAGGGACACAGGTTAAGTCAACAAGAAGACAAAGCTGAGACCTTTCTTTATAAATGAAGGGCCTGAGCCTCCCTAGGGTGGTGGCCCTTTTCTGGACCCGGGCCTGTCACTGGGCACGGAGTCTGGGTCTGGCTTCTCCCCAGCGAGACGCACTTGTGGGTACCTCTGTGATGTCTCTTAATAAGTCTAAGTGCTGTGTCAACAGCTCGTTAGCTGGCTATCTACTCAGAAAGCTCCGTGCTCTTTGTCATACCCCCTCTGAGTCTCATTAGAATCAGGGAGAGGCACCCCGGGGCTTTGGCAGAGGTAGAGCAGAGTCCCTGAACAGTGGTTCATCCAAGAACAGAGATTCTCCATGGTCAGAGCTCCCTTCAAACCCCATGGTGACAGACACTGAACACAGACATTGTCCTTGCCCTTGACACTTTCCACCTTCCCATGCACCGGCTTTGAGGTCCTAATGCTGAATGAAGTGGCCAGTTATTTTGTCTTGGACAGTCTTTAAGTAAACTGTTCCTTTGTGAAAGAATGGGGGAAAAAAAAGTATTAGTAAGCCTGCGTTCTGGTTCCCAGCTCTCAAGAATATAGCCCAGAGTGCTCCTTGAAGGGACAAGCAGAGCCAGGCGGGGGGTCTGCACACAGCACCCGGGGGCTGTGCTGAATGGTTGTTGGGGGCGAGGTAACCTGGCCTTCTGCATGCACGTGACTGACACATGGAAACAGGGAGAAGCCCCAGACTAGGGGCTTACTGATGGCCTTGCGGGTGTTCCCATGACATTGTACAAGCTGCAGCTCGGGTCACGTTCAGGATGTGGAATCTTCCGTAAGGAAGCAGATGTTTATATTTTTCGCTCCTCCAGGTTTTGATCTCTGTGAAGTTGGTCAGGAGGAAGTAATCCTAAAAACCGGGAAGCAAGCCAACTGCTGGACCGTGCACTTCGCTCTGCAGGCCTTGCTGTCTCTCTTCGGTAAGGCCGCCCTTAGCGCCAGCCTCCGACCCCTCCAGGAAAGGGGAAGAGACTGGGGTAAACATTTTTGTGTGTATGTGTTAGGTACTGTTCAAGAGTAGTAAACAAAAACTCTTTTGGAACTTAAAATCAATAGGGCAGACAGACAGTCAAAACGTGTATGGTATGTGCGGGGGGATTGGCAGTTCCTATGAAGAAAACTAAAGCAGGGTAAGGCACTAGAAAGTGAGGGGGTTGTAGCAGAGCAGACAGGACATGGTCACTCTGTGCCTGTCCCTCCGCGGGGCCTGACAGAAGCAGGTGCCCAGGTCACACAGGCCTTGGGGGAGGCTTCAGGACTTGGGGGCACACCCAGCTTGACTGATGTTCTCAAGGAAAGAGCTGGCTGCTTTGTGAAGGGTAAATGTTGGCTCCAATGGGGACCATGGTTTGCAGGCAGAACCAACAGGATTTACCGAAGGATGTGTGTCACGACTGAAAGGCTCGAAGGGACACCGATTTTTGGAACAATTGCCAGAGTGAGATTGCCTTTGGCTGAAGTCAGGGTAGTGGCAGAAGAAGTGGGTTTGAGTCCCCCTCAGACATGGTTACCATTGAAATATCTACTTGACACATTCACAGGCAGCTGGTTGTATGGTTTGGAGTTCAGGGGAGGCGGAGGGAGAAACATGCACAGAACCATCCAGGAGTGCGTGCAGGTCAGAGGGGAAGAGGACTATGTCCTGAGGGCATTCCGTGGTTCAAAGGTTACGATAATGAGAAGGGGTCTGAGAAGGAGTGGTCGATGCGGACAGAACCGAGCAGTGGACACTGCCCTTGGTAGCAGGGCCTCACTGGGGACCTTTATAAGAATGGATGGGGACAAAGCCTGAGTGGAGTAGCATCTGTGCCTATAAGGATGTTTGTGATTTTTTAAAGAAAAATTAAAACCAGATCGAATTCTAACTGTCCCACTCTGTTTTGTGCTTAGATTCTACGGAGCTACCCAAGCGCCTCAGCCTCGACAGCTCCTCCTCCCTGGAGTCTCTGGCTTCAGCTCAGTCTGTTTCCAACGCCCTGCCCTTGGGCTACCAGCACCCTCCCTTCTCTCCCACCGGTGCGGACAGCATCGCCTCAGATGCCATTTCTGTATACAGTCTGAGCTCTATCACCTCCTCCATGAGCTTTGTCTCCAAACCTGAGGTGGGGTCAGAGGGCGGAGGCCCCAGAGGATGGCAGGACCATGACCGGTCCAAGGGTGCTTACCCACAGCGATCCACCCTGCCTCGGAGCCAGATGTCTCCCCAGACCCGCCCTGCAGGCAACAAAGAGGAAGAAGAATACGAAGGGTTTTCCATCCTCAGTACTGAGCCTTTGGCAGCCTACCAAGAAAACAGGACAACTCGCTTCTCATCAGATCACAAGCAATCTAGAGTCGGGACAGCTGGAGCTGTGAAAGTTTCGGTAAGCTCCAAAGGGAGCATAAGCACTCCAAATTCTCCAGTTAAAATGACTCTGATTCCCAGCCCAAACTCACCCTTCCAAAAGGTTGGAAAACTAGCAAGTTCAGATACAGGAGAATCGGACCAGTCTAGCACAGAAACAGATAGTACCGTGAAATCTCAAGAAGAAAGCAACCCAAAGCTGGATCCACAAGAGTTGGCCCAGAAGATTCTAGAGGAGACGCAGAGTCATCTCATTGCAGTGGAACGTCTTCAGAGGAGTGGCAGTCAGGTGAACAAGAGTAACAATCCAGAAGACGGCATCTCGGTGCCAAATAGTGCTGCCGTCTTCAGAGCATCAGAGACAAGTGCGTTCAGTAAGCCTATCCTCTCCCATCAGAAGAGTCAGCTGTCACCAGTCAGTGTTAAACCAAAGCCCCCAGCCAGGAGCTCATCCCTGCCCAAGGTGAGCTCCGGATACAGCAGCCCCACCACCTCCGAGACGTCTATCAGAGACAGCCTGAGCCAGCTCAGTGGCGGGCCATCACCTGGCTCTGACTCCCAGACTTCACTGATGGACCAGCCCCTCTTCAAACTGAAGTATCCCAGCTCTCCTTACAGCGCTCACATTTCCAAATCACCAAGGAATATGTCCCCAAGCTCAGGCCATCAGTCTCCTGCCGGCAGTGCTCCGTCCCCAGCTCTCTCCTACTCCTCAGCTGGTTCTGCTCGTTCGAGTCCAGCTGATGCTCCTGACATAGACAAACTGAAAATGGCAGCCATTGATGAAAAGGTGCAGGCTGTCCATAACCTGAAGATGTTTTGGCAAAACACACCCCAACATTCTCCGGGACCAGTGAAAATCTTCCGTGGGACCCCTGGAACGATGACTTCCAAAAGAGATGTCCTCAGTCTGTTAAATTTGTCACCAAGGCACGCCAAGAAGGAGGAAGGAGTTGATAAGCTTGAACTGAAGGAGTTGTCTCTGCAGCAACCCGAGGAAGCACCACAAAAAGCCCGTCCCAATGGACACTGGCACACTGAGACCACCACACTGAGCACGCTGCCGCTGCCCACCGGCCCTCCTGCCGGGGCCCCTGCACGTCCTTTGAGACTTCCCTCTGGAAACGGCTACAAGTTCCTGTCCCCAGGAAGATTTTTCCCTTCTTCCAAATGCTAAAGCATCTTTTATACCAACTGAGTCAGAGTGGAAAAGCCCATAGAAAAGGGCTTGGTATTCCCTTCAGCCTGTTCCCTTATCTGGGTACAGTCACCCCACAAGGCCACCAGCGCCACCTCACCATGGTGTGCTCCCTGGGTGAGGAGCAGCCCTACCGTGCCCAAAGGCCAACACACGCACAGACACACACAGACACACACGTGTGCACACACAGACACAAAGACACACATAGGCACACACACACTGGTGACTTCTCTGGACATCTGGGCCAGAGTCACCAAAAGCCAGGACTTCCGTAGGGTCAGTACAGGAGGCTCATGGAATTTTCTACACACACTTCACCAAATGTTTACCTTTGAACTCACTGTTTCTCATCTTTGATATAATTCTTCAACAGGATTTTGTACAAAAATGGTCATAGTTCTGGGGTGGGGAGAGGAAAGGGAGCACATATTTTGCTAAGAGGTGTATATTCTGTACCTTTTATACACAGAAATACAAATAGAGCTTTTTTTTTTAAGGCTTTCAGGTGCTGGTTGGGGGCGGGATATATAAAATCCCCCTAAGTTGAATTCTACACAAAAGCGTTATATTAGCCTGAACCAGAATAATGGTTTAAAAAATGCCAATGATTTGTAATTAAATTGAAGCAATGTCATTTCGTGACAGTGTGACATCACAGCAGTGATGCAATAACTAACAGTGAAACCGAGCTTCCATCCTCAGCTGCTCTGCTCCACTGAGCTCTGCAAACGCCCTCCGGGCCCCACTACCAACCAAACTTGAATTTTCTTAAAAAATGTATGTAACTCGTATCCAGGCATTTTAGAACTATGGAATTGTGATTTAAAATGCAACTTTGTGCTTTTAAAACATTACTGACCTTTTTTGTACGTGGATAAACAACTTGGTTTTATTATCAACAGTGCTTGGCATTTATAGATATTATTTTTAAAAGCTCAAAAAGTTTTTTAAAACATCAAATTTTGAATAATCATCAATAAGTAATTATCAAGTTTGGAGGGAAAGGTTGAAATTACTATTTCCTTATAAGCAAAAAGAAAAAAAAAAAAAAGTCCCATGGCTAACTAGATTTAACCAGAATCTAGCTTTTTAGGTCCTATGCCCTTTCATTAGCTCTTAATTTTATGCTCTTTCCCCAGCTCCAGGCCCCTACGCCCTCTTCTGTCTAAACCCACTGCCAGTTTCCCACAGTCCCAGCACCCACCTCCGTGAGCTACACCCTCCTCTTCCTCATGGCTGTCATGCTCCTGCTGTCTGAAGGACAAGTCCCCTCCTCCGCCATGGAAGACTAATGTCAGTATTCTGACAAGTGAGGGGTCTTTTGCTGGGATATACATCTGAATTATTATAAACAAGGAAAGATATTTATCACAGGAAATGAAGCTGGACTTTCCCTACAGCTATGACAATATACTTAAATTGTTGCCAGCTTGGGGCAAGGCAAGCAAATAGTCTAATTAGAGGTAACCATTAATTTATTTTAATAAAAAAGTGAAATGCTAAAAATCATATTAGTACTAAGTTTAGTTGGAGAATTTAAATAAGTGGGGGTTTTTTTGTTGTTGTTTTGTGTTTTTAGAGACAGGGTCTCACTCAGTCACCCAGGATAGAGTGCAGCTGTGTCATCATAGCTCACTGCAGTCTCAAAACTCCTGGGCTCAAGTGATCCTCCTGCCTCAGATTTCTGAGTAGTTGGGACTATAGGCATATGCCACCATGCCTGGCTAATTTTCAAATACTTTTTATAGGGATAAGGTATGACTTATCCCTATAAAAAGGGATAAGGTATGACTTATCCCTATAAAAAGGGATAAGGATAGTGTCACCCAGGCTGGTCTTAAACTCCTGGGCTCAAGCTGTCCTCCTGCTTGAGGACAGCTTGAGGACAGCTAGTCCCTCCTGGGACTATAGGCATATGCCACCATGCCTGGCTAATTTTCAATTTTTTATAGGGATAAGGTCTGACTTATCCCTATAAAAAGGGATAAGGATAATGTCACCCAGGCTGGTCTTAAACTCCTGGGCTCAAGCTGTCCTCCTGCTTCAGCCTCCCATAGCGTTGGCATTACAGGCATGAGCCACCACACCTGGCCTCCATAAGTATTGTTTAGGTTTTATTAAAATCCTACTACCCTCACTGTGAGGTTATATTACACAAAGGTGGGCAGCCACCTAGCCCAGGAGAGCAGCAACACATGGGGTGAGCATGAGGGGCCTAGCAGGACTTATGTCAAGACCCCCAGATGGAGTTTTAACCTTGGGTAGGACCTCACTTTGTAAGCACAGACTGACCACTTCATCTGCTCCTCAGTGTATTCCTCTGAAAAGAAAGGATACCATTTATTCAATTTGTGTTATTCTCCTAAGCTACATGATAGAGGTTTCTCATTTAAACCAACAGCCTTATTGACAAAAACAAACAATAAGGATGTCATAGTCTAACCCTGATCCCAAAACTAAAACCAGAAATATTTTATAAAGAAACAAGAATTGTAAGACTGTCTTTATGTTAGTAGGGGGAAAATGATAATAGTAATACTGTAGCAAATGAAAGCCAAATTTACAGCACTGTGCATTTAGCTAAATCAGGTCCTCAGCAGTAAAAAGTAACCTCAAATTTCTAGATCCATATGCGAATGGTTAGGCTGTCCCTTTCTCAGCAAAGCTCTCACAGCCTCTTTCCCAAGTGCCAAGGATCCCTGGAGTAAAAGCCTGGGGTCCCTATTTGCCCACCTCTCGCCGACATCCTCCACCACGTGGACCGCTTCCTGTGGTTACCAAGCCAGCTAGGAGGACTTGTGGACTCTAACCTGGTTTAGTCCTAAGTACATTGTTGTTTAGGTTTCATATTAAAGAGCCAAATGGTATATGTGATTTTTTTTTTGTCCTAGATCTAAGTTTCACTGAAGGGAAAAGGAAGGTGATAAAATGATAGGACGAATCTAAAGATCACGACGGAGTCGCCACTTCTTTATGTTACTGTAAGTCTTGGTGTTTCTGAGTGAAATGGATGTGAAATCGTAAAATCGGGGTCAATTTTTCAGGCTACCCTGAAAAAAGTATGCTCTTAAAATTATGAGAGATTGTATAACTCACAAATATTTCTTTGGGGTTGGCGAGTATGACCCACAGGCTAAGAATGGATTTCACCTTTCCAAATGGTTACGTAAGGATCGACGTAATATTCTTAATTTTGCCTCTTGGCTCTTACAGCCTAAAATACCTAGTACCTGGCCTTTTAAGGAAAAGTTTGTTGACTCCTGGCATGGATGACAGACAACATAATCATTCCTGTTTTTTTTCTACAATCTAGGAAGAGAGAATGTAGTGGCTACATTGGCTGGTGTGCCTGGGAACCCTGAGCATTGAGGGTCACCTGGATGAAAGCAAATGACCCCTGCATAGCCACGGGCTCCTTGCCCCTTTGGGGAAGAGTCAGTGGATGTGGGGAATACTTACAAAAACAATTTATGCTCTCCATTTGAGTAGATACATCTCCTTTTAGTTCCAGAAACTGGACTGCCCTACCCTACTCTGCCCAAGTCAGACGCGGGTACACAGAAGACAAGCAGTACCAGTCTGTGGTAGAGACCTCAGGGTGCCACAGACCAAGGGGGTATGAACTATTCAGATGCTCTGATAGTTTTTAACTAAGTCAAAATGCCGAGAGAAGATACTTCTAAAACTTAATGTTTTGATCATTTTGATTAATTAATAAGCAGCAAAATGAAATAGTTCTCACCCCCATCCCATTTTTTAAATCTCGTGGTCCACACTGATCCTTGCTGGGTTTCACCAGGAGGTGCCACCCACACTATCCTGACCATGACCATGCTCTCGTCTGTCCCAGTGACTGTCCAGTCGGGCAAGCACTGAGTGACTGTCCAGTCGGGCAAGCACTGTAGTAAGTCCCTGGTCCATGCACGTCCCCTCGTCTCCCAGCCACGCACACTTGCAGACCCATAAGGAGAAGTGTAGCCTTGATAATTTTCGTTCAGGTTGGACAAATATCATGCAATAATCTGGTTTGCTTTTAATAAGTAGGCAAAAAGTAAAAATTGTATAATTTTCATCACATATTTTGTTGTTTTATCTAAAATGAGTGTACATGTGGTTTGTGAACTGGGCCTTGTTTGTTCCGGATCCTTTAGAGATGTTCCGGGTCGGGACACCTGTTGTCCCCTGTCCTCTCCTCAGAAACCTTCCCCACTCGGCATTCACGTTCCTTATATGCAGCGTTACCCATCTTTGGCCTATGTGGACTTTTTTGTAAATTACCCGGTTTCCAGATGGCATTAAACTTCTTATATTATGAAATTTACCATGTAAAAAGAACTTCATATTTTTATTGAGATTGCTAAGGCACTTGGCCTTCTTCCTTTGTGATTTCAGTGTCTATTAAAGCATGAATTCCCTCAGTTTTAAGTGCTGTTATCTGAATCACTTTCTACACACATTTCGCACTAGGTTTCTACACAGATTTCCTAGGTTTCTTTGCCATACACAGAGTGGTGATGTGTCGGTAATGAGCTGGTATCTTTGTCTGGAGTTCTGTCTGCATCTGTAAACCATAGCCTCACAAACACCAGCTGGAGAACCCGAGAAGGTGCACCGCAGAGCTGTGCTGCTTTCTCTGGGGCACTGAGCACCTGTTGGGAGGAGATGATTTAGATGGCTAAACCCTGATAGGGGGAGGGCCAGAAAATTCTACAGCTGGATAATTGTTTAGACCATATCTAAAGAAACTTCCAAGGAAGTATTCCAGAAAGAAAGAAAAAGCAATCCTCTATGTAAAAGTGTGAGAAGCATGAAGGAATAGAGAAGACCTAGGCTAATGTGAATACGTTAAATCAAATATTGACGGTAAGACAAGAGTAATGTTTGATTTGGGTAATAATAAAAATACCTCTTATAAGGGTGCATGTGAAATTTACTAAATGTAGAATATAAATGTCTTAACACAATAACTAAGAAAATACCGTGAAGGCTATGTTAACCAGTTAGATGAAAATATTTCAAATTGTATATAAAACCAGCATATTGTACCCCACGATTGCATTAATGTACACAGCTATGATTTAATAATAAAAAATAATAATACCTAGGTCATCATATGTAAAACAGTAGAATGACATAAGTTTAGGAAGACAGTGTAGATTATTTTTGGAATAAGTTAATATGTGCAATCAGACACACACAAGTAGAAGTAGGGAGTTATATTTCCAAACTAGTTAGTGGAAGAAAAATACATTAATTTTTTAAAAACCTTGATCAAGCTAAAGGAATAGAAAAAGGAACAAAAGCAACCTTTAAAAGGCAGGACAAATATAAAATAAGATGAAAGAAATAACATTATCAGTAATCATCATCATGCCAGTGACCTAAACAAAAGGCAGCTGTCCTGTCCGGAAAGGCAGTGTGCCGTGCGCTCTTTAGAAAGCTGCACACTATTGGAAAATCCACCATCATCAGCAAGAGACCCACCAAAGCACAGGGGCCTCCAATGGTTGGAAGCAAAAGATCATCAAAATACATATTAAAGGGCACTAATGAAGAAAGATCATTTCCTAATGATAAACTTAGCAAAAAGGCAAAATTCTAAATTTGTGTGCAGCTAACTAGATAGCCTCAAAATTCATAAAGAAGAAAATGGCAAAACTACAAGTTTGGAAAAATACACCGTCACCATGAGAGATTTTAAGCCACTACTCTCAGTGATCGGTAGATCAAGCAGACAGAAGATGAGAAAGCATTTGGGGAGCTTAAACAATTCAGGGGACAGGCTTATGAGTGGAGTTATAGAGGACCTGGTCTCCGGTAGTGAATCCACCTTCTCACGTACACTTGCACTGTTTTATGGAAATAGACTGCGTACAGGTCAGAATGCAATACAGTTAAGTTCAACATCAAACCAAATCACTTAGATGTTTTAAAATTCACTAGCATACGAACCATGGAAAAACTCATAACGAAATGAGAAGATGCTACATAACAAAATCGGTAGATGGCCCCAGAGCCACCTTGGGAGGTTCTGCAGTTTACCTTTATTAATGACAAAATTGTTTCTTAATTTGTTCCACATAAGCCTAGAAGTTTGCACAGTGGACTCCAAACAAATCTCACTTTTACCCAATAAAGTAAAATATAGATTTATTTTTATTTCTGCCTACCTACTATTTTAAGGAAAAGTATAAATTATGATAGCTTAAAAATAAATTTATAATTTCATAAAAATTAATGGAATTCAGTGTTTTAAAGAAAATTTTATATTTATAGTTTATATTTGAGAGTATTATTCAAATTAAGTGACTGCAAGAACCCCAATCATCAAGGAAAGACACAGGTCCTACGCAGCAGTGCTGTGACGTTAGGGTGCTGGCGGACGTTAGGAAAGAATAAAAACTGCTAAGCTAAAGTACCAAAAAGTTAGAAAAGAGAGAAAAAACGGAAAGGTCAGACACAAAAGAAAGTAGAAGGTCAACTTGGACAAAATTTGCCAAAAAGGCAAATCAAATATACTGATTTCTGGGAAGGGTGATGGTATGTGGTAGGGGACAGAAAGGGACAAGGGAGAGAAGGAAAGGGGACAAAAGGGAAGATGCAGCTGAAACTGAAACATCAGAAAACACTATGAACAATGCTCATGCCAATCTATGTGACGATGCAAAGTGACACCTTACGTGGTTTAGGCTTACGTTCATAACTGGGGTATCTAGAAATGCAGAGACGGGGGCCACACCTGCAGGGCAGGGGTACTGCCCTGACATCAGGTGATGGATTAAAACACCAACACGCTGTAACGTACAATTTTACTTATTTTTCACAAGAAATTTAAGAACAAGTGAAAAGTATTGTCAGTAACCATATAATAATGGATTAGATAAACTTTTAGAAAAAGATGGTAAAGTTCTGAAGAAAAAGATAAAATGCAAAATTGGTGGAAAAGAAGTTACAAGAAACTTAAATCGGTGGTTACAACTCCTTATCCTTACCCAACTTTACAATTCAGATTTTAAAAGTTTTAGGGGCCAGTTAATTGCTTAGAAAATATAAAAATAACAAATGATATCCAAATCATTTCATGATGCTATTCTCAATTCTAAAGCCAACAGAAAAAAGAAAATGCAAGGCCCATTTCATTTCTGGACCTAGACATAAAAATCCTAAATAAAATATTGGCCATCGAATCTCTGAATTGTTAAAACTAAGAAAACAAATCTGAAAGTGTGTCTATACACACAACTGAGGTTTACACACAACTGGCCTTCCTAAGGGGCTGGAGCTCCGGCCCTAAAGGGGCATCATCGATAACACTGGTGTACGGAAAGCCAGTAAGCACTGAACTGGGGACAGTGAATGACGTCTACAGTTTCACAAGAAGCAAAGTCTATTATACTTCTATTATGCAGCGAAATGTCAATGTAAAGGGAATTCCGAGCAATTCTACCATTTCTGAAGAAACAATGTAAAAACTATATCCTGCTATTACTGTTAAAATAGACCTTTATTTTAGTACAACAATCTATAGATGAAATATGAATGTTAAGGAAGCACATGCAAGGATTTATAAGCACAGTAATGTCCCTATTACCTTGGGAAATACAATTTATGTTCTGAGCTGCTGCTAAAGAATTTGCATATTCAGCTGTGGGAGACATGTTTTGTCAGATGCTTCCTTAGAAGGAGAGAATGGTCCTTGATGAAGAGTAAGGACTGATACTTGCTGGGTTTCACCAGGAGAGCAGGTGCCACCTACACTATCCAGACCATACTCTCAACCACCCCAGGGCAAGCACTGTAGTAAGCCCCTGGTCTGTGCATGTCCCTTCGCCATGGGCTTCAGGACCTCAGCTGACAGCTGATGCAGAAAAGTACAAGCAGACAGCACTTGCTACTACAGCTACTTTTTAATATTGTGATCCTAATGCTTTATTTATAGTCACTTTGTTTTGTAGTTTTAAACCTCAGGCATTTTGGGACAGGGTCACAGTTGGTATCTTTGTCAAACCAAAGCCTTTCTGCAACTTTGCAACAAGCACGCCCACTTACTGCCTCTAATGCTACTAAATAATGGCAGACAGCAGGGGACTGACAGGCTAATGCTACAACCACTCCAGCAAATGAGGCCAAACATCTGGATCCAAAGACATTAAAAGGACATGCTGGCCTTAGGAAACATTTTGTTTCTAAAATCAATTTCATCCAATCTCAAGATATTTATTAGATTTGCATCCATTGTGCATTTGGGCTTCAGGGAATAATAATCATCTTAAGTAAATAAATATTCTCAATACATTTGTAGTAAACGAAAAGTTTTTAAATTCCAAAATAATTTTAAATTCCAGGAGTAGAACTCAAAGTCCCTCCTTTTAGTTAACTGGGACAGGTAAATGAATGTCACTTCTTATTTGCCTGGCAGCACTTTGCCAAAAGTCCAACTTTCCTTTTCATATATGGAGATTTTTGAAGTATAGGGATTTTCTTTTTGAACAAAAAATGCAGAAGTAAAAGAAAATCGATGTATGATCAAGAAAAAAAAGGAAGTTCTTATCTATCATTTCAAAAGGAATTCATTCCACAAATATTTGCTATGAGTTTATGTTGTGATAAACAAAATTGTACTCAATAAAAAATACACAAGCAGAAAGTGAAAACACATGTTAAAAAGTCCACAAAATAAACCTTGTGCACTTCACTTAGATGCCATTTTCTCTTGAGATACAATTCAAACAACTCGATGAAAGAAAGGAAATGCCAACCTATGTGCCCCCACCCCTCCACCCTCCACCCCTCATAAGAATTGCCCTCGACCAACCCTGATGGCTGAGACAGCAAACCTGAGTGGGGGTGTGTGTGTGTGTTTAGAGATGGGGTCCTGCTCTGTTGCCCAGGCTGGAGTGCCCTGGTGGGATCATAGGTCACTGTGGCTTTGAACCCCTGGGCTCAAGTGATTCTCTCACCTCAGACTCCCAAGTAGCTTGGACAGCAGATGCCCACCACTGTGCCCAGCTGGTGGTTGTGTTTTCTACTGAAGGACTCTACTCTCCTGGCTGTGGCTGACTGGACAAGAATAGGTCCCAGGCTACATGGGCAGCTGACGGGGTGGGAGGACAGAGCCTCAGGAGAGGACCTGTGAACGGGCAATCAGATCCCTATTTTCATGAATTCAATCCAGAAAGTCTTGACAAGATCAGGTCTTTGCAGGTAAAGAGCCCAAAGCTGATGATGAAGACTGAGGTCAGCACAGCCCCATGCAGGTGAGTTGCAAAGGTGCGAATGCTGGGAATAAGCATTTGGGGGGCAGCCGCGTGGAAGAGAAAACAAATGCAAAGATACCAGGAGAGAGACCAAGACGGTCACTGACACAGCCAAGTTCCAGGCCAAACATACCCAAGGCAGTCTAAAACAATGACAAAGCTGGAGATGTTGCACCACCAGAAATTAAGCTGTATTATAAAGCTATGATCATTAAGTCTGGGTGGGTTTGGTACCCAGGCAGAAAAATAGATGAATGAACATGATAGGAAGTCCAGAGACAGACCCACACATATGTGGCCCCCTGGTTTATGATGAGTACGACACTGCAGCACACCACGGAGAGAAGGGAATAAACCTGTAAATCAATGAGGCTGGGTTAACTGGATACACGTATTTTTAAAAATTAATCTTGATCTCTAGTTTACATTATTCCACACGTAAAAATTAATTCTTAGTGGATTGTATATTTAATGTAAAAGATAAGACAAAAGGCAGGAAATCCAGGGAAAATATTTAGAAGAAAACACAAGAGACTATTATCATAAACTTAAAGTAGGCAAACTTTTCTTAAATAGGACCAAAGAGTAGCACCCATAAAGAAAATATTTGGTAAATTGGACTACCAACTACAGAATAAGTTACTGATGGTGTATTCACACGTGGAATACTTCAGGGCAAGTACATGTAACAGGGATGAATAAAAATAAATAAACAACTAAAATGTTGAGCAAAAGAAACCAGAAAGAATATATTCACCATGTCCCCATCTATATGTAGCTCAAAAACTAGCAAACCAAACGTATGGTGTTAGAAGACGCTGTACACGCGCTCCTGGCGGGGAGACCAAGGGCTTGCTTTCCTGTACGGGTTTGCTCCGTAAAAATGCATCATGTTGTCACCAGCCGCGCCCTCCTGTCTGTGCGTGTTGTACGTCACTGTGTGTGTGCATTTACTTAAAACCAAACACCTGGTTTTCCTCCCCAGTTCCTGTTCCCTCTGAAGTCTTCTGTATCTCATGAATGACAACTTTATCCTCACAGGTGTTCAGGACAAAACCCATGGCCTGCCGCGCCAGTGGCACATCTTTCAGCTCAGACACGGGCGGGCCTGTAGGCTACTCGCCTGCCCTGAGGGCCGCCTGGACACCCGCAGTGGTCTCCCTGCTAGTCTCCTGCTCCCCTCCTGCCACCAGGCAGCCACTGTAGCTGTTTTAAAACACACAGAGGGAGGGTGATTGGTGAGATTACATCTGCGGTGCATCTTACAAGGGTACATGTGAAACTTTGTGAATGCAGAATATGATTGTCTTAACACAATAACTAAGAAAATGCCAGGAAGGCTATGCTAACCAGTGTGATGAAAATGTGTCAAACGGTCTATAAAACCAGTGTATGGTGCCCCATGATCGCATTAATGTACACAGCTATGATTTAATAATAAAAGAAAAAAGATTTCAGGCGGCGCCTGTGGCTCAGTGAGTAGGGCCGGCCCCATATGCCGAGGGTGGCGGGTTCAAACCCAGCCCCGGCCAAACTGTAACAAAAAAATAGCCGGGCGTTGTGGCGGGCGCCTGTAGTCCCAGCTACTCGGGAGGCTGAGGCAAGAGAATCGCATAAGCCCAAGAGTTAGAGGTTGCTGTGAGCTGTGACGCCACAGCACTCTACCAGAGGGCAGTACAGTGAGACTCTGTCTCTACAAAAAAAAAAAAAAAAAAAAAAGATTTCTTAAATAAGACACAAGAAAACACAAACCATAAAGGAAATTAACTTCTGTGTATCGAACAGCCCCTCCTCATGCCTTACCAGACCACTCAGAACTAAAAGCATCAGGTGCTTCTGAATAAGGGTGGGTATCTGGGCAGAGGCAGGAGCCATGGTGGCCCTGGGAGGGACGTTGCAATGTGGTTTAGGGGCACAGAAGGTGGTGCAGGATGTCAGAGCACATGCAGGGTGAGTGTGCACGTGGAGGAGTGTGACAATGGCCCTGTGTGAGGTGCCAGGGCTGGGAAGGGGCAGCCATCCAGGGTAGTGACGGTGGTCATAGGGACTGACCAAACCCATCCATATATAAGGATCAGAGTAGTGAGGCTGCTGGAGAAGGAGTTACAAATCCAGATAACTAGAATGAGCCCAGTGTGGGACTGGGCTGGAACTGGGGGTATTGTTGTGCACGTGAGGTTTACATCACTTGCTCTTTAACTTCACCAGAAATTTAATGAGTGCTCAAAGAATGACTGGGATGTATCAAAAGGGCACAGATGACAATCTGAAGGGGCTCCTACTGATCAAGTCAAGTACGATTTGCGTATCAAAATAAGTAGTGCTAGTAACAAATTATAACCCAGCGAGTAACAGGAAACTCTAAGTCAGGTGTCCTCAAACTTTTTAAACAGGGGGCCAATTCACTGTCCCTCAGTTTTTTAAAAAAAAAAACTATGAACAAATTCCTATGCACACTGCACACATCTTATTTTGAAGTAAAAAACAAAACGGGAACAAACACAATTCACACGGCCTCATGTGGCCTGCGGCCAGCAGTTCGAGGATCCCTGCTCTAAGTCTAACTGACATGAACAGATGGGTAAGTTGAAAGGTTGGTGAGGAGCAGGATGGCGTCCACCTCCCTGCTGGCCTGCCCACGCACTCCTCCACCCTCTGGAACCTCCTAAGGACGTTTCTCGTTGCTGCTTCATGCTTTTATCTCCACACTCCCGTCATCTGTGCCATTTCCTTGAACAAGTTTTCCTCTTGATTAAGGGTCATATTTTCCTATTTCATTGCACCCCTGGAAATTATTTATTAGATGCTAGACATCGTAACTTTTAGATTATAGGGTGCAGGTTTGGGGGGGGTTGTATGCCTTTAAATAGTTTTGTACTTTGTTCTGGGACGTGGTTAAGTTAGAGTTTGATCCTTTCAGGGCTGGCCTTTATGCTTTGTTAGGTCGGGCCGCAGCAGCCTCAGGTGCAGGGAGGTCAACCCCTCCGGGGAGGCGGCACCTGCTGGCAACTCTCTGCCCAACGTCCTCCTGTACTGGATTATGCTGCCTGCCCCTCTGCAGTGGTTCTTGCCCAACCTCAGCTGGTTTCTAAGCCTGCCCATCATTCCAGGAGATTCTCTGCAAATCTCCAGAGCTCTCTGCCACTTTTTCTTTTCTGGGACTCTGCCCTGTAAGTTCCTATCATGCTGACTCCTCAAGTCCTCAGCCCTCAGACTGTGTTGGCTGGTTCTCTCTCCCAGGGCTGAGGCCTGCACACCTTGCAGGGCGGCAAGCTGGGGCAACCTCAGGGCTGCTCACCCTAAGTGGCCTTATCCGACGTGGTCTGTGATCAGCCTCACAGCAGTGGCCACGACCTGTCTCCAGGGACACTTCTCAGTAGGGTGGTACAAAGTGGCATAGCCCAGCACGCTTCTCACTGGCAAACTCTTGTCCACACCAGTGACAAGGGGCATCTACTCTCCTTACTTGGAGATTTGGCCTGTGGTCCACACCCTGTTCTTTCTAGAGCAGTGGTTTTCAACCTGTGGGTCACAACCCACAGGAACTGTATTAAAGGGCCGCAGCACTAGGAAGGTTGAGAACCACTGTTCTAGAGGCTTCCACCAGCTGGCCCAGACCTCAGGGAATTATTAAGTGACTCCTCCCACAAAACCCTAATGTCACTGTTACTCTTTAGAATTAATCATCATTATTTTTTTTTTTTTTTTTTTTTTTTGTAGAGACAGAGTCTCACTGTACCGCCCTTGGGCAGAGTGCCGTGGCGTCACACGGCTCACAGCAACCTCCAACTCCTGGGCTTACGCGATTCTCTTGCCTCAGCCTCCCGAGCAGCTGGGACTACAGGCGCCCGCCACAACGCCCGGCCATTTTTCTGCTGCAGTTTGGCCGGGGCTGGGTTTGAACCCGCCACCCTCGGCATATGGGGCCGGCGCCCTACTCACTGAGCCACAGGCGCCGCCCAATCATCATTATTTTTATATGACTGAGGAGGCTTTGGCATGACTTCCAGAAATATATCTGGGGAGTCCCTGGGATCCTTAAGAACAAAAATTAGGTTGGGTGGCGCCTGTGGCTCAGTTGGTAAGGCGCCAGCCCCATATACCAAGGGTGGCGGGTTCAAACCCGGCCCCGGCCAAACTGCAACCAAAAAATAGCCGGGCGTTGTGGCGGGCGCCTGTAGTCCCAGCTACTCGGGAGGCTGAGGCAAGAGAATCGCTTAAGCCCAGGAGTTGGAGGTTGCTGTGAGCTGTGTGAGGCCACAGCACTCTACCGAGGGCCATAAAGTGAGACTCTGTCTCTACAAAAAAAAAAAAAAAATTAGGTACTAAGTTACTGAGAGGAAAACTCACCACAGCCAAGTCCCGCTGGTCCCAGCACTGCAGTAAGTGCTGGGCATTTGTCATGAGCTTGGGAATCAGAAGGTTACTGAACATTTGCTACTGATTACTTTGGGATTTTCTTATTTAGCTTTTTCCCCTCTCCCTTGCTGTGCTCTGAACTCTAGGCAGAAGATTTTATGTTTATTGTACAATGAACTGATAAAAGGAAATGGTGGAACTGAGAGGGCTTTCTGTTAACATGACTCATAAACTTTAATGGTTTATTACCCTGAAAGACATCCAATTACCACAGCTTTAATATCTTGCTAATCTTATATTAAAAAGTTTTGGTAAGGGGCAAAATGCCAATGAGTGGTACTTTCCATTTTCTGAAAATGAAGCTGAACGATACAATTATATCTAATGAGATATGAAAGTAATTTTGTTACTTCTTCAGGATTTGAATATGGTTAACAGATATACAAATACTTCCCTACTTTTATTTTTTAGATAAGCTTAGCTTAGACTTTCTCTTTCAGAGCATACCATGTGGTAGTTCGCTGGAAAGAGCGTTCAGCGTGACCTATGGACACTCAGGCTATGCCAGACCCCTAATCCAGAAACCCCCTGGATTCGCTGGCCCAGCCTCCCAAGGTCACGGAAAGCAGAAATTTTACACCTGTGAGAAATTTCCCTGAGTTGACCATGAGAAAGGAAAGAGATTAACACTGTCTTCTAAAATAATAATCTACTCCTGTGAATCAATTGTAGATTGTCAACAAATGCTTATGTAGACTGACAATTCGAACCAAATAGAGATGTAACCTTATGTCTCATTTTTACTATGTATCAATCCCCTAATTCCCTTATAAGAATTATGCCTAAAAATTGACAATGGAAAACTATTAGATTTGCTGGTAAAACTTATCCAGAACAATCAAGCACAAAGTCAAGGGTCCAGAGGTTGGATTTATCAGACCTAAATGAAAGAAATGTGCCAGATCCCTCAGTATTCCCTGCAAGTAAATGAGAACTAAGACCAGGCACAGCGGTTCATCTCTGTGAACTCGGGAGGGCTGAGAAGAGAGGATCACTTGGGTCCAGGAGTGCACGGTCATCCTGAGCAACATAGCAAGAGCATTGCTTAAAAAAAAAAAAAATCTGGGCATGGTAGTGCTCACTGTATTATCACCTACTCAGGAATCCGAAGCAGCTGGAGGATCACTTGAGCCCAGGAATCTGAGGTTGCACGGAGCTATAATAGGGCCACTGCACTCCACCATGGGGGACAGAGCAAGAGACTGTTTCTTAAAAAATAACGAAAACCTAATTTTGGACAGATTTCGAGATTAAGTTTTTAACATTGTCATACTGGCCTATAGAATCGGCATCTTTTACTAGCCCCTAACAGAAAATTGTTTCTCATTTTGATGAAGAAATTCATGTTAAACATTTGAAGTTTTGCATTATAAACATCCAGACTCCTTAAAACAAAGAAACCAAAATAAACATTTTATGGTGGAAAAGTTTCACTGAGCTGCTTTTATTTATTTTTTTTTTTCCCAAGACAGAGTCTCTCTCTGTCACCCAGGGTAGAAGGCCATGACATCATCATAGCTCACAGCAACCTCAAACTCCTGGGCTCAAGTGTTCTCCTGCCCCCAGTTCCCAAGTAGCTGGGACTATAGGCACCTGCCACAATGCCTGACTATTTTTTTTTTTTTTTTATAGATGGGGGTATTGCTCTGGCTCCAGCTGGTCTCACACTCCCGAGCTCAAGCAATCCACCTGCTTGGGCCTTCCAGAGTGCTCAGATTACAGGTGTGAGCCCCCGTGCCCGGCCTGAATTGCTGTCTCACTGAACTAGATGTCATGAAACTGGGTTTAATTTTCCACTAAAAATTGAACTTTCAGTAGAGTGAAGTACGTTGGTGTACATGCTCTTCTTTAGGATTAACTCTGTTAAAAATAAGTATATTTTCTCTTTTTAAGTGATGTATAAAATTATAGATAGGAGAAAATTGGCCAGGTGCAATGGTTCACACCTGTAATCCTAGCACTCTGGGAGGCCATGGTGGGAAGATCACTTGAGCTCAGGAGTTGCAGACCAGCTTAAGCAAGAGTATGACCCTATCACTACTAAAAACAGACAAATTAGCCAGGAGTCGTGCTGAGCACTTGTAGTCCCAGCTACCCAGGAGGCTGAGGCAAGAGGATCACTTAACCCAAGAGTTTGAGGTTGCTGATGCCAAAGCACTCTAGGCTGGGCAACAGAGTGAGACTCTTTCTGAAGAAAAAAAAGAGAGAGAGAGAAAGAGAGACAGAAAGAGAGAAAGAGAAAATCATCCCAACCCCTATCACCATGTACATAAAACTATCTTTAACATTTGCTGAGTATCCTACAAGCATTTTTATTGTGATAAAAAAATAGTTTACCATTTTAATATTTTTTTCTTTTTTTATTTTGGGGGATTCATTGAGGGTACAAGAAACCAGGTTACACTGATTGCAATTGTTAGGTGAAGTCCCTCTTGCAATCGTGTCTTGCCCCCCCAAAGGTGTGTTACACACCAAGGCCCCACCCCTGTCCCTCCTTCCCTCTCTCTGCTCTTCCTTTCCCCACCCCTCCCACCTTCTTTCTCTCTCTGCTCTCCCCTTCCCCCACCCCCACCATGTCCTTAATTATCATTAATTGTCCTCATATCAAAATTGAGTACATAGGATTCATGCTTCTCCATTCTTGTGATGCTTTACTAAGAATAATGTCTTCCACTTCCATCCAGGTTAATACGAAGGATGTAAAGTCTCCATTTCTTTTAATAGCTGAATAGTATTCCATGGTATACAGATACCACAGCTTGTCAATCCATTCCTGGGTTGGTGGGCATTTAGGCTGTTTCCACATTTTGGCGATTGTAAATTGTGTTGTGATAAACAGTCTAGTACAAGTGTTCTTCTGATAAAAGGATTTTTTTCCTTCTGGGTAGATGCCCAGTAATGGGATTGCAGGATCAAATGGGAGGTCTAGCTTGAGTGCTTTGAGGTTTCTCCCTACTTCCTTCCAGAAAGGTTGTACTAGTTTGCAGTCCCACCAGCAGTGTAAAAGTGTTCCCTTCTCTCCACATCCACGCCAGCATCTGCAGTTTTGAGGTTTTGTGATGTGGGCCAATCTCACTGGGGTTAGATGGTATCTCAGGGTGGTTTTGATTTGCGTTTCTCTAATAATTAGGGATGATGAACATTTTTTCATGTGTTTGTTAGCCATTCGTCTGTCTTCTTTAGAGAAGGTTCTATTCATGTCTCTTGCCCATTGATATATGGGATTGTTGGCTTTTTTCATGTGGATTGATTTGAGTTCTCTATAGATCCTAGCTATCAAGCTTTTGTCTGATTGAAAATATGCAAATATCCTTTCCCACTGTGTAGGTTGTCTCTTTGCTTTGGTTATTGTCTCCTTAGCTGTACAGAAGCTTTTCAGTTTAATGAAGTCCCATTTGTTGATTTTTGTTGTTGCAATTGCCACAGCAGTCTTCTTCATGAAGTCTTTCCCCAGGCCAATATCTTCCAGTGTTTTTCCTATGCTTTCTTTGAGGATTTTTATTGTTTCATGCCTTAAGTTTAAGTCCTTTATCCATCTTGAATCAATTTTTGTGAGTGGAGAAAGGTGTGGGTCCAGTTTCAGTCTTTTACATGTAGACATCCAGTTCTCCCAACACCATTTATTGAATAGGGAGTCTTTCCCCCAAGGTATGTTCTTGTTTGGTTTATCGAAGATTAGGTGGTTGTAAGATGTTAGTTTCATTTCCTGGTTTTCTATTCGATTCCAAATGTCTGTGTCTCTATTTTTGTGCCAGTACCATGCTGTCTGACCACTATGGCTTTGGAGTACAGACTATAATCTGGTATGGTGATAGCCCCGGCTTAATTTTTATTACTAAGAACTGCCTTAGCCATACAGGTTTTTTTCTGGTTCCATACAAAACGCAGAATCATTTTTTCCAAATCTTGAAAGTACGATGTTGGTATTTTGATAGGAATGGCATTGAATAGGTAGATTTATTGGGGAAGTATAGACATTTTAACAATGTTGATTCTTCCCATCCATGAGCATGGTATGTTCTTCCATTTGTTAATATCCTCTGCTATTTCCTTTCTTGGGATTTCATAATTTTCTTTATAGAGGTCCTTCACCTCCTTCGTTAGGTATATTCCTAGGTATTTCATTTTCTTTGGGGCTATGATGAAGGGAGTTGTGTCCTTAATTAGCTTCTCATCTTGACTGCTATTGGCGTATACAAAGGCTACTGACTTGTGGACATTGATTTTATATCCTGAGACATTACTGTATTTTTTGATGACTTACAGGAGTCTTGTGGTTGAGTCTTTGGGGTTCTCTAAGTATAAGATCATGTCATCAGCAAAGAGGGAGAGTTTGACCTCCTCTGCTCCCATTTGGATTCCCTTTATTTCCTTCTCTTGCCTGATTGTATTGGCTAGAACTTCCAGTACTATGTTCAATAGTAGTGGTGACAGAGGAAAACCTTGTCTGGTTCCAGTTCTAAGAAGAAAAGCTTTCAGTTTTACTCCATTCAGTAAACTATTAGCTGTGGGTTTGTCATAGATAGCGTCAATCAGTTTTAGAAATGTGCCACCTATGCCTATACTCTTCAGTGTTCTAATTAGAAAAGGATGCTGGATTTTATCAAATGCTTTTTCTGCATCTATTGAGAGAATCATATGGTCTTTATTTTTGCTTCTGTTAATGTGGTGGATAATGTTTATGGATTGCGTATGTTAAACCAGCCTCGCATCCCTGGGATGAAACCTACTTGATCATATTGACTTTTTTGATGATAAGCTGTAATCTATTGGCTGGGATTTTGTTGAGAGTTTTCCCGTCTGTATTCATTAGTGAAATTGGTCTGAAATTCTCCTTTTTAGTTGGGTCTTTTCCTGGTTTTGGTATCAGAGTGATGTTTGCTTTGTAGAATGTGTTGGGGAAGATTCCTTCCCTCTCAATTTTTTGGAATAATTTCTGCAGTATGGAATAAGCTCTTCCTTGAAGGTTTGATAGAATTCTGGAGTGAAGCCATCTGGACCAGGGCATTTTTTTTGTTGGAAGCTTTTTTATTGTTTCTTTAATCTCAGTGCTTGAAATTGGTCTGTTCAGGAGCTCTATTTCTTCCTGGCTAAGTCTAGGGAGAGGGTGTGATTCCAAATATTGATCCATTTTCTTCACATTGTCAAATTTCTGGGCATAGAGTTTCTGGTAGTATTCAGAGATGATCTCTTGTATCTCTGTGGGATCAGTTGTTATTTCCCCTTTATCATTTCTGATTGAGGTTACTAGAGATTTTACTTTTCTATTTCTAGTTAGACTGGCCAATGGTTTATCTATTTTATTTATTTTTTCAAAAACCCAACTCCTTATTTCATTAATTTTCTGAATGATTCTTTTGTTTTCAATGTCATTGATCTCTGATTTAATTTTGGATATTTCTTTTCTTCTACTGGGTTTAGGCTTAGATTGTTCTTCTTTTCCCAATTCTATAGATGGCTTGTGAGTTTGTTGAGGTGCTCTCTTTCTCTTTTTCATATGTAGGCATCTAAAGCAATAAAAATTTTCCTCTCGGGACTGCTTTTGCTGTATCCCACAGGTTTTGGTAGCTTGTGTCATCGTTGTTGTTATGCTCAAGGAAGTTAATGATTTCCTGTTTTATTCCTTCCTGCACCCAATTGTCATTCAACAGAAGGTTGATTAATTTCCATGCCTTTGTGTGAGGTTGAATGTTTTTGCTGGAGTTGAGTTCCACCCTTAGTGCATTGTGGTCTGAGAAGATACAAGGTAAAATTTCAATTTCTTTGTTTCTATTGAGATTTGCTTTGTGTCCTAGGATATGATCAATGTTGGAGAATGTTCCATGTGCCAATGAGAAGAATGTATATTCTTTAGCTTTGGGAGGGAGTGCTCTATATTCATCTATCAAGCACAGTTATTCTGGAGCGTCATTTAAGTTCCTTATATCTTTGTTTAATTTCTGTTTAGAGGATCTGTCCAGCTCTGTGACAGGAGTGTTAGAATCTTCTGCTATTATTGTCTTATAAGATATCATATTGCTCAAACAAGGTAAGGTCTGTTTCAAGAATCTGGGAGCATTTAAATTGGGTGCATAAATATTTAGAATTGAAACATCTTCTTGTTGTATTTTTCCCTTGACCAATATAAAATGACCATCTTTGTCTTTTTTGACTTTAGTTGCTTTAAATCCACATGTATCCGAAAATAAGATTGCAAGTCCTCTTTTCTTATGAATTCTGTTTGCCTGAAAAATCGTCTTCCAAACCTTAACTTGGAGTTTTAATTTGTCTTTTGAAGCTAGGCATGTTTCCTGCAGACAGCAAATGGATGGCTTTTGTTTTTTAATCTAGTCAGCCAATCTATGTCTCTTCAGTGGAGAATTCAAGACATTAACATTTACTGAGATAATTGATAAGTGTGGTAGTGTTCTATTCATCTTATTTTGTGAGAGTCCATTGCTTAGTTTTATCTTTTGCATCATTGTGGAAGTTAGTTTGTGTCCTTTAACTTCTGAGTTCTTACTTTGCTACTGATTTATTGTGCTGGTCAGTGTGTAGAACAGGTTGAAGTATTTCCTGTAGAGCTGGACTTGTGGAGAATTTCCTCAATGTTTTGAGGAAATGATTTGATTTCTCCATCAATTTTAAAGCTTAGCTTAGCATGATATAGAATTCTGGGCTGGATATTGTTCTGTTTAAGTAGATTAAAGGTAGATGACCATTGTCTTCTTGCTTGGAAAGTTTCATTAGAGAAGTCTGTGGTCACCCTGATGGATTTGCCCCTGTAGGTCAACTGGCACTAACTCCTGGAAGCTTGCAGAATCTTTTCTTTTGTCTTGACTTTGGACAGGCTCATCACAATGTGTCTTGGAGAAGCTCGGTTAGAGTTGAGGGAACCTGGGGTCCAATAAATCTGAATGGAGTGTGTAAGAATCTTTGGTGATACTTGAGAAATTTTCATTTATAATATTCTCTAGTGTGGCTTCCATTCCCCTGGGGGATTCTTCTTCCCCTTCTGGGATACCTATTACTCATATGTTTGAATGCTTCATAAAGTCTCATAATTCTGTCAGTGAATGTTTGCTTTCTCTCTCTTCTTTTCTGCCTCTTTAACTATCTGAGTTATCTCAAGAGCTTTGTCTTCTACCTCTGAGATTCTTTCTTCTGCATGGTCTAATCTGTTGTTGATACTTTCTATTGCATCTTTAAATTCCCTAATTGACTGCTTCAGTTCCTTCGGCTCTGCTATATCCTTTCTATAATCTTCATATCATTCATCTGTCATTTGATTCTGTTTTTGGATTTCCTTTTGGTTATTTTCCACTTTGTCAGCAGTTTCCTTCATTGTTTCCAGCATTTCCTTCATTGTTTTCATCATCTGTATTCTAAATTTCATTTCTGTCATTTCTAACATTTCTTTATAGGTGGAATCCTCTGCAGTAGTTACCTCACGGTCCCTTGGGGGGGGTTGCTCTCGACTGGTTCTTCATATTGCCAGGAGTTTTCTGCGGATTGTTCCTCATGAATGATTTCTTCTATCTGTTTCCTTGCCCTAATTTTCCTTTCACTTGCTCTTGCTCTTTAAATTGCCGTGCCTCTGGCCTAGGGTTTCGATGAGTCCTTTTGGTACAGGACCAGAACGATGAGAAGTTAGAAGAGCAAGAAGGGAAAAAAGAAAGAGAAGAAAAAAGAGAAAGGAGAGGGGTGGGTAAAAGGGAATATTGACAAAAACAAGAGAGGCACAGAAAGAGGGAGACAGAGCAATATAGGTGTACAGTAGGGTACTTTGACCCAACCTTAAAAAAACCCCAACCTCTGGGGGCGCCAGGTTGAGTGGTTCCCTTGAGGTCAGCAGCTCTTTGCTAGCCTGTTCAGACACAGTACCCCACCTACACCAAGTAGAGAGGAAAGACAAAAGTGCTATAAGCCAAACGAAAAAAAGCAAACAGAAAACATTATGGGATAAAATTGGGGTAGAAACCAAATAATATGGGTAGAAACACTAGCAAAAATAAAGTTCTAGTTGTTGAAAAAGGCAACAATGGGAAATTATATTTAAACTAGAAAAATGAAGAAAAAATAGAAAGAACAAAAAAAGAAAAATCTATAGGGAAAATGTTAAAATTAAAAAACAAAATAACAACAACAACAAAAACCCAAAAACAATGTAGTGTATATATGTGTGTGTGTATATATATATATATATAGTGTATATATGTGTGTGTGTGTATATATATATATTGCTCAATTTTGTCTGGGCAACAGGTGATATTCTGGGGTATGAGATGTTAATCACAATGCTGATATGACAGGAGGCCTCTGTTGATTTCTCAAACCCAGCAAGGTGGAGAACCTAAATCTCTCCTAACCCCTCTTAAAAGGCACTTTAAACTGCTAAACTTGGCTGAAGAGAAGATTTTCCAGGAAAGCACTTGTTGCTGGGATCACTCCTGAAGTGGCTATGCACTTACCCAGTGTGCTAAAACTGGTCTCACTCTGTGCCCCTGAAGGCCAAAGCTGTAAGGTATCTTAGTCCCTGCCTCTAGGCTGCTCAGTCACTAGATTACTTGCTCCCACCCAATCCTTGCTCTGGGACCCTGAGGGCAGAGCTTGCTGGGGCACTTCTCCCACAATGGGTCCGCAGGGCTGCAGCCGAACACTATTAGCTCTGTCAGGCTCAGCTGCTCATTCTGGGGCCCCAGACAACCCCAAAGTCCTCTGCACTCCCACCCAAGCTCTCCCAAGGCAGTTCAACTGAGTGCCAAGACCAGAAAAAAAACAAAACAGCTCATAGGCAAGGCACCTTCAGTTTGCAATCTCACTGCTGCACTTACAACTGCCAGCGAGATTAGACCAAATGCGTGCAAACACTTGCCAGTTCTCCACGGCTTCTGTCCTTCTCATGGGGTCCAGAAGTCCCCCCACTGACCCCTGTGTCCTCAAAGGGATGTTCATGGGCAGATTCCACCAGCCAGAGATGCCCGGAGTCCTGTCTCCCCAGACTCACAGTGCCCAGTTGCAAAGAATCTGCTACCCCACCACAATATTGCTCTGGAACCCATTTTAATAATGTTTAAGTACATAATTCAGTGACATAAGTACATGCAGTGTTACATAACCATCACCACTCTGAATTTCTAGATTTTTTCATCAGCCCAAAGAGAAACTCAGAACCTATTTGTTATGAGTTGAATTGTATCCCACACAACAAAAGAGATGTTTAAGTTCTAACCTCCACTACTACATTATGTGACCTTACTTGTAAATAGAGTCTTTGTAGATGTAATCAAGTTAAGATGGAGTCACCAGAGGCTGGACTGAAGCCAGCTTTCCACAGAGGCTCCCATTCAGAAGGAGAGTTAAAGGACAGGAATTTAGCAAGTAACCTGGTGGATTAGAGCTGCGCCAAGAGAGAAGGTTGAAGAATGCACATCAACCCTGCTGAGGCAAGCTGCGATCCCAAGGATACAAACAAAAGGTACAAAATCCATCACCAAGCAGACAGGAGTCCACTCCCCCATGAGAATGGCATGGAATACCCCATAAACAAATGAGCAGAGTTCAAAAGTCCTCCCACTATACTCCACGGGAAAGACCCTCTAAAAACTGGACCTACTTCCCCTACTATAGTGCCATGGTGCTCTCCTGACAGGCATAAAACTGTGTAAAACTGTATATATTCTCTACCTGCAATTCTGAGCTCCCTGCACTCTCCTCCATTCTCACTCTGAGGTCTGGAGGCCTGTCCCCCAGGAGTCCAGACTCTTGGGTGATTTCTCAAGGGGTGTGGACAGGGCCTGGACTTCAGCTGGTCAGTGCTGATTCTGCAGCATGGGAATGAGGAAAGGACGGTCAGCTGAGAGGGAACCACACCAGAGCAGTGGTGCCCCAAGGCGCAGAGCAGCAGCCGTTTTTGGCAACAATAGGGCTCACCCCTGGATATCCTGAAGTCACACCCCCTGTCTCTCTGGGCAACCAGAGGAGGCCAGGCATCTTCTCAGGTGGCAGCCAATGGCTAAACACAGGCCCCATGAGTAGGGTTTGCCTGAGGCGGTACCAACCTGGGTGGAGCGCAGGGACTATAAAACCCACATGCAGTACTGCAGACTCCCATGGAGGGGCTGACCCAGAGGACTGCTTTACTGAGCCTAAGATGCAACCGGCCCTCAGGGGATCATCAGCCTAGACAAAGGAGGGCAGGAGGTTAGAACTGACAGCTAACCTTGCTGTGAATACAAACTATGGGGCAACAGCAAAGACAGGGCCTGAAGCGCAGGTTCTGTGAACTCAAAACAGCTTCTCTTCTGCAGGAGAATTTAGCAGGGACAGAAACAAATTTCACAAAGTTGTTCTCTTTGGGCAGCAACATCAATCAGGGACGGGGCTGAAACTGAGTGAACACCCTCCCAGCCTCCATCAAGCACCCGAGGTTGTCAGGCCTCACCTCCCCTTGCTGGACAGAGGCAGAGAGCAGCAGCCTGGCTGAGCAGATATAGATTTCCTTGTGATTCAGGCAGGTGCAAACCCCTGGAGTATCTGCTCACTGGAGGTAACTGGGTGACAGCCCTGTGGGGTTATCAGTGACAGGGGGTGACAGAGGTACAAAGTGGGAAAGGAGGCATCAACCCTCCCAGACTAATCTATTTGCTGGGTGGGCCCTCCTGACTTCATGGAGCACCGAAGCAAGTCATATTTGAGTTGTCAGCAGACCCCTGTGACCTAGTTGCCAGAGACCTTCTAAACTCTTCCACCTGAGACAGGTGCTGACGGAGACAATTCATTTGGACCATTTCAACTGAGCCAATTGCCCAAGGACTATCCAAGTGGTGCCCTGGATGTGTGGTTGTAGGAAGGTTTGATTTTCCTTTTCCAGTTGTTACCTGTGGGGGGCCGGATGACTTAATTGCTGGTATTTCTCCACAGCTGAGACTTCAACCCAGAGTAACTGTATCACTAGGGTTGGACAGAGACCAGCTGAAAACAAGACAGAGCCACTTAGCCCCACCACACCAAACAGGTCCCTAGTTTCTCAGGCTGCAGCAGTGTTTGGATCCTCAGCAAAGCTCCAGGGGAAAAGTCAAATGGTTTAAAATAATCATAGTGTGGAATCAGTGGAAAACTCTGGTAACATGAATAACAAGAGTAGATCAATGCCCCCAAGGAAAGATAGCAGATGTAACTGAAGATCCTATTCATAAACAGCTGGCTGAGATGTCAGAAGTCGAATTCAAAATTGGATTGCAAACAAGAGTAATAGAATGGATGAAAATTTCAAATTAGAAATTCGAGGAGCAATTCAAAAGTCAGAATTAGAAATTTGAGGAGAAATTCAAACGTTGTCTCCAGAATTCAACAAATTTAAAGACAAAACCACCAAAGATTTTGACACATTGAAGCAAGAATTTGCAGTCCTCAAAGATCTGAAAAATACAGTAGTATCCCTCAGTAACAGAGTGGAGCAAGCAGAAGAAAGGATTTCTGACATTGAAGACAAAGCTTTTGAATGCTCCCAAACTCTCAAAGAGGAAGAGAAATGGAGAGAAAAAACAGACCATTCTCTCAAAGAGCTCTGGGATAATCTGAAGAATGCTAATATCTGCCTCATTGAAATCCCTGAAAGCAATGAAGTGGCTTTGCAAGGCACAGAGACCCTTCTCCATGAAACTATGAAGGAGAATTTTCCAGACATACCAAGAGATTCAGACAGCAGACAGTTTCAGAAATCCAGCACGACTCAACCCAAATAAGACATCCCCCAGGCACATCATAATTAACTTCACTAAAGTTAATATGAAGGAGAAAATTCTGAAAGCAGCCAGACGTAAGAAAAACATTACCTACAAAGGGAAGAATATTAGAATGACTGCAGATCTCTCTGCTGAAACTTTTCAAGCCAGAAGGAGGTGGTTATCAACTTTTAATCTCCTAAAACAAAATAACTTTCAATCCCAAATTCTATATCCAGCTAAACTGAATTTCATTTATGATAAAAAAAAATTAAATACTTTAATGACATTCACAGGTTAAAGAAATTTGCCATAACCAAACCAGCTTTTCAGGATATTCTCAGACCTATCCTCCATAATGACCAGCTCAATCCTCTACCACAAAAGTAAACTCACTCAGAAACTTTTGATCAAATTCCAACTTTCACAGTGGCAAAACGATTAACAATATCCACTGGACTTTCGAAACACTCGATACCCCAAATTTTACCAGACTTATCAATATTCTCCATTAATGGTAATGGCTTAAACTGTCCTCTAAAGAGGCACAGGTTGGCTGACTGGATACAAAACTCAGGCAGGATATTTACTGCATACAAGAATCACATCTTACCTTAAAAGATAAATATAGACTCAGGGTGAAAGGATGGTTGTCCATATTTCAGGCAAATGCTAATCAGAAAAAAGCAGGTGTTGCAATTCTATTTACAGGTACACTAGGCTTTAAACCAACAAAAGTAATGAAGGATAAGACTGGTCACTTCATATTTGTTAAGGGTAATATTCAATATGATGAGATTTCAATTATTAATATTTATGCACCAAACAACAATGCACCTCAATTTATAAGAGAAACTCTAACAGATATGAGCAACTTGATTTCCTCCATTCCATAATAGTCAAGAGATTTCAATACTCCTTTGGCAGTGTTGGATAGATCCTCCAATAAGAAGCAGAGCAAAGAAATTTTAGATTTAAATCTAACCATCCAACATTTGGATTTAGCAGACATATACAGAACATTTCATCCCAACAAAACTGAATACACATACTTCTCATCAGCCCACAGAACATACTCCAAAATCAATCACATCTTAGGTTACAAGTCTAACCTCAGTAAATTTAAAGGAATAGAAATTATTCCTTGTATCTTCTTGGACCACTATGAAATAAAAGTTGAACTCAGTAACAACAGGAATCTGCATACTCATACAAAAACATGGAAGTTAAATAACCTTACGCTGAATGATAGCTGGGTCATAGATGAGATTAAGAAAGAAATCGCCAATTTTTTGGAACAAAACGACAATGAAGACAGGAATTATCAGAACCTCTGGGATCCTGCAAAGGCAGTCCTACAAGGGAAATTTATAGCACTGAAAGCCTTCCTCAAGAGACAGAAAGAGAGGAAGTTAACAACTTAATGGGATATCTCAAGCAACTGGAAAAGGAAGAACATTCCAACCCCAAACCCAGTAGAAGAAAAGAAATAACCAAAATTAGAGCAGAATTAAATGAAATTGAAAACCAAAGAATTATACAACAGATCAATGAAACAAAAAGTTGGTTTTTTGAAAAGGTCAGTAAAATAGATAAACCTTTGGCTAACCTAAACAGGAAAAAAAAGAGTAAAATCTCTTATTTCATCAATCAGAAATGACAAAGACGAAATAACAACAGACTCCTCAGAAATTCAAAAAACCCATAGTGAATATTACAAGAAACTTTATTCTCAGAAATATGAAAATCTGATGGAAATTGACCAATACTTGGAAGCACATCACCTTCCAAGACTTAGCCAGAATCAAGTGGAAATGTTGAACAGGCCTATATCAAGTTCTGAAATAGCATCAACCACACAAAAATCTTCCTAAAAAGAAAAACCCGGGACCAGATGGCTTCACATCAGAATTCTACAACACTTTTAAAGAGGAACTAGTACCTATATTACTCAACCTGTTCCAAAGTATAGAAAAGAAGGAATACTACCCAATACGTTCTATGAAGCAAACATCACCCTGATCCCCCACCAGGAAAAGACCCAACAAGAAAAGAAAATTATAGACCAATATCACTAAGATGCAAAAATATTCAACAAGATCCTAACAAACAGAATCCAGCAACACATCAAATAAATTATACATCATGACCAAGTCGGTTTTATCCCAGGGTGTCAAGGCTGGTTCAATACATATAAATCTATAAATATAATTCAGCACATAAACAAATTAAAAAACAAAGATTCTCTCAATTGATGCATAAAAAGCTTTTGATAATATCCAGCATCCCTTCATGATCAGAACACTTAAGAAAATTGGTATAGAAAGGACATTTCTTAAACTGATAGAGGCCATCTACAGCAAAACCACAGCCAATATCGTATTGAACGGAGTTAAATTGAAATCATTTCCACTCAGGTCAGGAACCAGACAAGGTTGCCCATTGTCTCCATTGCTCTTTAACATTGTAATGGAAGTTTTAGCCAACGCAATTAGGGAAGAAAAGGCAATCAAGGGTATCCATATGAGGTCAGAAGAGATCAAACTTTCGCTCTTTGCAGAAGATATCATTGTATATCTGGAAAACACCAGGTATTCTACTATAAAACTCTTAGAAGTGATCAACGAATACAGCAACGTCTTAGGTAACAAAATCGGCATTCCTAAATCGGTAGCCTTTATATATACCAACAATAGTCAAGCTGAAAAAACACTTAAGGACTTTATTCCATTCACAGTAGTGCCGAAGAAAATGAAATATTTGGGAGTTTATCTAACAAAGATCTCTATAAAGAGAACTATGAAACTCTAAGAAAACAAATTGCTGAAAATGTTAACAAATGGAAAATCATACCATGCTCATGGCTGGGAAGAATCAACATTGTTAAAATGTCCATATTACCCAAAGCAATATACAATTTTAATGCAATCCCTATTAAAGCTCCACTGTCATACTTTAAAGATCTTGAAAAAAATAATACTTCATTTTATATGGAATCAGAAAAAACCTCAAATAGCCAAGACATTACTCAGAAATAAAAACAAAGCAGGAGGAATCAGACTACCAGATCTCAGACTATACTATAAATTGATAGTGATCAAAGCAGCATGGTACTGGCACAAAAACAGAGAGGTAGATGTCTGGAACAGAATAGAGAACCAAGAGATGAACCCAACTACTTACTGTTATTTGGTCTTCGACAAGCCAATTAAAAACGTTCAGTGGGGAAAAGATTCCCTATTTAACAAATGGTGCTGGGTGAACTGGCTGGCAACCTGTAGAAGACTGAAACTGGACCCACACCTTTCACCATTAACTATGATATACTCTCACTGGATTAAAGATTTAAACTTAAGACATGAAAATACTAGAAGAGAGTGCTGGGAAAACTCTTGAAGAATTCAGTCTGGTTGAATATTTTATGAGAAAGACCCCCCCAACAATTGAAGAAGCTTCAATACACCACTGGGACCTGATCAAACTAAAATGCTTCTGCACAGCCAAGAACATAGTAAGTAAAGCAAGCAGACAGCCCTCAGAATGGGAGAAGATATTTGCAGGTTATGTCTCTGACAAAGGTTTAATAACCAGAATCCACAGAGAACTCAAATGTATAAGCAAGAAAAGAACAAGTCATCCCATTGCTGGCTGGACAAGGGACTTGAAGAGAAACTTCTCTGAAGAAGACAGGCACACAGCCTACAGACATATGAAAAAATGCTCATCATCTTTAATCATCAGAGAAATGCAAATCAAAACTACTTTGAGATATCATCTATCTCCAGTAAGATCAGCCCATATCATAAAATCCCAAGACCAGAGATGTTGGCGTGTATGTGTAGAAAAGGGAATACTTCTACACTGCTGGTGGGAATGCAAATTAATACATTCCTTTTGGAAAGATGTTTGGAGAACACTTAGAGATCTAAAAATAGATCTGCCATTAAATCCTGTAATTCCTCTACTAAGTATATACCCAGAGGACCAAAAATCACATTATAACCAAGATATTTGTACCAGAATGTTTATTGCAGCCCAATCCATAATTACTAAGTCATGGAAAAAACCCAAGTGCCCATCGATCCACAAATGGATTAATAAATTGTGGTATATGTGCACCATGGAATATTATGCAGCCTTAAAGAAAGAAGGAGACTTTACCTCTTTCTTGTTTACATGGATGGAGCTGGAACATATTCTTCTTAGTAACGTATCTCAAGAATGGAGGAAAAAGTATCCAATGTACTCAGCCCTACTATGAAACTAATTTATGGCTTTCATATGGAAGCTATAACCCAGTTATAACCTAAGAATATGGGGAAGAGGGAGAGGGAGGGGAGGGAGGGGGGAGGATGGGCGGAGGGAGAGTGATTGGTGGGATTACACCTATGGTGCATCTTACAGGGGTATATGTGAAACTTAGTAAATTTAGAATATAAATGTCTTAACACAATAACTAAGAAAATGCCAGGAAGGCTATGTTAACCAGTGTGATGAAAATGTGTCAAACGGTCTATAAAACCAGTGTATGGTGCCCCATGATCGCAATAATGTACACAGCTATGATTTAATTTAAAAAAATAAAAGATGGAGTCACCAAGTTGGGCCCTAAGCTGAGTGGTGTATAAAAAGGAAATCTGAACACAGCCATGCACAGCAGGATGACCACGTGAAGAGACTCAGGGAAGCCACCAAGAGAAGATGCAGGATGAGGGTGATGCATCTGCAAGTCAAAATGCCCAGTGAGCCACAGAAGCTGAAGAGGCCAGGAAGAACTCTCCTGCAGGTGTCGAGGAAGATGGCCCTCCTAACACCTGGACTTTGGATTTCCACTCTGCAGATTGTGAGACATGAATTTCTGGTTTAAAAAACATCCTGTTTGTGACACTTTATTATGGAAGGCCTAGGAAATGAATAAACCATTGAATATAAATGTCTTAACTCCCCCACCATCACCACCCCAGGAAACATTTACTCTACTTTTGTTGGCTATGAATTTTCCTATTCTAGGTACCTTGTATAAGTGTAATTATGCAATATTTGTCCATTATATCTGGTTTCTTTCTCTCTTAGCACAATGTCATTAAGGTTCATTTCTCAGCATTTTATTTCTTCTCCTGGATGAACAGTATTCCACTGAATGTAAAGATCACGTTTTATTTACCTATGCATCTGCTGATAGACAGCCAGGCTGTTCCCACGTTCCCACCCATTGGCGATTGTGAGTAATGCAGCTATAAACACTGGTGTGCAAGTATCTGAGTTTCTTCTTTCAATCCTTTTTGGTATATACCCAGGAGTGGAATTGCTGTGTATGAGTCCAATTTATTACTTTTTCCTTTCATAAATTTTTTTGGGGATCCTACGTAAGGAGTCATTGCCTATCCAAAAGTTAAAAATCTTTCTCCTATGTTTTCTTGTAGAATTTTATAGTTTTGGCTGTTGTATTTAAGCCTATGAATGAGTCTTTTGTTATTATATTTAGCATATGGTATTAAGAGTCTTAAGTTTTCTCAATTTTCCTTTTCTTTCCTTCCTCCTCACTCTTTCTTCTTTCCTTTGCTTAAGGATACCTAATTGTTCTACCACTATAGTCTGGAAAGACTGGCTTTTCTCCATTGAATCATTTTGTCAACTGTTAAAAAATAATTCAAATGCTTGTGGCTACCATGGAATAACAGTGACCATATTCATTGTACTACCTGAAAACAGAGAATAGAAAATATGTGAAAGAACAGTTTTCAAGGCTGCATATATCAGGCCACAAAGCTCAGTGACCCTGAGTGGTGGGAAGCAAATTAGATGAGCTCTCCATCTGACCTAGCTTACTGCCCTGGTAGCATTTCCAGGACATGGCGCAGAGGGAAACCTGGTGGAGCCCATGGATTGAAGTTGGGGAGATGTAGCTGAGAGTCTGGGGGAACAAAGTGACTAGTGTGGTGGACAGAATGCCAGAAAGGAGAGAGCTGCACAGTGAGACCAAGAGAGACCTACCTGCAGAGTACTCAGATGACTGTCAATCAGCATGTGAGGAAGCTACTGGTGGCCCAGGAAGAACCATCCAAAAGGATGTCATGAGCTCAGCGTCCATAGCTCAGTGGCTAGGGCGCCGGCCACACACAGTGGGGCTGGAAGTTCGAACCCAGCCCAGGCCTGACAAGCAACAATGACAACTGCAACAAAAAAAATAGCTGCGCGTTGTGGCAGGCGCCTGTAGTCCCAGCTACTGGGAGACGGAGGGAAAAGAATCGCTGAAGCCCAAGAGTTGGAGGTTGCTATGAGCTGTGATGCAACGGCACTCTACCGAGGACTACATAGTGAGACTCCGTCTCCAAAAAAAGAAAGAAAAGTGCCTGATCCCCACAGGCAGATGGACTTGCGTTCCACAAGGCACTGGACAGAATACACATAAGGACCTTGCCTCAACAGTGGGCAATACCAGCCCATGGCTGACCACTGCTCTGGTCCCGCTGAACAAATTTTAAAAGCAAGACCCAAGGATCAAATTGTTTCCAAGTAATTAAACTGTGTCCTAGAAAAAACTCAAGAATATGTTAGGACTGTAATATCCAACACCCCAAAAGATAAAATTCCCTATGTCTGATACCCCAACAAAAAATGATCAGATATGCAAAGAAACATGAAATTATGACCTATGATGGGGAGAGAATCATTCTTGTCTTATTCTCAGCGTCAGGCAAAAGGATTCAGTCTCTCACCATGTTATCATGTTAGCTGAAGTTTTTTAAAAGAAGCCTTTATTACGTTGGAGAAATTCTCTTCTATTCCTAATTTGCTGAGAGTTTTTTTGTTTGTTTATGAAACATGAAC